>NC_092345.1:102873784-103188351 GCF_963676685.1 Mytilus edulis | reverse complement strand
CCAATTCTAGACAGGTGGTTTGGATAAATTCATCAATGAAGTGTCCAGTTATTTGTCCTATATCACACAACTAGCTCTTTTATATACATGTACACATGGAAAAACGTATTGCAACACCTTGATTTTTTAAACCTTGGAAAACCAGCCTCCTTTTTTGAATGGAGTATGATAAAATATTTGTATAACTATAATGAAACATTGTTAATGATAACATTGGCATTAAAACGAAGTAAAATTGTAAGAAAAAAAGTGTTTATTAACCATAATTTGGATAACAAAATGAATAAATTTTTGTACAGAAAAATGCACTTTTAAACTTTATCTGTAATTGAACTTTACAACATAAAACTTTTCAAAATAAATCTTATACATGATTGTTAACAACATGATTGATCGTTATTCGCCAAATAATCAATACTTTGTGCAGTCTCCATTCATACGGATAACCGATTCTTAACGTCTTCTCATGCCTGCCACCAATCGACAAATTTGTTGCTGAGGTAACCGCAACCTTTCCTGATAAAGTGAATTGTTTATTTCGTGAAGTTTTAGAACTGGGGTTTCCGTTTGCGCATTTTACGCCAAATAGTGTCCAATACATGCTCAACATGGTTTCAATCTGGGCAACGGTCAGGCCAAGGAAAATGAACCAACTTTCATTGGACAAATGGATCTTCCCCAAGATGCAAATTTTCAACATTTGTGAGCTCTACCCTATTTGACACGGACCACTTTATGTCTGTTCGTAAGCAAAGGTCCCCGAAATGGTCTTCTCGCATGATAACCAGTAGATATGAGTCGATTTCGAACAGTTCGTGTTTAAAGTCTATTGTATCACAACCACGCTCTTTCTCATGATTGTACTGTTTTCAAAGGGTTTCCTTCTGATCAACATTTATAGGTATAGGTTTTCCCTAGATGATGTTATAACGGATCTTTCTGATCTTGGTAGGTCTTTAACATCATTTATTGCCTGATGTTTATTTGCAAAACGACTTAAAGTGAAGTGGTGATGACCAACAATGTGTGCAATTTGTTGCAATAAAATACCTGCTTCTCTCATGTTGATAATCTGCAATAGTGCTGCAGTTGAGAGTTGCGGAGGACCCATCACATGGTGTCAATCACATAACTTTACAAACTTGTTTTGTAAAGTATTGAAAACAATGAGGATAGAAACAGCTGATTTATTGTTTACGGGTACAGTAGCTGTTTGTGCAGATTAGAACGTATCGAGTCGATATTTATTGATTAAAGTCAGGTGAGATTTAGATAAAGTTTAACAAGTTCTATTTTAATAATTGATACCACAAAACAATAAAAAGTGTTTTTTTAATTTGAATTTCAATTCCGGATTGCAATTCCTTTTTCAACGTGTATATATCCATTTGATTAGTTACGCTGATATGTGATTAGAAATCAATAATAATTATAACGGTCATCAACGTTATCATACACATCTTCAAATAGACTCTCATAAATTTGTATTTTCATTTAGTGAAAGTAACATTAGATGCATGTTTCATTGTTATACGTTATTTTGATTGGCTAAGAGAAATCTCGCGTCAATCTTCATTGCACGAATTATAGCATACATGATGACATTTGTTTCCACAATAAAGTGAACAGGTAAATAAAAGAAAAACTTAATAGTAATCGTGTTTTCATGATCATAGCGAAAACATGTAAATTTCAGTATTAAATGCTTCTTTAAGTAATTTCATAGGGTTGACAAGTGTTGACCGTGCGTTCATTTTAGAATGAAGCGCTGCCGCGATTCATACAAATTGTACTTCAGTCAACACTTCAATGAATTTACAAACAGAAGCATTAAATTCTTAAATGAAATGTTTACTTTTATACTGCCTAAATCTGCTATGATATTTCATTGAAGAAAAAATGTTTATTATATTCTTAAGATGTACACTTTTATTATGTTTTATGATTTATACTTTTTGTGTATATATAGATAATTAAAATGATATACCTATATATACATAACTCTTTTTAGAGTGGATCTTGTTTTATATGTGAAGTTGTAATACCTCAAATAGTGACGGCAATACACAACCAGGTACGTCTAGAAAAAGTGTAGAAAAGGACGATACTGAAAATAAAATGTTGAAAATAACTGACAAATCCCTGATATTCGTGAGTCAGAGAAGTTTCATTTTTCTGCTATCCATAATTTAAAAACCAATATTACTGTTAATATGCTGACTGAATGGAATCGGGTATTGAAGCGAAAAAAATTGCAAAAATTAAGTCTGCATTGGAAACTAAGTTTAAAGGCGAAGTTTTGAAAATGAAAAGAAGACATACAACAAAATTTTGACCGTATAAATGAAAAAAAAATAAATAATGTCCAGAAATCATACTATGATCTTGCCAAGAATTAAGAGAATGGATCCACAAACTCTAAAAGAACAGAAAACAAGAATTTAGAATATGACGCCCTCGAGAAAGATGACAACCAAATAACAAGAAATGGTATGACAATTCCCGACGTTAAGAGAAAGTCCGCGTCTAGAAAGCAAGGAAGGGAAAATAAAAATGGCATACTCATTGTTGAATTAGATCATGCAGCTCAGAAGAAAACAATATTTAGTCAGAAACGTAAACTAAAGAACAATGCCGGTTATAAGAAAGTTTATATTGACAATTTTATAGAAACAAGAATTGTCCAACACAACATGAGAACAATCATCAAAGAAATGGCAAAGGAACAATATATGGTATTTGTCGGCATCAGATTGGTACATAAACGTCATTTAGATATATTGCGGTTAGGTGTGTGCAACTATCGAGAATTGTTAACCCGCATAACCGACAATTCGACGTTCAGAAAGCTAGTCCTCTAACACTCTAATTGTCATATGCTGCTTGCAATTTGTGAATCGTTTCTACGAGAGGAAAAGAAACTCAGAATCCAAGGATATAAATGTATAGATCATACCATTACGAATCTGCATAGAAACTCAGTACGAGGATCTGGTGAAATGGGTGCTTTCATTCGTTCCGAGTTGTTTAACAAATCTGATATTGAAATACCAGATAGAAGTGTTGACGGAACATTGTGGATATATTTTATTGAAATTAGCGATCTTTTTTCTCTTGGAATATGCATATATTGGTGATTCTGACCCTTTTCAAAGATTTGATTTTCTATCCAATATAGATCAATATACCACTTTGTCTCATATTCGTATTTAGAAAAAATTCGCACATTTAATAAATGGGCATTCAAAAAGTCAGAATGCAAATAAATATGTTCAAACCCTTTATGTCATTTTTTAGTAGCAACAAACAAAAAAACTATGTCAATTTGACATGCTTTCATGCTATATCTGCCCTTGAATTTTTACTGAATAACATTTTTTTGTGTTCGCTTTGGAGATTCCGTATATCGTCAAGTCATCGGAATGCCAATGGGAACTAACTGTGCATCACTTATTGCGGACCTGTTTTTGTATTGTTAAGAGTTACAGTTTACGACTAAAATCAGCAAAGACCCATCATAACAACATTTGATACAAAAATTTATTAATGCTTTTAGATATTTGGCTGAAATATTGGCTCTCAATAATGACGACTTCAGTATGTATACTAAAGAAATTTATCCTGTTATCCTGTTGAACTAACTTTTAAAAAAAGCGAATACTAACAATGACCATTACCCTTCCTCGATCTTGATATCTATATCATAAACGGGAAGATTGATACAAAAATGTATGATAAAAGAAATATTTTTTCATTTCCTATCGTTAATTATCCATTTTTAGATGGTCACTATCTTACGGAGTTAACTTGTACGATTCGCTCGTGTATGTAACAACGTATTAGATTTTAGCGAGAAAAAAATTAATGTATTATTGAAAAATCATAACAGCAGAGTTATCACAAACAAGTCACAACATTTACTAAATTTTATCATCGGTACATGGACATCATTCGTAAAAATAGCTCAACATGTAGACATCTTATACGTTCAGGTAT
The DNA here is from genome assembly GCF_963676685.1 of Mytilus edulis. NCBI lineage: Eukaryota > Metazoa > Mollusca > Bivalvia > Mytilida > Mytilidae > Mytilus > Mytilus edulis. The sequence continues at coordinate 103,184,355 of NC_092345.1, read as the reverse complement.
TTCACATCAATTGTTTTATGATAATATTCTTTTCAAAGCATAAAAATGTCAATATTCACTTCAAAAGCTAACAAAACCTTTAAACACATTTATTAAGAAGGGATATAGTTACGATACTGTTGTCAGGTCATTACAGATTGCATATTTTGGCTTTAATATTGATTAACTTATAAGGTCTTTTGATCGGAATTAAACATATTTATCCTAAAACTAGTTGTTGGCATGACACGGGTTATGTTCTTCTCATGTATTTTATGGTGGTATAACACTAAACCACTAACGAGGGGAATTGTGCTTGATATGCATATGATGAAGACATAATCTTTCAATCAGTTTAATTGAGATCTGGAGCTGGCATTTCAGTAACTGCTAGTAGTCCTTTGTTAATTTATGTATTATTGTCCTTTTGTTAAGTTTCTTTTATACCTATTCTGACATTGGACTCGGACTTCCCTTGTACTGAGTTTTACTATGCGTCGTGTTGTGCTTTGGTTTGTTCTTCATTGACTAGAGGTATAGGGGGAGAGTTGAGATGTTAAAAACATGTTTAACCCCGCCGCATTTCAGGAGTCCCTGGCTTTTATGAGTCTTGTATGATTTTAATTTTAATTTCTTGTGTATAACTCAGAGTTTAGTATGAAGTCCATTATTACTTTACTAGTAACATATTTGTAAGGGGCCAACTGAAGGACCCCTCCAGGTGTGGGAGTTTCTAGCTGTATTGAAGACCTATTGGCGGGCTGTATGGTCGGGTTGTTGTCTCATTTCCCATTTCCATTCTCAATTTTATATGGCACCAAAAATCAAGATCAATTAAACCGTATTCTAGATTTTAAAGTATTATAAATGTCAGATTCGTGAATTACCACCCTGAAAGTATCCCCGATCATTACATCTGATGTGATCTTAAATATGTAATGAACAAAATAGAAAATAGTGAGAAAACGATATTTAAGTCAGTAAATGGATCAAAAGCAATACCAAAAACGTTCCAAATGATTTTTGTACAGATGAAAGTGTGCAACAAATGGTACCAGACGCAATTACAAAAATAAGTTTTTATACTCCATTGAACCAGGGTATTGAAACTGCTTACAATGAATTCCTAGAGCTTGTCCAACGTGAAATGGGCAATAAATCAGTGGTGAAACAAATACAAAACAAAAGGTAGAAGTCTTAACGTATTGGAACCAAACACTACAGAATCAGTGAATTATGTCATGCGAATGTAAAAAAACAAATGCATGAAATTCCATGGATATCCACAACGTAATAAACTTGTGATAAATAGATATTGCTACGAGAGGAAAACTTTCGGTTAACTTAACCGTAAATCTAAAAGAAATTTAACCAGAAATTTAAAAGGAAGTTTAACATTCAGAAAGATAAAGATTTACAGGAGCAGGTGAATTCGAGTTGCAAGCGTGATTTTTGGAGAAGTAAAGGAAACTTGGTGTTGCTAACGAAATAACTGAAAATATACCATGGAAAATAGTGAACGTGGATTCCATGATTATAGCCCTATTCACAAACAAAACAAAGCCGGAAATCCAATGTTTTCTATAAAATTTAAAAATATAAATTATCATATAATAATATAATAAGTCGAAAGTTTTGGTATCATCTGATCTTCCACGATCCATTTCACGATTTTCAAAAAGAGGTACACGATCTTTCACGATCCAAAAAATGTGTTGTTGGGTAAATATTTCAATTTTCTGATTATGGTAACACAAATTAACAGTAAGACCCATTGGAATCATTAAAATGAAATGATATTTTTCAAACAAAAGTTGTTTATTGATTCGAATATGAAAAAAATCAAGTTTGTTTACATATATGATGTCATTGACATATCGAGGAACAATCTGCCTTTTGTAGATTTGTAAATAAAAAACGGTTTACTTTTAAACCTTGATTTAACTATGATCACTATGTTGAACAATTTTGACAGAGTTTTTTTGTAAATTTGTCTGTATTATTCATTATATTAGATTTTTAAATGACCTTGCATATGTCTTCTCGTGAAGATTTAATTCACGATCCTTTTCCAGAGCTTTCTCGATCCAATCGTAAAAATTGACCCTAATGGTATAAATTAAAGACTCGAACACTGTGATAAGCCCTTGTTTAAATATCACATGTTAAGATAGCTTCGTTGTTATTACATATGTAAAATTTTCTGAATCCATATATATCGTATAAGGTAACTAGGAAACTATATTACTTATATAACATATAAAATGATAAATAGGATCGGTTAAGAATTATTCAAATAAGAGAATTGATTAATATTTTTCATTTTGACTTTCCACACGGAGCAACATTGTAAAAGTAAAATAGTATATTTGAATAAGTTGTTTATTATTAAAAACAACACGCTTTATGATTTATGCGTTCGAAGCGTTTTTGTTTTGTGAATGTAACTTTATCAGGAACTCTCAAAGCCAATGATTTATCAGAACCGAATCAATTGAAGAGATATGACCAAAAAAGAACCTAGATAAAGACAAATCCATCTAAGGCCAACTTTGCTTTAGGGATTTGAAACCTAAGTGTCTCTATAATTTCAAAATAAATAAACGGACAATTTTAGATACAATTGCTATATATCATGCCAGAACACAAGTACTGACAACTGCACTGATAATACAGTTGAGGACAGATATGTATACATAACATGACATTTTTTTTATATCGGATGTATTATCAGCCCAAAAGCCGCCGATTTGAGGAACGAACGTCGATTAGAGGACGGATCTCAATCTGAGTCTAAAATATATAATCTGAATAACATCGACCATCAGTATCATTGCACAATAAACGTCCGATTTGACAACAGATTTGTTCAATATACCAACAGGGTCGTATGTTTTATTTTCCTTGTTTTGTATTTTTTAAAATTACCTGGTTTGCAGCTACGAGTTGAACATTCATGGCCTTGTAATCCTTGTCTGCAGTCTACGCAACCCCGAGTTCTGTCTTTATATGCATCACCGGTGCAGTAGAATTTATAATGCACTTTTAAACTGAAAACAATAGAATTGATTATTAAAGAGAACAAATCACACGGAAAGAGAGAGAAAAATCTAAATACCACTGATTGTCTTTCTAAATATCGACAAACACTGTCCATCTATAAAAACAACCGAAGTATACATAAAAGTGACAACAAAAAGGGGTTTTCAGATGTTTCTAAAAGCAGTCATGATTCTAATTTGTCAAAATCATCCTCCTTCACGCCACATGAATTTCACAATCCTAAAAATTGGAAACCATTATAAGGATGACTCGCTGTTTTTTAAGCTCTTGAAAAACGATTAACGGCATCATTACCATCCTAATATGTCAGTTGTATTGTGAAAAATAAAAAAACATAATTTACTAGCTATTGACCATCGTTAAATGTTATTTTAGGCGTTGCTTTATAAAAACTATTGTGTGATCGGTTGTCACGGGAGATTTTCGAAAGTTTCTAAAACATAAAAAAAAAAAAAATAATCAAATATTTCGTGTAAGCAAAATAAACATATCAGAGGTTAAATCAGTGTTAAGTTCAAATATAATCTTCAATCAATCCTAATTCTATCTTATTTTTGAGATATAGTTTTAGTCATTCAAATGTGACGTAATTTTGTGTGTGCTGGTTTAAAATTTCAAATGTGACGTCATTTTGTGTGCCTTTTCACCACTTCGTATGTGACGTCACTTTTTCATTTTTTGCGTTGAGGCCTTGACTAAGACGGGTGTGTCTATTTTTTGTGTTGGTTTGTGTAATGTATCTGGTTTTTGTTTTCTGTAATTAGTTAATACTTCAGTTTTATCATGTATATCTTTTATATTCATTTGATAAAATTTACTGTTTGCAATAGAATCAATTATTCTAAATAATAAGGATGTTCTATTCCAAGCAGAAAATCCTAGCCGTATTAGGCACAACCTTTTTTTAACTTTTGATCCTTGTGGACGAGGCGCGCTTCTGGCGTATTGAATTTTAAGCCTGGTGCCTTTTGTTATCTACTATTCATATGTTTCTTTATCTAATATGTTCTCCTATTTATTTGTATTGTAGTCCTGTAATGTTATGTTGCCATTTTAATGTTATATTTAACATTGCCATTAAAGCGGGAGGTTTGGCATGCCACAAAACCAGGTTCAACCAACCATTTTTTTCTTTAAAAAATGTCCTGTACCAAGTCAGGCATACATAGATAAGATTGCAGAAGAGGCTGAAAATGCATCTAAAGTTGGAGAAATGGGAAAGCTATATAACATTACAAAACAACTTAGTGGCAGGGTAAAATACCAACAGTACTAACATTAAAGATAAAGATGGTCAGACAATATGCAAATTTGATAAACAACTGGAAAGATGGAAAGAGCATTTTGAACAGGTGTTGAATAAGCCTGAACCAGAAATTTCAGTTGACAGGACAGAGGAAGCTCAACCACCAATAGAAAAAAAATGGGACCCATAACAGATTATGAGATCAAAGCAGCCATTAACAAACTTTAAAACAACAAGGCTCCTGGTGTAGATGGCTTCCAGCAGAAGTACTAAAATCAGACATAAATTTCAACGTGAACATCCTACGTGATTTACTGAATGAAATATGGGAAAAGAAATACTACCTACTCAGTGGAAAGATGGTATCACCATAAAACTACCTTACAGATTGTAACAACTGGCGTGGAATTACTTTACTAGCAGTGCCTGGTAAGATACTTTGTAGAATAATTCTAGAACGAATCAAAGACAAAATCGATATCATTCTACGGGAAGAGCAAAGTAAATTTAGAACAAACTGTGCATGTATAGATAACATCCTCATACTGAGAAATATTATAGAACAGGCACTAGAATGGAGGTCACCCATATATATAAATTATGTGGATTTCGAAAAAGCATTTGATAGCGTCCTTAGAGAGTCTCTTTGGTACATCATGAGTATGTATGGAATTCCAACGAAAATAATTAGCATCATTATGGAAATGTATGATGGTTTTAGATGTGTAGTCAGACATGATGGAAAACTATCAGATTGGCTTTTAATAACATCTGGAGTAAGACAGGGATGGTGGTTTTTAATAACATCTGAAGTAAGACAGGGATGCTTAATATCTCCTTTTCTTTTTATATTAGTGGTTGACTGGGTAATGAAGAATACAACAACTGAAAATCATGGTATACAGTGGGGACTAACAACATTTTTAGAGGACATGGACTTTGCTGACGATATCAGCATCTTTTCTCATACACATGAACACATGCAGAAAAAGACAGATAAAGTTACATCAGAGGCAGCAAAAGTCGGACTAAAGATTAATGCAAAGCAAACTAAGGTGATGACAATATATACTAAGAACAAAAAAGCAATAACTGTGAATGGAAAAGAACTGGAACAAGTAAACTCATTCAACTATCTTGGTAGTAGAGTTAATGCAGAAGGATATATTGAAGAAATTAACATCCGTATTGGCAAAGCACCTTCTGCATTCAAAAACCTAAATAACATTTGGAAAAACAACAAAATATCCAAAAAGACAAAGATCAGATTGTATGTGAGCAATGTTAGATTAGTTCTGTTGTACAGTTCAGAAACATGGAGAACAACCAAAAAAGTAGAAAGTCGAATTAGAGGATTCGAAGGACGTTGTTTGAGACGAATAATTAACATTAGTTGGCCAAGTGTAGTTTCAAACAGTGAACTAACAGAAAGAACAGGTGTGAAGAATATAGGGAACGAGATCATGAGAAGGCGATGGAAATATATATTGGACATATACTGCGAATGGATAACAACCGGCATGTGAAAAAGGTATTGGCATGGACACCACAAGGGACAAGAAAGCCTGGAACACCGAAAGGCATATGGAGAAGAGATATAGCAGCAGAGATAAAAAGACATGGTTACACTTGGAATCAAATAGAGAAGATCGCGAAAGATAGAACGAGTTGGAGGTTCCTTGTTGATGCCTTATGTGTTCAAGAACATGAAGAGGATTAAGTTAGTAAGTACCAAGTCAGGAATATGGCTATTGTTATATTATAGTTCGTTTCTGTGTGTTTTACATTTTAACGTTGTGTCGTTTGTTTTCTCTTATATTTGAGTGTGAATTTACATTACTTTATGACGTGTCACTGTACTTTTCTATCCCAAATTCATGTGTTTGGTTTTGATGTTATATTTGTTATTCTCATCGGTTTCTCTGTGTGTTACATTTTAATGGTGTGTCGTTTTTCTCCTCTTATATTCAATGCGTTTCCTCAGTTTTAGTTTGTTACCCCAACTTTGTTTTTTGTCCATCGATTTACGAGTTTTGAACAGCGGTATACTACTGTTGCCTTTATTTACAGACTAATTACGCTAGATAACGCACAGATAAACCAATACACCGCATAGTCAGCTATAAAAGAGTAGCGAAAGATACCAGAGGGACAGTCAAACTCATACATCGAAAATAAACTGACAACTCCACGGTCATCAGAACAGGTAACCGCCCAAAATTACCAAGATAAAACAATTCAAATGAGAAAACCAACGGCCTGATTTATGTATTGCAATATGCATTTTGTTTAAATTAATTATCAGTATTTAGTTCTGATATAATCTTAAATCAATCCTAATTCTATCTCACTTTGATAGTTTTTCATATTTGACGTCATGCTGTTTCTAAATTTCATAAATTCAAATGTGGCATAACGTTTGTACCTTTTCGCCATCGTATGTGACGTCACATTTTTGTAATTACGTTGACGCCTGGACTGATTCGGGTGTGTCTATTCTGTGTTAAACTTTAATAGCATTATGTATTCGGGTTTAGTTTTCTGTAATTAGTTAATACTTCAGTTTCATTATGTATATCTCTTTCATATTCATTTGTTAAAATTTACTGTTTGCAATAGCATGAATTGTTCTATATAATAAGGATGTTCTTATCCCGGGCATAAAAACAATGCCGTATTTGGCAAAACCTTTTCAACTTTTGATCTTCAGTGCTGTACAACTTTGTACCTTTTTCACTTTCGATCTTTTATATCTGGGCGTTATGTATTCGGGATTAGTTTTCTGTAATTAGTTAATACTTCAGTTTCTTTATGTATATCTCTTTCATATTCATTTGATAAAATTTACTGTTTGCAATAGCATGAATTGTTCTATATAATAAGAATGTGCTTATCCCGGGCATAAAAACAATGCCGTATTTGGCGAAACCTTTTCAACTTTTTATCTCCAGTGCTGTACAACTTTGTACTTTTTTCACTTTCGATCTTTTATTTCTGGTCATCACTTGTAAGTCCTGTGTGGACAAGGCGCGTTTTTGGCGTATTGAATTTTAAACCTGATGCTTTTTGTTATCTATTAATCATGTTTTTCTTTGTCTAATATGTTCTCCTATTTATTTGTATTGTAGTCCTGTAATATTATGTTGTCATTTCAATGTTATATTTAACTTTGCCATTAAAGTGCGAGGTTTGGCATGCCACAAAACCAGGTTCAACCCACCACTTTTATTCCCCTTTAAAAGTGTCCTGTACCAAGTCAGGAAGATGGCCATTGTTATATTATTGTTCGTTTCTGTGTGTGTTGCATTTTAACGTTGAGTCGTTTGTGTTTTCTCTTATTTTTGAGATATTGAGATCAGACGTAGCACGGTACTTGTCTATCCCAAATTCATGTATTTGGTTTTCATGTTATATTTGTTATTCTCGTGGTGTTTTGTCTGATGCTTGGTCCGTTTCTGTGTGTGTTACGTTTCGGTGTTATGTCTTTGTTCTCCTCTTATATTTAATGCGTTCCCCTCGGTTTTAGTTTGTTACCCCGATTTTGTTTTTTGTCCCTGTATTTATGAGTTTTGAACAGCGGTATACTACTGTTGCCTTTATTTATGTACAAAATTATGAACGATTCAAACACAAAATTTGTATGATATACTGCAACAAACGACAACCACTGAATTACAGGTTCTTGACTTGGGACAGGCAGATACAGAATGTACACTGAAACCACAACACGGAAATTAGATCAATACGAACACTACCTCATATAACACTGTTAAGGATAAAGGCAAAGGATAATACATTGTAATTGAGGAGCTACACTACATAATCCTTGTTTTCTAAAAGAAGTTTGAAAGGTGGTACCAAAATTTCCTTGTTTATACTTTATAGAGAGAAAAAATTAATTAATAAAAGATGTGAAGTATGCAAGAAAACAGAATTTGGTGGTTTTAAAAATGAATTATCCATTCTGCCTCAAGAATTAAAATTTTCCAAACCGATAGAGTGTATGATTTAAAAAAAAACAATCAACAAGGTAATCTTCTAAACAATTAACAGAATTATTTCCAAAACAGACGACAGATTAATTTGCAAAAACAACGGTCAGGGAAAACTTTAAAAACAATAGGCAGAGTGATTATAAAAACACAAAGCTATATAATTCTGAAAACAAAACAAAAAACGTTATTTTACAAAACAATAAACATAGTCATTTAGAAAAAAACCAGAATAGTTTCCAAAACAATAGACCGGATAAAGGAGTAGGTTCGATATGGCCCTTAAGTTGCCCCCTTTTTTTTTTAGCTTAAATTTCAAATTGGGATTTATTGATTTATATCACAATGAATAATAGATAATTCTGTGACTAGAAAGGAAATAAGCTTTTGTTGTAAATTTACGTCCCTGCGTTTTTATTCAGGACTTCACAAATAGTACTCATTTTAATTTTCCACAAAAATAATGAAAAAGGGTAAATTTCCATTGAATATTTGGACAGGAACCAAAGAGTACATACGTCGACAAAAAAGATCTTTGACAATAATGTTTGTAAAGACATTTTACATGTTTTACGTGAATATTTAGGTTGTCGACGACTGCGCTCTATTTTTCCTGATCTAAAATTTGGCTGAAATCCGGCCGAATTTGTAAAATTTCGTCAAAATCCCTTATTTGACCTAAATAAACTCACCATAGATACCAGATATAAATTTGTTTTTACGCCACACGCGCGTTTTGTCTACAAAAGACTCTTCAGTGACGGTCGATTCCAATAAAGTAAAAAAGGCCAAATAAAGTACGAAGTTGAAGAGCATTGAGGACCAAAACTACTAAACGTTTTGGCAAATACAGCTAAGGTACATAGTTTTTAAAGGTACCAGACTTATAGTTTAATACGCCAGACGCGCGTTTCGTCTACATAAGACTCATCAGTGACGCTCATATCAAAATAGTTATAAAACAAAACAAGTACAAAATAATCTATTACTGAGGTAGAAAAGATTTAGTATGATAAAATTCAAAAGTTTTTAAACAGTTAAGCACAATAGTGCTAACTATTTGGCTGGTGATACTATCGTGGAATTTAAACGACACCTGCAGTAGCATCGACCCAGTGGTTGTTAATAAACTTATCATAGATACCAGGATTAAATTTTGGTTTTATGCCAGACGCGCGTTTCGTCTACAAAAGAGTCATCAGCTCGAATGTAACTAACTGGAATGTAAAAATCAACGCTTTAGAATAAAACTATGACAGAAATTGTTCTATAAATCTTTCTCACTTGTCTTTAAGTCAACTTAAAACATTTTTTATCTGTATCATTGAACTTTATAGTTGGATCCAAATATGACCCTTACAGAAGTTTCTCCAAATAAACAAAAATGGACAGGGTAAATTCGAAAACAATAGAGAGAGTAATTTCCAAAACAATAGACAGTGTTATTTCCAAACCAATAAACAGAATAATTTCCAAACCAAAAGGGAAAGTTCACTCTAAAACTATAGATAGGATAATTTCCAAAACAAAAGACAGGATAATTTCCAAAACAATGGACAGGATAATTTACAAAACAATAGACAGTGTTATTTCCAAAACAATGGACAGGGTAATTTAAAAAAAAAATCAGAGTAATTTCAAAAAATAATAGACAGGGTTATTTACACAACAATAGGCTTGATAATTTGCTAAAACAATAGACAGAGAAATATCCAAAACAAAAGACAGGGTAATTTCTAAACCAATAGACAGGGTTATTTAATAACAATAGATAGGAAAATTTTTCAAAACAATGAACAGAATGATTTACAAAACAATAAACAGAGTTATTTCGAAAGCAATGGCCAAGCTATTTGTTAAAGTAAACAACAGTTTAAATGGCAAAAAAAAGTTCTTTTCAAAATAATAGACATGAGAATCTCAAAAAAGAATAGACATTTTATTTTCTTAAAAAAAAAGACAGGGTTATTTCCATACAATAAACAAGATGGTTTCTAAAACTAGACCGGATAATTCAAAAACAATAGACAGAATATTTTCTGAACTGATAAATACGAATATTCAAAAACAACAGATTTTGATAAAAGTTTTAAAATATAGAAATTCCGATTTTTTTTTAATGTATTGGACCGAATAAGGCTTGTCAATAGTTTTAAACGTGTCCTTTATTAAAAGAATATATTATATGATATATATGTGAAGTTATTTTCACCAAATGAAGGTTTTCGAGCCACTGATGGCCCAAAAAGCTACAGAACAAATGATGCAAAATCATGCTTTCTGGGTGTTCTGAAGACCCTTTCTTAATCTGAAAATGCAAGTTTTGTTTTAATGATTTTATGACAATATTTTGGTCTCAAAGTAAAATGTTTAAATTCAGTGGAAGATTTAAGTTTCTAGGGACAACATCAAAAGACCAATGTGCATGATAAAGCAAAAATGGAATTCACATACACAAGTCTGTGGCTGCAGTTTTTTCTTTTGAACTCATGATCAAGTTCATAACAAAATTATTAGATTACAAAAGGAATGTAACACTAACAGAATACAGAAGGGCAATCAATTAACAAAAGACAAATAAATAAGAAACATTGATCCCGCAAAATCAAGGCTATGTCTGAGGAAAAACAGAACTTGCTTCTTGCTAGGCACTCGCTATTTTGACATGGAGACTAGCGTTTGGTTTTGGAATTTCCTACATGAGGCATTTGCCTCAATGTAGTAACGGCCATGTTAATTAAAATAAAAGTGAGGTTAGGTTTCCTGAGACAATATACCTCAAGTTAAATGAAACCAATTTTCTGACATTTCAAGTATATTTATATAATATTTATACTTTTATTATTAAAAAAATTGGGAAGTGTTTCCCGATTTATTTGGGGAAAAAAGATGAATTTATGAAGAATCTGGTGCCATCTCATACTTTCGATTACACCTGCTGAGTTATTTATTTTCAATACATTGCAAGTCAGGTAATTTATTTTCAAACTACCACAGAACAAACCATTTTTTTTTGTGATTATCAAGGCTGAGTTATTTTCAAAATCCTCCTGCCCCCAACCCCACCCCACCCCTGAATATCAAATGGTCGTCCCCTATGTTCTCCAGTCATCAATTTGGATTTCGTTTAAATCATAGAACGTCTTATTTATTTTAAAAACACTTGTCATCAAATGCTTGAAAAAAAATAAGATAAAGCTTGTTTTGTATATTTGCGAGGCGCTTTTGACTCTGTTTGGCACACTCACGTGTTGTATGAATTGATAAATGATGGTGTTGGTGTGAGTTTCATTTTATTTTGAAAAAAATGTATAGCTTATCACAGTCCGCACTGAAGATTATTTTTGAACACGCTTTTTTCCAATTATTAGAGGTGTAAGACAAGGGGACAGTTTAAGTCCTACTTTTTAGCTCACCTGGTCCGAAGACCCAAGTGAGCTATTCTCATCACTTGGCGTCCGTCGTCCGTCGTCGTCGTTAACTTTTTACATTTTGAACTTCTTCTAGAGAACCACTGAATAGAATGGAACCAAATATGGCATGAATGTTCATTATGGGGTGCTGTCCAAGTGTTGTTACTTTGTAACCGACCCATCACTCAATATGGCCGCCATCGGGGGAGTTTGTTAAACATAGAAACCTATGGAAAATACATACAAATGTCTTCTTTTAGAGACCCATTGAATTGAATGAAAGCAAATATAGCAATATTAAACCAAAGTTGGTCTCAAACATCATTTTATCTTTTTTCATATTATTTCCAAAAACCAAGAAGAGTCAGGTTTTTTTTAAATTGTTATATTACTGATTTGCAGAATACAGATACACACCAAGGATTTCAAAACGCGTTAGACAAACAAAATAAATATTGCATTCAATAGCAGTTGAGTGTAAATACAAACGAGACTAAAATTCTTGTTTTTCAGAATATTTATCAACAATCTCGACCCCTCTTGTTCAATGATAAATTTTTGACTGAGGTTTATGAAATTTCTAGGGAATATTATTATATTAACTATAGAGAAATTTTACAAAAAAAGTTACGGTCATCTTTTAAAATTACGCCCCTCTTGTGTCGGTTACGACCATCATCCAAAATACTATAATTGTAGGTACGACTATCACACATTTAAATTTCCGACCATCACGCTTGAATTTTTGAATGACTATTTTATGAAAATTGGAATGATTTTATGTATCAAATTTTGTTTAAATTTCAATGCACTCACGATAAGTGTATATGAGACGAGCGGTGTGGCTTAAATGAAACTTTTTCTGCACGAAAATTGGAAAACAAAAACTGATCCCTAGAGTTGTCTCCCATGTTCGGATGGTCGTGACTTTTAGTTACGACCATCCGCTTACCACCAGTGAAATACGACTCGCAAATATAAGCTGTTTGTTAATAATAAGATACAGGTATTTGATGTCCATTGTAAGATCAAACCTAGAAAAAAACACTATCATCCGTTCTACTATGTAAACATCTTCATTCAATATCGCGTTATGCCCCTCAGAGTTATTTCCATGAGTGAATACTTTTTGAAGAAAGTGCCCGTAAACTATCCGAACAAAACGAAGAATGAAGTACAAAAGAAAACAACTCAATTCCTGAAAAATTGAAGAGAGTTTGAACAAAATGATTTACGTAGCATGTGTAACAACTAATAACATTGATATCGACTACTTATAAAGTCCTTATGGATTAACTAAAGTTATTTTTTCACGTTACAATGCCAGATGTTGGTAGTTTGATGAGAGGGAAAGATTCTTTATACATACCTGTAGATCCAAGATATTATATATATCATCCGGCACGTCATCAAATATGGATGGTTGTACATATACAAAACAATATAGTCTATTTCTTTCATTTCAAAATTGCAGCCTTTCAAGAATTTTTTTTTATTCCGTACCAAAAGAACGTTTAAAATCACATATTCTTATCTATAGTTATCTAATTTGTTTCAGAAATGCTCAAGTACATGGATGATTTTGTCTTATTATGTTGAAGAAATTTGACTTTTCATGTGTATGGTAATCTTGTTTAAGTCAAAATGGACAAATTTGTACAAACATATGTCTTTAAAGAACAAACAGTTATCAAAGTTACCAGGATTTTAATTTAGTAATTACTTTATTTACACAGGACGCGCGTTTCGTCTATATAAGACGCATCAGTGACGCTCATATCAAAATAGCTGTAAAGCCAAACAAGTACAAAGTCGAAGAGCATTGCTGAGGATCAAAAATTCCAAAACGTTTTGTCAAATAAGGCTACGGTAATATTTTCCTTGGGTACCAGGGTTATAATTTAATACGCCAGACGCGCGTTTTGTCTATATAAGAGACTCATCAGTGACGCTCATTTCAAAATAGTTATAAAGCCAAAACAAATACAAAATTGAAGAACATCGATATCCAAAATATAAAAACGTTTTGCCAAATACGGCCAAGTTAAACTGTTCCTGGGGTAGAAAAAGCCTTAGTTTTTTTCAAAAAATTCAAAATTTGTAAACAGGAAATTTATGAAAGTGACCACATAATTGATTTTCATGTCAACACCGAAGTGGTGACTACTGGGCTGGTGACACCCTCTGGGGCGAAACGTCCACCAGCAGTGGCATCTACTCAGTGGTGTTATTAGTTATCAAAGTTACCAGGGATATAATTTAATACGCCAGACGCGCGTTTTGTCTATATAAGACTCATCAGTGACGCTCATATAAAAAAAGTTATAAAGCCAAAACAAGTACAAAGTTGAAGAACATCGAGGATCCAAAATTCACATACATTTTGCCAAATACGACTAAGGTAATCTATTCCTTGGGTAAGGAAAATCCTTATTTTTTCGAAAAAATCAAAGTTTTGTAAACAGGAAATTTATAAAAATGACCACATAATTGATGTTCATGTCAACATCGAAGTGCTGACTACTGGGCTGGTGACACCCTCTTGGACGAAAATCCACCAGCAGTGGCATCTACCTAGTGGTGTTCTAGTTATCAAAGTTACCAGGGTTATAATTTAATACGCTAGACGCGCGTTTTGTCTATATAAGACTCATCAGTGACGCTCATATTAAAATAGTTATAAAGCCAAAACAAGTACAAAGATGAAGAACATCGAGGATCCAAAATTCAAAAATGTTTTGCCAAATACGGCTAAGTTAAACTATTCCTGTGGTAAGAAATTCCTTACTTTTTTCCGAAAAATTCAAAGTTTTGTAACAGGAAATTTATAAAAGTGACCAAATAATTGAGATTCATGTCAACATCGAAGAGCTGACTACTGGTCTGGTGATACCCTCGGGGACTAAACGTCCACCAGCAGTGGCATCGACCCAGTGGTGTAAATAGTTATCAAAGTTACTAGGAGTATACTTTAGTATACCAGACGCGCGTTTCGTCTAAATCGGACTCATCAATGACGCTCATATCAAAATAGTTATAAAGCCAAACAAGACATAATATAAACAGCATTGAGGATTCAAAATTCAAAAACGTTCTGCCAAATACAGCTAAGGTAATCTATTCCTGGGGTAAGAGAAGCCTTAGTTTTTCGACAAAATCAAAGTTTGGTAAACAGGAAATTTATAAAAATGACCACCGAAGTGCTGACTACTGGGATGGTGACACCCTCTGGGACGAAACGTCCACCAGGAGTGGCATCTACCCAATGGTGTTATAGTTATCAAAATTACCAGGGTTATAATTTAATACGCCAGACGTGCGTTTTGTCTATATAAGACTCATCAGTGACGCTCGTATCAAAATAGTTAAAAAGCCAAAACAAGTACAAAGTTGAAGAACATTGAGGATCCAAAATACCAAAACGTTTTGCCACGACTAAGTTAATCTATTCCTGGGATAAAAAATTCCTTTTTTTTTTCGAAAAATTCAAAGTTTTGTAAACAGGAAATTTATAAAAATGACCACATAATTGATATTCATGTCAACATCGAAGTAAAATTGAGAAAGAAAATTGGGAATGTGTCCAAGCGACAACAACCCGAGTGCTGACTACTGGGCTGGTGATACCCTCGGGGTTGAAACGTCCACCAGCAGTGGCATCGACCCAGTGGTTTTTGAACATGATGAACTTAAATAATAGTTACCTTTTAAAGTGCTTTCTATACAAATATCCATATTCGTTTAAAATTTAATTATACAATTCAATATCATTCCAAATTAAATAGATAGGCTTATTTCTTTTAAATATTGCTTAGTTCACACTTAAGAATCCGAGGTTGTATGACAACATATTCAAAAATCTGTGACGTGACCTGTGCTATGCCGCTTTAACTGAATGTTTGATTTTCTGATATAAATACCTAACGTTAGAAAAATTATTTACCTGAAGTGAACTGTTGGTGAATGCGGAACTATTAGCTGATTCCACTTTGATCCTTCATATGTTTGTTGGAAATTAGTTCTGGTATTAAAGTACATTTGTGTGTCGTATATCAAGTTTTTTGTATTCTGATACAGATCGTAGGCATACACATGTCCACTGTAGTAGGACTGTAATAAACAATGATGAATCTTGATATTTATCATATATATTCACATTTCTCTAAAGGATTTAATCAAATCAGCTCGCATACTATTGATGGATATTATCCCGTCTCAAATGCACTTATAGGTGACATAAATATTAACAACTATTTAGGTAAAGAGTAAACCAAACAGATTATGTCTGTAAAAAGGTACCCAGCTGCTTCAGGGAATATCTATATGTTATGTCTTTTTGATCATATTTAAATGCCCTTAATTTGACGTCCAAAGTCTAACGATTCTAAAAATTTAGCGCACTTACTTTTCTCTAAACTAATATATAGATATATGAGGATGAATTATGAGTGCCAATGAGAGCTGTCCATCAAAGTCAAAATTTGTACAAAAGTCAACCATTATAGGTCAAGGTACGACAACACAGATCACTGGCTCACACATAACTGAAAGCTATAAAGAGCCCAAAAATGACAAATTTAAACCATTCAAAGAGGAAACCCAACGGTCTAGGTGGAATACCACGAAATCATTGTATTATATAATAAAAGATGTGGTATGATTGCCAATGCCACAAAAGACCAAAATGACACAGAAATTAAAAACTGTAGGTCAACGTACGGCCCTCAACAATGAGCAAAATCCATACCGCATAGTCAGATATTAGTACGTTACATCCGATTGCATACGAAAAAGGATCGAATAAAATATTCACTTGAATTTGACAGTTGTCGGAAATTTATCTTATATTTCATTGCAGTAAAAAATATCTGTTACATGGACATATATCTTGGGTGTTTCGAAGCCTTTTTTTATTTAATGTTTCTATAGAAGTTGAAAACTTGAGATTGCATAGTTACTGAAGCTTGTACACAGGAAGTAAAAACGTGAAAGTTTGATTGGTTAACTACCTGCGATGATTATTTTCTTATATGCAATGAAACATTATGTGCTTTGTTTTCTGAAATACTGGACAGGAAACATTTTACTCCAGCGAAATTTTTCTCCATTTGAAACAAAGATAAATTTTGCACATTTTATGGAAAAGTGCAAATTTAACAAAGACTTAAAGGGAAAGAACAATGGTAGTATTACGCCTATAATCTATATAAAACTCTAAAGAGCCTGTGTCGCTCACCTGTATTTACTGATGCTTTGTAAATCATGTAAAATAAGGTTAAAATCATAATTTATAGTATAAGATATCATGAGATACGATAATGATATCTAAGATCATAGTAAAAAACAGTAAAATTTCCATAAAACTACTAGCTCAGGACACCAACCAAACAACGGGATGTCAGATTTGACTGAAAATTTCTGGGCAGATATATCTAAATCTGATGAACAGATTTGCCACCAGTCAGATTTGCTCTAAATGCTTTAAATATTTTAGAAAAAATAAACCAAAAACTGCATTTTACCCTATGTACCTTGTAAGCCATGTCTGCCATCTTGGTTCGCCGGCAGGGTCATTGGACTAATCTTTTAAACTAGATACTCTTATGATGATTGTGGGCAAGTTTGGTTACATTTTGTCTTAATAGTTTCAGAGGAGAAGATTTTTGTAAAAGATTACAAAAGATTACAAAAATTAAGAAAAATTGGTAAAAATGACTAGAAAGGGCAATTACTTCTGAAGGGGTCAACTGATAATTTTGGTCATTTGAATAAAACAAAAATGCATTGAAAATTGTATCAACAGATTCAGATAACACGAAATAACGACGAAATAACGATTTGTGAGATTATAACGACTTTTCCTACGTTAGGACTACTTTGTAAAACCCACTTCGTAAGACCATTCTGGGACATTTTTTAGTCATAAAACAGCTTTGTTAAGTTGGACCTTGGTATATGTGATAGTTTTAGCAATAAGAAACTGTCCGAGACACTGAAGTAAAAAGATCTTTTATTAATAGTTTACCTTTCGACATGTGATTTACGATACATTTTAAAACATTTGTATTTCATGTACAAGTGTATTATATTTTGTATCTAGATGTATGTATTCATATATGGATCTTAATTATGCGTTCAAGTTATAGACTGCGCTTGCAAGTTTCCAATAATTCTATGAAAACAATCATTTATAAAATTTAAATAAAAAACTCACCTTATTTGTCAAAAATTAAAACAATTAACAAAGTTAAAAATTTAAAAGTTCCATTTTCGTTGGTTTATAATAGAAAGGGTCGCATTTATATTTCATATGAAAAGTTATCAACGAAGAGTGTTGCACAGTTAAAAAAATGTGTGGCCTTGAGTTTTTCAATGAAAAAAAATCATGGAAGCCATAGATTTGTTATAAATTGAATAATGGCCTGTTCCGTGATATTTAAAATTTATTCTGAGGGTTACCCACAGCGAGGGATAAAATTAAGGCACATCACTGGCCAAGTCAGATAACCGCTAGCAAAAATGTGTTTAATATAGATTAGACCGTTGGTTTTCCCGTTTGATTGGTTTTACACTAGTAATTTTGGAGCCCTTTTATTATATACATTTTTTTCGTCAGCTATCGTCAAATCCTAAGTTGACATCTCATAATTAAGGAGCTGCCATGTAGACTTACTGAAATCAGTTAATGTGCAAATAATACACTATAGAATAGCAATTAAATCGACACCTACCTCGAAACTTCATTTTAATGCAATATTAATCCAATTTGGAGCATCAGCTTGAGCGTTTTCATTCGTATGAAGTCTTGTTTTAAAATGAAGTTAACGCAACAAAAACATTAATCGACTGTCGCGGATTTGTATTTTATCTTTATGTTGTACATTAGTCTGAAATTAGATTCATTATTTTTCTTAGTTATGTATTAAAACGAGTATAAAAACCAGCATATCTTATGCACCAAGGTTACGATACATGTGGATTTTCGTGGGAGGTATATTGTAATAGCTATTATAATGCACATTACTGAGTCTTTGCTAGATATATATATTGAGAATTTTATCAAGGTGTTGTTTACATAGCGAAAGAAGCACGTAGTATTAGAATACAAATTAAAACATAACTTTGAATGTAATAAACTATGTACTTTTTGTCAACCCTATTGATGCCTTTAAATCTGCAAAACAATGAGAATTTCCAGAAATCGAAATAAATGAAGAAAATGATAAGGAATGTAATGATAAAAACTGGTAAAAAGATAAAGAATTTCGAATATGCCCCAACTTGGCCATTTTCATCACAAAATTGTTAAAGCAAAAAGCATAGAAGATTACAAAAACTTTAAAAAAAAGATGATCTTCATCAAAGGTAGAGACGCAAAACCAATTAAAAATATAATTGATTTATGACTATCGGACACTGGTATACTACAGTTGCCTTAATTGTGTTTATATATAGAAGTCGCAAGTAAGTAGAATTCAATATTTATTCTTAAAGGATTTGCATATTAGAGAATACTTTGATATGATCGATCTATAGGACTTCCGGTAGTTGTTCTTGACGTTGTTTATTTTTCGGCAGACAACGTTGACCGAACTCTTTTTGTAAACAAAATGGTGCCCATGATAACACAATCTAGTTCGACGTTTATAAAAAATATTTTTATTTTGCGTTAATCGTTAACTTGAAAAAGAAACACAAAACATGCATTTGAATTTGAATGATAATAAGAGTTTTTGTAGTTATTTTATTTTTATTAAATGCAAATTTCAAGTGGTACATATTTTTGCGTAAATCAAAAATATAGTCATGCGCCAGGCCAATTAAATGACACAAATATACTATTTACGAGGGATAGAAGTTACGAGAGTGGGAAAATTAATTCCTTAAATCCAATTTTAAATAGTTTTAAGAATTATACGCCTTTTTAAAGGAATTTATTTGTATATAAACTGGACCAACATTATGTAACGTGTTTTTTTTTCATTTATTACATCAGTGGGGTTTATTGTCATTGTATCAGATGACTTATTTTCACTAACCGTTATAAAGTAATTCATAACAAATTGAAAACAACACGTTTAATAATTTTTGCGTCTAAGCGCTTTTCTGGATTTACCTGCATCAGGAACGCTCAAAGCCAAACATTTGAAATCCGAAGATGTATAAGTACCGAAACCATTGAAGAGCTATATGTCAAAAATACCAAAAATTAATAGCCAAATTCATCTAAAGCCAACTTTTTTGATTGAGTTTAGCCTTCCAATTGATATTTTATAGTGTGTTGTTCTAAGTTGTGATGTTATACTATTGTTTCAGTAAAAGGAGACGGTTTGGTACCATAAAACGTTTAATCCCGCTGCAAATGTTTGCAACTGTCCTAATCCATGAATCTGTTGTACAGTAGTTGTCGTTTGTTTATGTAGTTCATACATTTTTCTCGTTTCTCGTTTTTATATAGATAAGACCGTTGGTTTTCCCGTTTGAATGGTTTTACATTACTAATTTATGGAACCGTTTATAGCTTGCTGTTTGGTGTTAGCCATGGCTCCGTGTTGAAGGCCGTACCTTGACCTATAATGGTTAACTTTTCTGAATTGTTACTTGGATGGAGAGTTGTCTCATTGGCACTCATACCACATCTTTTTATATCTATTTGCCTGAGGGAGTTGAAACCTTAATTTCTTAATAATTTTAAAATTTATAAACGGACAATTTTAGTAAAATTTGTTAAATCATGTCAGTACCGAAGTACTGACTACTGAGCTGATGATACCGTCGGAGACTGATAATTTAACATCCACCAAGTGATGTGAAAAATTTAAAACAAACGTTATCATCTCCTATTCGAATGCCGATTTGTAGATTGTCAATGCGCTCTGGCAAACCATTGATATAGGTCGCAAACATTGCCAGTGATAACAACCACCCTTGTTTCACACCACAGTCCACATCAAACCATGGAGTTTATCTTTTATTCACGCGGACAGTACATTTGACATTCTGGCGGACAGGAATTTTCCTTGAATATCTGCTCGTCGGAGTTTATACCACAGTAGGCTTCTAGGTTCTGAATTAAACGCCTTTTACCTATCTATAAAACTGAATGTAGACTGTTTTTATATTTTTCTGTTTAATATAACTGAATTAAGGCTATATATATATATATATGCTCTTCACAGCTGCGTTTTTGACGAAAGCCATTTTGTTCCCCACACAGAATATCGTTGTACTCTAACTGCTTACATAAACGTGAATTCAAGACACTACAGTAGATTTTGCTCAGTATGAATGTAATCGGTTGTTCCCAGTTTTAATATGGGGTTTACAATCCCAGATATCCAATGTTCAGGTCCTTTACCCATTCAAAACAACCATTGCATATAACACACAGTAAGTTGATCGCACTTTCATACTTAAGCACTTCTGATGGAATATCATCATACCTGGCTTTTTGCGTAATTTCGTATGTTCAACGACTTTGGCAACGTTATCACGGGTTATATTATTGTTAAAATCATAAAAGATTAATACTGTTTTATTCAAAATCAAAAGTAACAGTAATATATGTTTACAACATCTTAACTGCAGGCTCAACAATACAAGAAATTATTAAACATACACTTGCATTTTCGGAATCCATCTATCGATTGTAGTTTCTTTTTACTTTACTCAGTGCGTTGTATTGCAAACTTGGAATGACATACACTGCTTACTCCAAGTATTCTATTAGGTTGAACCATTGAACGTTTAATCAACTTCGTGTTAATGTTCACTTGCAAGACTTTTGCACCAGAATTCATTACTTTTTTCTGTGACCAGGATTCCCTTAATCACGCTATGAGAGTTGCTGTTACAAGAATTTTTCGACTGATTTATCAATTGTTTATATATTCCGTTATTGTAACTCTTATTCAATGTTATGACTGTTGGTCTCATTTAATCTTCGTATTACCCTTTAATCATGACTTTACAAAATGGAACGCAAACATCATACACCAATCCTTAAAGGATATTCACATGCTGAAAAAACCTCATTCCAAATATTGATTCTACCGCGGTCAGTCGAAATTACCCATCTAAATTTAGCATTTTTTTTATAATTGTGTAAAAGGTGACAATGAAACCACATTATTAAATTTAAAAAATGCACTTGGATATCCACAAATATACCCATGCAATGCCAGAAAATGACAAACCAGATCTAGATTATCTTCTGATAATACTTTAAGCTCAACAGTTAACGAGAGAGCTTTACTCGCTTTCCTTTTCCTATGACATTATATGAAAACCCAAAGCCTCACTTAACTGATTACAGGAGAAAAAGCTAAAGTGTGGTATACATTACGTAGCAAACGGGACGGGAGTTTTTTTTTTAAATGAACACAGGAACATCTATACCTCTTCCAAAAACCTAAGAATTTCAAAAGTTTAATTTTTCAATATTTCTTAAAATGTCCTGTAAAATGTCAGTTGTTATCTAATAGTTCGTTTCTATGGTTGCATTGTCGTTTAGTTTTTTGTTTGCACTTTAGTATTTCTCTTGTTTCGTTGTTTTAGTTCTTATAGTTGATGTGTTTACCTCAGTTTTAGTTTGTTACCTGGATTTTTTTTCTCTCAATCGATTTATGTCTTTCGAACACCGGTATGCTACTGATGTTTTTATTTAGATAAACACAACCACTATATTAAATTTATACAATTTCAACCGCTCGAACCTTTCTAGAAACAATACGGAGATTCCCTTAATGTTATCGAACTGTCTTGGATTAAGCAATTTCAGGCAGCTTATTCCCCGCCTCTAAATGACAATACACTTAGACAAGGAAACATATCTACAACTTCTTCTATTGATATCATAAAAATATGAATAAAAGACAACGAAAAAATAGGTCATATGGCAAACGACCAATCGAAATCAACGAATTAAACATCGTATAAATTATACAGTTGGTAATCTACTTTCTGTATTTATAAAAAATTGTAGGCATCAATTATTATGTAAACTGGGTCAATAAATAATTAGTAAGTTACATGATATTTTCAAGGAGTGTGACATTATCTTTTTCGTCAGCATTCTCTATGAATATTCGCGTATACCAATGCCTGTTCCCGCATATCGACAAAATTGAGGATCATAAACGGCACTTTCTAAAAATTAGAAATATATTAGCAGAGGTATAGATTTTATCAACTTATCTAGTATATTCAATGACTTTATACCTCCCTATTTTTATAACACAGAACCTACTATTATTTCATACACATAGAGAAAAAAACCAGCAGAAGTTTAATTATAAATTATACGTCGGTTACATCAGAGGTCAATGTAGAAAATAATACTCCTTTAACTTGAAACTGTAAATCGGCGAAGTTTAACTATGTTCCCTATGCCCGTATTATTACGGGGAACCTCAATATCGTCCAGGACAGAGAGGATAAAAGAAATTTGGAAAAGGACGAAAATAATGTCCTCTATCTACAAAAGATTGGAAACAGTGTCGTCAGGTCACCAAAGATGCTCTTTCCTCGTTTTGTAAAAATTGGTGTAAACGGGAAAAATCTGATTCTTATTTAAATAAATGTATGAATGTAGATAATAAAATATCACATTTTGAAATTAATTCAGAAATAAATAAAAGAGTACATAATACGCCAGAATAAGAAATAAACTTCTAAAACTTTCACAAAGGTTTGTGTTTGTATAGGCCGACAAAGCAGCCAACAATGTGGTGATGGTATGGCATAAATACTACACGGACGTTCTTAAGAATGAAATTTTAAATTCATCTACATTCAAGTCCGTAAATTGCATTTGATTGATCAATTCAACAATACTAATCGTTATCTTGGAGATATTATTTCGTTAAATAATCAAGAATTTTATAAATATACTGCCGAAATTTACCCAAAGGAACTAACTTTAAATAAATCAAATTCATACGGTATTAACTATCCTTTCCTAGATTCAGATATTTTGACAAGGGAAACTCCACACTAAAATTTATGACAAAAGAGACAACTTTTCGTTACCTATTGTTAATTTCCCCTTTTAGATGGCGATGTTCCTTTGGCACCATCTAAATGTGTTTACTTTACACAAATAAACTCATTCTAAAACATTACCAATCCAACACTGTAATAAGATCATTGAATATTGACTTATAGGTATAATTATTGATTTTTTTATCAGTAAATTGAAAGCAAACTAAATATTATTGTTATATACATGTACATATACACATTCATGGATCAACAATCTGTTGAATTGCACAAGGTAATGTTTTTCTTTAACTGTTTATGACGTCTTTACACTAAGTCCATTGGATTTTGGATGTGTATCGATTGATAATTTAGTCTTAGATGCAGGATTTTTGTTATTAGTTGTAAGTAGCTTTGAACAAGCTGTCAGTAACTGCGAGTTCTCTCAGATCTGTACAAATTGTCTTTTTGTACTACAAATCTGTAGTACTGGAAATCTACTTTTAATATTCAGTGCTATTTTGTTACTTTGAAATATTGTAATATTTAGGTACTACAGATTTTTGGTTGCTACCGTTACATTTTCAGCATTTTAAAAGTTTTTCTATTTCAAATCTCTTAAAGTTAGGATTTTGAAACATGGAATATTGTATAATTTCTTTACCAAAATATTTAGTACAAATCAAGTACTGTAAAATACAAGTACCTAAATATTACAATTATTTTAAAGTATAGAAATAGTACCAAATATTAAAAGTAAATTTCCAGTACTACATATTTTTAGTACAGAAATAGTACCTATGCAAAAGTAGCTGTGTATACAAGTACCTGGCTAC
Organism: Mytilus edulis; assembly: GCF_963676685.1. Classification (NCBI taxonomy): domain Eukaryota; kingdom Metazoa; phylum Mollusca; class Bivalvia; order Mytilida; family Mytilidae; genus Mytilus; species Mytilus edulis. Next base: position 103,159,847 of record NC_092345.1, on the reverse strand, counting down.
GTCCACCTTGTGTAGTATTTCTATTTGTATCCATCTGATGAGATAAGCCTTTTTCAACTCATTTTTATAGTTCGTTCTTATGTTGTAATGTTGTATCACCGTCCCAGGTTAGGGTGAGGGTTGGGATCTCACTAACATGATTAAACTAGCCAAATTATGTATGTAAGTGCCTGTCCAAATTCAGGAGCCTGTTGATGCACTACATATTTGTTTTTCGCTCTTTTTTTTAGACATAAATGAGGCCGTTACTCACACCTTAACGGATAGCGCGAGCGGACGCCAAACGGATAACTTTTTTCAATCAGTTCATGTTCGTTAGACGTCCGTTCTTATCCGTTTTACATCCGTCCATTTCCGTTTCATGTCCGTTCAGCATCCGTTTTATCCGTCGACGTCTGATCTGTCCGGCGGAAAGATTTGAGCATGTTCAAAACTTTAAACGGAAGTTCAACGGATGAACTGTCCGTTGTACATTCGGTAGGCGTCCGTTTTGTACGGCAACTGAATTTTTTTTTTTCATCTGTTAGGCGTCTATTCATGCTATCCGGTAAGTTGTGATCATATCTTTAGTTTTCTCGTTTGAATTGTTTACCATTTGTCTTTCGGGGCCTTTTATAGCTGACTATGCGGTTAGGGTTTTGCTAATTGTTGAAGGCTGTACGGTGACCTATAGTTGCTAATTTCTGTGTCATGTAGTCTCTTGTGGAGAGTTGTCTCATTGGCAATTATACCACATTTTTTTTTTATATATATATACATGTGCATTGCTTAAAAAATATAATGAACTTTGTATGGAGAGTTGTCTCATTGGCACTCACACCACATCTTCCTATATCTATTGTTGTAGTGTCGATTCAATGCAGTTCTATGGCACATAACATAATGGAAAAAAAACAAAGATTTGTATTGATCCCTTAATATAATTTCCATTCGCCGAATACCAGTAGTCCGAGGAAGAATATTATGAGGACGAAGTCCCCTATTACAGTAGAAAATTCAATAAAAAAATTAAAAAAAAAAAATCGGGAAAATTTCCCGAATTTTTCATTGTACTAATGAACTGAAAATCGTTCAATTTTTTTTGTCGCGTTTTTAAATTTCCGGATCTGCGCAGAAGTCTACTTCCGTTTCCGGTCTTGTATACATGAGACTTTGAATAAAATGTATATTTATCAGTCTAAGAAAGGAACTAATACTAATTCATTTTAAAAAAAAATGTTTGTTATTATAAAAACGTTACCTGATTACAGCGTTTCTTTGCTTACATTGAATATGACGTCATAACTTAAATAACGTCACAACTAAAATCCCTAAAAACAGAACCAAAATCGGAAACGTTACGGTATTTCCGTTTCTCTTTTTAACATTGTTAATTAAAAAAAAATCATAGACTTCGTCCCCATTCACAGGTAATGCCTGCCTTATATTAACTATTAAGGTAGATAGGGTGTCTTCCTCCATTTTGGATTTTGAAATACCAGAAAACAAGGTCTAGATTTTTGATAAAATGTGCAAATTTTGAAATTAGTAGGTAATTCATGAGTAAGATTTTTCATTATAACATAGAATATGCCATGTTTTATCATATTTATGATTGTATTTTACCAAAAAAAACAAACTTTTGTTTGATTAATTTTTTACCAAATTTGCCAAATAAGGAGAGACAACTCAAATGCAAGGGCAGATAATTCAGATAGTGTTACTTTTACAATAGAATGTGTTAGGAATTTACCCATTTTATTATGTAGCAAGAAAACAAGTCCGGTGACCCCATTTTTTCTTCTTCTTGTCTGAAAGAATAATATTGGAGCTATCTTCTCATATTTTATCTCAAAATTCTATGGTGTAGTTTTAGTTTTATGACCGAAAATTGGGTTTTCGATGCACAATCTATCCAAAATTTGACAATATTGCACAACCTGTAGTGTGAAAATTAGTCCGGTGACCCATTCTTTTCATTAATGTTCTTAAACAAGCAGGATATAAACTACATTTTGGCAAATTATTAAGAAATTCTTTGGATTATAATTTAGACACCCCATCTACCTTAAATCATGAAGTACTTACTTTCAATCCTACCAATTGTAGAAAAACTGGATTCGTAGTATTTCCTATATTCTCACCAAATGTTTCCTTTCTAGTTGGACTTGGCGTCAATGTTAAACTTGTAGATCCATATAAACATGGTATTTGAAAGGACCTGATAAATATAACATTAATATATGTTCAATATTTTTAACGCTCAATGCATATAAAGTAACACATTTAATTTTGACAAACTTAATGTTTGAACAAATTTGATTTAAATTGGATAAATAGCAATACACAGGACCATACCCCATGTATGTGTTACTCATAGGTATAACGTATATATATCAAGAAATTAATAAGTCATAAGTTATGAATTTGGAAATTAATTTCTGTGTAATGATCTTTACCTTCACATTTGTTTCGGCAATATATATTTGTATTCGTGCACCACTTGTGAGACTTATGTATTAAACACTTTTTTATTATTTCAAATTACAAGCATGGTACGTCTTGCGGTAGATAGAGTTTCAGCCCATACGGATGGTGAGAATAAAGCACTGTGTCACCAACATATGTGGCTAAAACATAATCAGAAAAATCTTCTATTTTCTTCTCTTTTGGCATATCTTGAATTAAATATTCAGCAAAGCAGTTTTCTACTCTTTATGTACATATGATACTTTTTAAGCCAAAAATAAGAATAAATATTAATCATTAATATTTATGATAGATATGTGTACAGGTAAACTGGCTCAAATGAGTTCCGAATATTGGCGCAATTGATACATTTGGAAAACAAAATTTGGCGCAAATGATACCCCTGAAAAATAGTAATTGGCGCAAAAGGACTGCTGTCGTATTTTTGGTATAAGGACAGAAAACATTTTCGGTTAAAGTAAAAGATAAAAACAAAAAACAGCCAAAAACTTGACATACCATAAAATATCAAACAGAATTTAATCGTCAAGTTAGCAACATGAAAGCCGCGATATTGTTAATAACAACGTAAATAGCTAAACATTACCTTTTGTGTCAATCTATACAAAGAAATAACGACAGGATTCGAGTAACTTCAACTAAATGTATCCATGAAAATTAGATTTGTAACGGTCATTCAGTAGATATAAGAAGATGTGGTATGAGTGTCAATGAAACAACTCTCCATCCAAATTACAATTTATAAAAGTAAACCATTATATGTCAAAGTACGTTCTTCAACTAGAAGCAGTGATGTTGTTTATGTTTTGGGTACTAAAGAGGTTTAGTATTCGGGTTTTTTTCTACTGGTGTAGAGTATGGTTATTTATTCATTTAATATATATGTAATATATCATACAAGTAATTGTATAATTAATGCTATATAGAGACGTTCCGAGAACCTTGATTCCGAGCAGAGGTATATTGAGTGGCCCATAGACACTTCCAAAACTCGCCAATATATATAAGGGTTCACGCTAAAAATCATGTATCTAAGACTAAATTATCAATCAGTGCATGTCCAACACCCAATGTATTTTGTATAAAGGCGTCATTAACAACCAGAGAAAAACATGACATTATATGCATCGACAGAGTGTAGTTCCGTAGTACTGTATGTGTAAAACAACGATGTTTAGTACAGTTTTGATTAACGGATACTTACATCATTATTTATATCGATAAAACAATATTTAAATATATAGTTACTGTGTTGAATTGGTAACCTTCGAGAATAAGTTGATTGAAATGATTGATAAGTTTACCCGGATTGTAACTTAATTTTTGGGCTCTCAGATAGAGTTAGGATATTCCGTTTTAAGGAGGCTCGAGGGTATAAAAAATTTCAGAAAAAAATTAAACATTTGTTTTTCATTACAAATTTTATTTATTACCTTTTGTAGTTGTTACTTTATCATATGGTACAAAAGACATTCAAAACAATTAATTTGTGTTGGCTTCAGATGAATTTTAAAATGTAAACATCATTGAAAAAACTCCAAATTATCTCCCTTTGGTGGAAAAATGCCATTTTTTGGCTTTAAAATTGAAATATCTCTTTTAACTCATCGGTGACCTATATTTTTTAATATAATTTCGATATATGCTGTACTTAAACTAAATTATTGTAAAATTTGAGCGATTTCTGTAATAAATTTCTTTTTTTATTTCGATATTACATTTATTTTTCCTAATAGTTCAACAGAAAAAAAAACACTTTTACTAAGATGTATGCTTCTTTCGAAGGCAGATTGTGAGCGCAAATGAACGGTGACCCCATTTTTTTATTTTATTTTTCTATTAACTATAAGATAAAGTTCATTTATAGAAAAATATAGAGAAATCCTATATAAATGATTGTGAAAGCCAAATCTTTGTTTCTATAAAAGAATTTTGCAAAGGTTTTAGCAATTTGTGGTAACGAAAAATCCCTAAATAATTTACTAATAATACAAAGATTATGTTAATTGAAATTCAAAACGTTACTACAGACACGGGCATAGCGAGGAGTTGAGATATATATATAAACACCATAAGATGGTGCCAATAAAATACTATTGTCCAAAATGGAAAAAATAACAATAGGGAAAGAAAAAAACATCTTTTGTTTGAATTTTTTTGCATAGAGTTTGTGGTGTAAAACTGAAATATCTAATTATAGGAAAGCTCATTCATTTCTGCATTTTTTTGATTTCTTAAAAGTACTATTTTTTTTTGGGGTAAGTTTTGGCAGTATATTTGAAGAGTTCTTGATTATCTAATGAAAATTTCATCAAGGTATCGGTGAGGGTTATTGAATTCATCGATTAAATGAAAATTAGACGGGTTTTTACTGAGTTTTGCAAACTGGCGGCCAAGAAAAAGACAGTAGGGAAGAAATTGGCGACAAAACAAGAATTAATCCATCAATAAGAAGAAATCGTGTGTCATAGCAAATATATTTGTGCGTTTTCTAAAAATATAATGAAAAAGAAAGTAATAACATACCCATAACATAGTGTCAAAACAATATGACACGGTTTTTGACATTCACGGTTGACTTTTTTTGCACCTTGACAACACCTACCATTAGCCAGTTTGTTGTCTGTTGTGAGATCAGATAAATGTATGTCCAGTATTGTGTTGCTACCACCATAAACCTAAACAAAGGAAAAGTAAATATAGTTTAATACATTTACGTTAAGGAAACACCTTGACGGAAATTGTATACATAATACGATTGGGATTCTCTCTAAAGTAGGAGACAAAACAAAAATCTCTTCTGTGATCACTTGTCGGGCAACTCTTTGTCTTCCTGCTCTTTCAAAAACTGACGCTATTAAATCATATCAATGTTGATGTCCTATTACAGGGTTGATCAGATTTAAATATTGATGAAAACACAGATATATTAACATATGCTCAGTAAAAGAGGGACATTCAAACTCATAAATCGAAAATAAACTGACAACTCCATGGCTAAAAATGAAAAAGACAAACAGACAAACAATAGTACACTTGACACAACATAGAAAACTAAAGAATAAGCAACACGAACCCCACCAAAAGGAAGGGATGACTCAGGCGCTCTTGAAGGGTAAGCAGATCCTGCTCCACATGTGGTACCTGTCGTGTTGCTCATGTTATTACAAGTCCGGTAAATTGTCTAATTCGGTAGGTCACATTCATGAAAGGGAAGGGGATTGTAGTTACGACGTGAGGAACATATCCAATATCATTTGTGAAACGTAATATATTCATATAATATTTGATTTAAAACAACTATTTAAAATTTGAAATTTGAGAAAAAAACGATAGGGGTATGACCACAGTGAAATGTCGACAAGTATTTGGTATTACTAAATTCAAATAAAAAAACATATATTTAAAAAAAATAATCAAGTTGTGTTTCATTATTTCTATTTATGCCATATGTTATAAAATAAAACTCATGAAAAGAACTGATTTTCTAATCAAATGGTAAACTGTATTGCAAGATGAGGGGCAATCAGTCATCAGAGTAGATTGTAAAAAAGAAGATGTGGTATGATTGCCAAGGAGACAACTCTCCACAAGAGACCAAAATGAAATAGTAATTAACAACTATAGGTCACCGTACGGCCTTCAACAATGAGCAAATCCCATACCGCATAGTCAGCTATAAAAGGCCCCGAAATGACAATTTTAAAACAATTCAAACAAGAAAACTAACGGCCTTATTTATATAAAAAAAAAATGATTCATGATATCTGTTATCCGAAATATTTAAAGACAATTACATTTAATGTTTCCTTTTTTTAAATATTGGTGTTGTTTTTTACATTTTTAGGTGTCTATATAATGTATTAATTGTGTACATCCCACCTTTTTTATCTTATTAATTTTGTATTTACATTGTGTCATAGATCAAATTTATTCGTTCAATGTTTGTCTTCTTGTTTTTCATTTAAGTTGGCACGACATGTTTCTATGAATTACCCTCTATTGGGTGGATTGAAGACAAAGTTTCGGATATCGAAATATATTAAACTTAATTTTTGAAACCAAAATAATTAATGATTCTTAAAAACAAAAACAAAAACAAATTCATCAATTTAAAAAAAGGCGGGAAAGAATATATAGAATTTTCCATGGAATAACCTAGCATGTTTATCTTTTGATAATAATCTAATACAATTAGTAGAAAAAGGCGCAAAAGAGTATAAAGCATTTTCGATGGTATAAACTAGCATGTTTATCTTTTGTCATAAAAACTCATAATATCTAATAAAATTAGTAGAATAGCTAACAAAGTCCTTATATTTAAACAAGGTAACATTCATTTGTAGGTGAAATTTGTTTTAACGTTAATTAAACTATAATTAAAATTGTGTGTGGGCCCTTTCTAATTGATTACTGTTAGATAACTCTGGTTAATTTTCCTAACATTCTATCATTATGGGGAGATACTATAATTCAATTTTCATTTTAATAGTCTTTGTCAAAAAAGTTAAATATGTCTTATGTAGGTTCAAATTATATTTTTTCCCTAAGCATTTGACATAAGTTTAAAGTTTCTGGAATAAAGTGGTGTCTATGATGTTCAGTTTTTGTGTGTTTGTGTATCATGTATGTTTCTGCTAGGGTGTGTGACACTTCTTTCGTATATTTGACTTTAGGAATCGAGAAGTCACTAATGCAGATTAATTTAGACAGCACGTCTGCTTCATTTGAGTTCTGACATTGTATACACCATATTAAAGCCACAAATGATTCTACAAGTAGCAGGATCCGTGCTGTTGGAGATTACATTATGCATACCACAACTTGAAATAGTGTATTCTTGGCAGCAGAATGAAACATGTGTAACAGTTATTTACCAGCATATTGTACCCCAATTTAATAGTAGACAAAAAACTTTTTTTAAATTATTACCAGAATACGGCTTCAAAAGAGAACCATTACGTGATATAAAGAAGATGATCATGTTTGATTTTAGAGTAATGTGTTTTATTACACTAAGAAACCAAATGATGATGAGGTTATATATAAACGATATTGCACACCCATGATGGTCTTGCTCGGTAAACTGAAAAAACAAATATGACCTACATCAACCAGTGACAACCACTATATTACAGACTTCCGACTTGACCAAGCATATAATGAATGTGGCATATTTTAACATTATGGTGAGCTTTAACAGTAACTACATTTGTACTCAAGACCATTAAGTTAACCTTTTCAGAACAGCTAAGTTTATAACTAAGATATGATTCAGATAACTAACTTCTGATAAAAGTTAGTTGCTATGATATCACTTGTTTATGAATATTCTACCAATTTGTCTTATATATGTAACAGGATCAAGGACATTATCTAGAGATTATTGGTGTGTAAACTGAGTCGATTAACTCACTTATTTATGAAAACTTAGTGACTCAGCGTTTATTACCTTAAAGAAACCTCGTTTTATACTTATATATTCCCTTTTCTTTGAACCTCAATAAGATTTATTTATTCATAATGTTTGTATATATATTTGTTTAAACTGGTCACTTTACTATCTCTGACCTTGTCAGTACACCATTGCGTATGGCTGGCTGCTGAATGTATTGACCGATATTGTTATATGCATTTTGACGAGTATATTAAGTTATAATATGTATCTGTTATCTAATCTATATAACAGAGGTTTACATATTTCATTATAATGTCAGCCCTTATTTGAATAAAGAAGTATATCCTATTCCCCCAAAATTAATTTAACACAACGGTAATTTTCAGAAAGTCTTACAATCTTAATATGTGAAAATAATACATATGAAATTAAACAAGTTTAAGAAAGGTATGATTTCAACAATGTTAACCTGTCTTTGTGTCACTGGTGGGTCTTGTGTGGACGAAGCGCGCGTCTGGCGTACTAAATTATAATCCTGGTACCTTTGATAACTATTTGTGGTGTTTGTGTTTTATATGATTATTTTCTCTGTAAAAGAGAGGCAAAAGTTACCAAAGGAATGTCCAGACTCACAACAACAAAAAACACGAAAAGCTGCAAAAAGCTAACAACACTCTATAAACTACAACATAGAAACTAAAATATGAGCAACAGGAACCCTAACAAAAACTGGATGATATCATATGGTCCGGAAGGGTAAGCATATCCTGCTCCACATGTTCCATCCAGCTTCTTGCTTATGTGGGAAGAATTAGGTGATTCAAAAAAAGGGGGACAAAAGATACCAAAGGGACAGTCAAACTCATAAATCTAAAACAAACTGACAACGCCATGGCTAAAAATGAAAAAGACAAACAGAAAAACAATAGTACACATGACACAACATAGAAAACTAAAGAATAAACAACACGAACCCCACCAAAAACTAGGAGTGATCTCAGGTGCTCCGAAAGGGTAAGCAGATCCTGCTCCACATGTGGCACCCGTCGTGTTGTTTATGTGTTTACAAATCCGGTAAATAGTCTAATTCGGTAGGTCACATTCATGAAAGGGAAGGGGATTGTAGTTACGACGTAAGGAACATATCCGATATCATTTGTGAAACGGTTATTACATAACGGTCAACCAACTCGTGATGGCGTCCGTAAAATTTACGAAGGGATGATTTCAACTTCACCATTTGGAACTCTTGGTTTAATAGCTTCCTTGTGAGCAGTAACCCTGTATCAAGAAAATCATGATAGGAAATGCAAGCACGGGAATATCGTATCAATTGAGAGATATATACCCCGTATGCAGGTGCTGCTGGAATGTTGCTACTTAGAAATGGAAAGTTCACAATTGGAAAGCTGAAATCATCTCTATTGTCGTAAAGTTTTGTTTTCAACCGACCCTCATTGTCAATTTCTAGATGTAAGTCAAGATATATGAAGCCGACTTAACTGTATCTGTAGTATCCTTTATCTCCAATTCGATGGGATAGATGCGTTCCACATAGTCACCAAATTTTGAATTGTTTAGTGAAAGAAAGTAATCTATATAGCGGAAATTAGAGTTAAAGGATATTGCTAACTTCTTATCTTTCTTTCTAAGAAGTTCCTGCATAAAGTCAGCCTCGTAGTAATAAAGAAACAAGTCGGCAAGTAGAGGGGCACAGTTTGTTCCCATTGGGATGCCGACAGTCTGTTGAAAAACACGTCCTCCGAACGTTACAAATATGTTGTCAATCAAGAAATCAAGCATCCTGATAATATCGGTTTCAGAGAATTTTTTGTTTGAATCAGAGTGATTCATTACAAAGTATGATTTATCCCTCCCTAAGACAAGATACTTGTATCTACGTTGGCCATTCTTTTTTATGAAGCAAAGTAATACCAACTCTTTCAATTTGTCTTTTAGTTTGGAATGTGGAATACTTGTGTAAAGAGTAGAAAAGTCAAATGTTTTAATACTGTTACAAGATGAAAGAGAGTTAGATTGTATGTACTCTAAAAGATCTTTGGAATTTTTAAGTATCCACATCTGATTCACGCCACCTCTAGAATAGGCATTTTCACAATAACTTTGAAGCCGGTCTTTGATTGCTGATAAAATAGATGTTAATAATTTAGAAAGAGGTTTCGTGGAGCACTTGGAAGACCCAGCAATATACCGTTGTTTGTAAGGACACTTATGTAGTTTAGGTATCCAATACAGTGATGGAAGATCCAGTTCTTCATCTTTGGTTGAAATACCAAAGGAACAAAGAACAGACCTATGATTATCCAGGATTTCCTCTTTGGTAAGTGTCGTGAGGGTATATGTTGAGTTTCCAAGTGAATTGTCTATACCTAATTCGTTTATCAAGCAATTAATGTAGTGACTTTTACAGACAAAAACGATGTTATTTGGGGCTTTGTCTGCAAGATGATTCAAAATATACCAAAAAGGACAGCTTGTTGTTCGGTATGAACCAAGGCTCGATGTTGAAGACCGTACTTTGACCTATAATGGTTTCCTTTATAAAGTGTGACTTGGATGGAGAATTGTCTCATTGGCACTCATACCACATCTTCTTAGATCTATCATAAGTCTGACGATGCCATGGCAAAAAAAAAAGAAAAACGAAAACAATGAAAAGATAGTTAACATTCTACAAAACACAATATATCGGAAACTAAAGACTGAACAACACGGACCCCACTAAAACTGTCGCTTCGGAAGGGTAAGAAGATCCTGCTCCACATATGGTTCCTGTCATGTTGCTCATATAAATACAAAACCGGTGATACATTTAATTACGTTAGTCACAATCAAGAAAACGTGGATGAACGTAATCTATGGTTTAAAAAAAAAAAAAAAATTTTTTTTAACTGTTATATTATTTTATTTGAATTTTACCTTTGTTAGAGATACATAAAGAACCGGTACCTTATCCCGGCCTCGTTAATGTTAGTATATAGCATTTCAGTGATAAGGTTAGTAATTGTTATCGCACCGCGGGTGAAATATCACGTTGTGATTGGTTTATCGCCGTCACGTGGTGACCCGCTATGGAACCGTAGGGGGTTCATGACTCGTGGTGACCCGCTATGAAACCATAGGGGGTTCATGACTCGTTAATGGTAACGTCATCTATAAATGTTGTTGTGTTTCGTAGTTTATTTTTCAAAATAACGCAGTAAAAAAAGTCAAGCGTGCGATAAATTCGTTATACGGTTAGCTACTGACCCTCAACGGACCATAGAGGGAGAATAAAATCCATCGGGGATTCGGCCTCCAGCTTCACCCCATATGAATTTTACTAACCCTCTATGGATCAGTAGGGGGTCAGTAGCGAACCGTATAACTTATATTCGTGCACAATATATAAAGTAATAATTTAATTTTGGATGCGTCTTCTGATTGGTTCATATACATAATTTTGTCATGTGACCGTCTTGTCGTCAACGTTTTTTCTGGTTTACCCCGGTTTAAAATGGAATTAAGAATTAAATTATAAGAAATGACTGTAATATTTTGCTGCCTTCACAGCTCCTTTTTCATAGGTACTATTTCTGTACTAAAAATATGTAGTACTGGAAATTTACTTTTAATATTCAGTACTATTTTGTTACTTTACAATTATTGTAATATTTAGGTAGCTGTATTTTACAGTACTTTATTTGTACTTGAAATGTGGGTACTACAGATTTTTGGTTACTATCGTTACATTTTCAGCATTTTGAAAGTTTTTCTATTTCAAATCCCTAAAATTATGATTTTAAACATGGAATATTATGATCACTTTTGGTATTATTTTTGTACCAAAATATTTAGTAAAAATGAAGTACTGTAAAATACAAGTACTTAAATATTACAATAATAATGAAGTAAAGAAGTAGTACTTAATAAAAAGTAAATTTCCAGTACTATATATTTTTAGTACAGAAATAGAACCTATGAAAAAGTAGCTGTGTATTCGAAATAACATAAAAAAAAATGTAGTGCCCACTTTAAATAACCCGCTACGCTGGTTATTCAGTGTGCAACACATTTTTGAAGTCCTATTGGTTTTTCATAATATCTATTCGTCTTTTGAAAAAATGTTTTTAAATGATACCATTTTTCCTTTTCTATCTTTAAATTTATATTCGGAGTCAATAGCAACTTTTGTTTTAATTGATTCTTCTTTAGCTAGCTCTTGTAACCACTGTTTGGTACTGCTATCATTCATTTAGAATATTCCGAAAACAAATTAGCATGGCAGGGTAGTTTATCTAAAATCATATTTTGATCAAATTTTCCTTTATTATCAGTTATGTCATCTACAAATAGAATATTACTGTTTATCCAGTTTTTGAAAATGAGACATTTACCGTTTAATTTGATATTTTTATTGCCCCATATAAGCTGCTGTCTAATTTGTTTATATGAAAGTTGATCTGATTCTTTTTCAGATTTTGAATTTATCCATGAAATGATTATTCTTAAGTAAAATTGTGGAATTATTTCTTTCAGTTTATTGACCAAATTAATATTCTTGACATTTAATATAAGGAATTCTTGTCCAAATTTATCAAAATAAAATTTTGGTTATAGTATATCATTTTATTCTGGTATCACCTAAGTTGAACAAAGGTATACAGAAAAACATATTAATTTACATTGCATCGCATTGTACATTTGTTGAGGAAGCATTAAATATGAGTTATATATTTTACAACGGTATGATCAGTATAGCCGACAGGTTAACATCAGAGAGAATCCAGTTTCTCATTTATAATTCTAATAAATTGGAACAATTTTCGAAGTTTACATTTATGTTTTGGTGCATAATAGCATTAAATTTTAAAACATTACAGTTCGTTAGATTTTTCTTGTCAACAAGTAGTGTTCTATCTCTCAGGAGACTGCTGCATTCCATTATATCGTTGTATTCGTCACCTATAGCAACTCTGTACAACGGACACTTTCTCTGTTCTCGGGGAATGTTTTGCCATCTACCATTTTCAATCGGCAGTTTATGGTTCATTGTCCTAAACCGCGACATTGTTATTACATCTTTGTCATCCAGTACGTTAAGACTTTCCAATTGGGTGATAGATCTTCGTTATCAATGAGGTTTTTTTTACCCAACAAATATTTTATCTATGTTTATCATTTTAAGCCCGCCAGCATGGTAATTTTTACTTATTATATCTCTTTTAACTCTTTCTGGTTTATTATTCCATATAAAACTATATATTTTTTTTTAATTGTGCTAGGTATTCTTTATCAATTTCGGTTACAGATACAACATAAGTGATATTCGGTACGATTAATGATTTAACAAGAGTTATCTTACCTTACATAATTAAATTTCTTTTATCCCAGTTTTTAATTATTTTTTCAGATTTTCCGTATTGCAAGTTTAATTTTTTACACTGACTTTTATTAAGTCCAAAGTATATTATCAAACATTTTATAGGTTCTTGTGTAAACTAAATGTTTTCAACCTTATCTTTGCAGGACTTTAAATTGCCGAGCCATATTCCTTCTGTTTTATTTCTTTATTTCGGTTAAGCTTTAGGCCTGAAAGTGGTCCAAAAATTTCTATAATATTCAAAGTTAATGACACTTCTTGTTTTGAATTTAAAACTAAAGATGTGTCGTCTGCAAGCTGGCTTAATTTTAAGGTACTATTATCTAGTTTACTTTGAAAACCTTTAAAAATTTTACTTTGTCTTAATCTACTAGCTAAAATTTTAACAGCAATAACGAAAATTATAGAACTCACGGGACACCCTTGACAGATCCCGCGCTCAATGCTGAAGGGTCTTGAAATCCAGCGCAACCCTTTATATCTGTGTATAAAGTATTTATCCACCTCAAGAGAGATGTCTGAAAGCCAAATTTCTTTATAGAACAATACATAAATTCCCATTCTAGCGAGTCAAATGCCTTTGTGAAGTCTAAAACTAGGATTACTCCATCTACATTGAATCTTTCCGTATAATCTATTATAATATCTTTGATTTGTCTAATATTAAATCCAATATATCTGTTTCTTACATAACTGTATGACTATGAATGATTTTATGCAATTGGTTTTAATTTAAGTCTTTGTGCAAGAGAATATGCTATAATTCTGGTATCTACATTTAATAAGATAATTGGTCTATAATTATCTAAATTTGGTGGATAATGTTTCTTGTAGATGAGGGTAATTAATCCTAGTTTTTGAGAATTTGTCAATTCTTTTTTTTCTCCATAGCAATGATTAAAGACATCTACAACAAAGTTTAGTGAGTTGGACCAGAAAGCTCTATAAAATTTAATTGAGAGACCATCGATACCTAGTGTTTTATTAAGTTTCATTTTAAAGACATATTTTGTACACCCTCTATTGTCAGGTTGTCGTCAATTTCATTGTTTCATGTGTAGTTAGTTTGTAATTTATTTTAGTTTTTTCAATATAATTTTCAATTTTTCTTAATTTAGGGTTAGTTGTCTTATAGAAATGGACATACTAGTTTCTCCCCGTTTCTAATAGTTTGCCTTAAATCTTCTTTTATTTCTTCTTTACTGTCCCTAATAGTAGTAATGTTTTTCCTCGTTGTCTTGATTTTTCTAATCCCAAAAAATATTTTGTATTTTTTTTTCGCCCTCTTCTATCCATTCTACTCGTGATCTTATTTGTGCCCCTTTTATTTTATCTGAATGTAGAATTTGTAGCGTTTCTTCTGTTTTATTTATTGAATCTATTATGTTTGGGAAATTATTATTTTTGCCATCCAGGTTGTTATCATGAATTTCATTCAACAGTTTAAGTTTTTATTCCAATTTTTCAATTTCATCTTTTATATGTTTAGCTTTTAATTTACAATGTTCTATAGTTTTCTCTCTTACTTCTATTTTAAAGAGATCCCACACAATTGCTAGGCTTTTTTTATTTCTTAATTTTTCATATTTATCTATTAAAGTGTTCATATCACCTCCTATGATAATTATACCAAGACTATATTTTTCAATGACATTTAAAGCTTTTTTAAAGAATTTTTTTCTATCAGGTCAAGAGTCGTTAATTGCTATGGTATATATGTTTAGTTAACTATTGTGTACATAAATTAGACTGTTAGTTTTCTGGTTTGATTGTTTTACTTATATAACTACTATGCGTTGTGGGCGTTGCTTATTGTTAAATGCTATACGGTGACATATAGTTAATAATTTCTGTGTGATTTGATCTGTTTGTAGAGAATGATGTAAATTTAATTCGCTGTCCTTTAACCTATCATTTTTTATTGGTCTGCACGAGGGGTGACATTCAAATATTGAATAGTGCGAATTATCTCTCTCGTATTAGCGATCCAAATCTCTTCTTAATGAGAAGTATAATGATATATATATGATATTCATACGACTTCATACATTAAACCGAATGTCTATCGTACTTTCCCGTCTTTGTCAAAACCTTAGCTATCGTAAACAATTGCATCTAAAGGAGTACATAAAAGAAGAAAAATATAGCATGTAATATAAGAATATGTTGCAAAAAAATATGCTTATATACATGTATGCATATTTATCAATTCTTAAATATCAGCCGTTTTTGGTAGTATAGGGAGGGGGTCGAGGACTCGGCATTCACGTTTACACAACATCTACTTTGATTTCACTCTGAAACAAAATAAATAGTTTCAGAACAGTAAAAAGACACATTCTTGATGTGTCTGTCTTAAGTCAAGATCTTGTTTCTAAGTATTCAACGGTTCATTTTTTTTATAAATTGTGTTATAAATTAAGTCATACAATTTTATCGTTTGAAATTAGTCACATTTGATGTCGGGGCCTTTTAAATCCGACAATATGGTATGGGCATTTTCTAATGTGTTATGGCCGAACGGCAATTATTGATTAAAATCGACGTCATTTCAACTTTGTTGGATAGTTTTCTCATGGGCAATCATACCACATCTTCGAAAAATACGAGAACAGATAAATAGACACACAACAATCGAACTAACGGCTGCATAGACGTAAAAACAAATACGCAACATTCGACGTCTTTTATTGCTGACTATGCTGTATGGGCTTTGTTCAATGTTGAAGGCCGTGCGTTGACCTATAGCTGGTAATCTATGTGTCATTTGTTCTCCTGTAGAGAGTTGTCTCATTGACAATCATACCACATCTTCTTATTTATATAAGTAACTGAAAAGTAAAATTTGTTCAATTCGACTTTCCATAAAACGCTTTTCACATGTCGTGTGTCGCAAACAGTATCTGGGCACTTCACTATATTAGTTTAATATGTGCATGTAAACAAAACATGTAATTTACTTACATTACTTAAAGACAAAGCGACTAATAGGCAAAGCCACAAACTTAGATCCGACATCATTATATGTGTCTACAATACAGACCGGTGTTAAGATAACATATAGATTGTTGACGTTTTTTTTTTATTGTAACGAAGACAGAAGTTATCATCTGATAAAGTATAAAGTCTATAATTGTGTTCATAATAAAGATAACTTTATTTACAATATCAAACGTTTAGGGAGAGGACGTCACTAATGTTATTATAACTTGTGTCTTATCCCTGTTGTTACTTTTGCAAATATGTTTAAATGTCATTAGAAACTGAGTTTTTGTTGTTGTGGAGCATAGTTTATGCAACCCTTGTATCATTTCTTTTTTATTTTATATAGCAATAAAACTTACCCACCAGATACATGCTCTCTCCTCTAGATATAAAAAAGAAGATGTGGTATGATTGCCAATGAGACAACTGTCCACAAGAGACCAAAATGAAACAGACATTAACAACTTTAAAGCCCTGTACAGATGCACACCAGTATAATTAGTCAGTTTCATTCTTGCAAAAATGGGATATTGATTAGGAACAAAGACAAACATTTAGTCTATAACTTTAGTTTATTCTGGCTACTCCTATATATTGAATTTTAAAGGTAAAATGGTAACATTTTATGTTGGAGTTTCCTAAAGGAGAAGGTCCGGTAAGGACTCATTTTGGCCTCAAATTTCAGTTTCATCTGAAGAAAGATTTTGACCACTTTTTAAACACTTAAGTGTCTATTTAACTTGATTCAATTAGTTTATGTGAAAGATTTTAACTGATTAAGTCATTAAAAACGATCCGATTGAAGCTCAAATATGAAAAATCTCTCAAATATGCCAAAAACGTCACTTTTCAGATTGTTTTTGTCAAGAATGAAAGTGGCCGCATCCGTGTTCATCCACAACCTTTATATATGTTATGTTTTATCATAAAATACAACTAACATTGCAATATTAAGGATGAACACGAATGCGGCCACTTTCGTTTTACACGGAAACCGTCTAAAATTTAACTAAAATGATAGAATTTTGAAGATTTCAGTAATTTAGCATGACTTAATGGTGCTACAACCCGATATATGTGCATTGTATTGTCAAAAACAGCCCATATTTATGTAGCAGAAGCATTCAACTGTCCAATAAATAACTAAAAGTTTACATTTTAACAATTTTGTAAAACTGTTATATTTTTGGGCCAAATTCAAACGAAAAAAACTTACGGCTCAATTCATGTACAAAATAATGAACAAAAACAAAAAATGTTATACAGCAGCAAACAACAGCCACTGAATCACATTCTCCTGACTTTGGACAGGCATATAAAGACTGTGGCGAGGTTAACACATTTGATGGCGCAGATCCTCCCCTAACCTTGTAGACGAAACGCGCGTCTGGCGTATTAAATTATAATCCTGGTACCTTTGATAACAATTTACACCGCTGCCACTGCTGGTGGACGTTTCGTCCCGAGAGTTTCACCAGCCCAGTAGCCAGCACTTCGGTGTTGACATGAATTTTAATTATAGGTAATTTTTATTATGGAGTTGGTTAATACTTCAGTTTTATCATGTATATATATTATATAGTCATTTAATACAATTTACTGTCTGCTAAAGCATAAGTTATTCTAAATTATAAGGATGTTCTTATCCCAAACAGAAAACCCTAGCCGTATTGGGCACATCTTTATTGAACTTTTGGTCGTCAGTGCTGTTCAACTTTGTACTTGTTTTGGCTTTCAAACATTTTTCATCTGAGCGTCACTGGTTAGTCTTGTGTGGACGAAATGCACTTCTGGCGTATTAAATTTTAAACCTGGTGCCTTTTGTTAGCTGTTATTCGTGTGTTTCTCTGTCCTATGTGTTCTCCTATTTATTTGTAGTCCTGTAATGTAATGTTGTCATTTTAATGTTGTGTTTAACATTGCCATTAAAGCGGGAGGTTTGGCATGTCACAAAATCAGGTTCAACCCACCATTTTTTTCTTTTAACAAATGTCCTGTACCAAGTCAGGAAAATGGCCATTGTTATATTATAGTTCGTTTCTGAGTGTGTTACATTTTAACGTTGTGTTTCTGTTGTGCCGTTTGTCTCCTCTTATATTTTAGTGAGAAGTGAGAATTCACATTGCTATAAGACGTATCATGGTGCTTTCAAATTCATGTTTTTAGTTTTGATGTTATATTTGTTATTCTCATTTTTTGTGTAATGCTTAGTTCGTTTCTGTGTGTGTTACATTTCAATGTTGTGTTTCTGTTGTGTCGTTGTTCTCTTATATTTTATTCCCTCAGTTTTAGTTTGTACCCGGATTTTTTTTCTATCGATTGATGAGTTTTGAACAGCGGTTGCCTGTTGCCTTAATTAGTCAATTTCCTGTTGACGAAACTTCATTTTTTTTTCGAAAAACTAAAGATTTTCTTTTCCCAGGAAGAGATTACCATACCCGTATTTGGCACAACTTTTTGGAATTTCGGGTCCATAGGGTGTTGGATGTGTATTGATTTATATTTCAGTCCTAGATGCATGATTTTGTAAATAAGTAGCCGGTAACATGTTGTTTTTCGGATGTTTAAGTACCCGTCCACGTCCACGTTATTCAAAGTTAGATGTATTTCTTTTTGTATCCATCTGACAAGGTAAGCCTCTTTCAACTGATTTTCGTAGTTTGTTCTTATGTTGTAATGTTACACCACTGCGCAAGTAGTTATCAAAGGTATCAGGATTTTAATTTAATACGCCAGACGCGCGTTTTGTCTTCATAAGACTCACCAGTGACGCTCATATCAAAATATGTATCAAGCCAAACAAGTACAAAGTTGAAGAGCATTGAGGATCCAAAATTCCAAAAAGTTGTGTCAAATACGGCTAAGGTAATCTATGCCTGGAATAAGAAAATCCTTAGTTTTTTCAAAAATTTAAAGTTTGGGAAACAGGAAATTTATAAAAATGACCACATTATTGATATTCATGTCAACACCGAAGTGTTGACTACTGGGGTGGTGATACCCTCGGGGACGAAACGTCCACCAGCAGTGGCATCGACCCAGTGGTGTAAATAGTTATCAAAGGTACCAGAATTAAAACAGAGTTAGATAAAATATCAAAACAGTTAAAAAGTAATAAATCCAATGTACCCAAAGTTGATCAAAATATTATATCATCTATCAATGATATGAAAAAGGATAACGATAGACTACAAAACGAGTTGATTGAAGTTCAATGGAAATCAATGTGTAACAATCTTATTTTCTATAACATTCTTGAAACTACAGATGAAAAATTAAAATCGAAAATTCTGTTAGATTGCATATTACAGATGCATACCGTTTGGGCAAAAAGAGTGAACAGATTAGACCTATTCTTGACAAAGGAGTAGGTCCGGTTAGGTTCATCCGACGAAAGATTTTGACCACTTTTTAAACACTTAAGTGTCTATTTCATTTGAATCAATCAGTTTTTGTGAAATATTTTAACTGATTTAGTCATTCAAAACGATCCGATTCAATCCCAAATATGAAAAATCTATCAAATATGCCGAAAAATGTCACTTTTCAGTTTGTTTTTGTCAAAAATGAACGTGGCCGCATTCGTGTTCATCCTCAACCTTTATATATGTTATGTATTATAATAAAATACAACTTACATTTCAATATTAAGTATGAACACGAATGCGGCCACTTTCGTTTTACACGAAAACCGTCTAAAATTTAACTAAAATGCTAGAATTGTGAATATTTTAGTAATTTAGCATGACTTTATGGTGTTAATACCCGATATATGTGCATTGTATTGTCAAAAACAGCCCATATTTATGTAGCAGAAGCATTCTGCTGTCCAATAAATAACTAAAAGTTTACATTTTAACATTTTTGTAAAACTGTTTTATTTTGGGGCCAAAAAGGGGTCTTACTGGACCAACTCCTTTGCCTCATTTGATAGTCGAGATCTAGTGAAAAAAAGTGCTAAAAACTTGAAAGATTCGAATTACGGAATTTCGGAGCAGTTGCCAGTAGAGATCCAAAAACGCAGGGAAGCTAAACTACCGACACTGAAGCGCCTACGAGATGAAAATATCGAAGCCTATTTTGTGAAGGATAAAACTTACGTTGGAGGAAAAGAATACGTTCCATAGGATTCGTTCTATGAACAATTTGAAAACTTGAAATGTTTGTGCTGGAATGTTCATGGACTCAACTCGATCTATAATGAAAACGATTTTTTGAATTTAGTAAATAGCTATGATGTTCTTTTTATTAGTGAAACCTGGTTAAATGATAATAACATAGTAGAAATAGATGGTTTTGTAAATATGTCTTGCATTAATCTTAGCACTAATATAGGTAAAAGAAATGAAGGTGGAATTGCTATTTATTGTAAACATTTTTTATGTAGTGGTATCTCGATAGAAAGAAAATTACACTGTGGGATTGTCTTTATCAAATTGAATAAACATTTTTTTACCATTGCTAATGATATATATATATATAGCGTCTAAAAATAGCAACAATCAACATTCAATCTATCTAGGTTACGCCCGATGAAGCTAATTTGTTTAGCGAAATATTGCGTGAATAATATATAAAATATAACAACTAATTTTATAACACTCATTAGTGTGTTAAAGTTACATTCTTAGACACTTATATATATATATATATATATATATATATATATATATATATATATATATATATATATATATATATATATATATATATATATATATACAACTCGTCTAAACATCAACCCAACAATGTTAGATCTGTAAATTTGCTTTCGCAAATTTTTGGTTCTTCCCTCGCCGGGATTCGAACCCATGCTACTGTGATATCGTGACACCAAATCGCCTGCACTGCAGCCGTCCCGCTAGACCACACGACCACCTGGGCTCTCAAAAAAAGAGCTTTCGCTGGCCATGTGTTACCTTTCCACGTCAGTTTTAATCTAGCGGCGTACTACAGTACATGATATATAAGGCATGAAGATGTTATTGTTACAGATCAGCTAAATTATCTATAGTAAAGGATCCTACAAATTAATGTAAGATACAGTCACAGAAAATAATTATATTCATAAGTACGTCTGAGTCAGTGACAACCCTACAACAGATGTGGTCTAGCGGGACGGCTGCAGTGCAGGCGATTTGGTGTCACGATATCACAGTAGCATGGGTTCGAATCCCGGCGAGGGAAGAACCAAAAATTTGCGAAAGCAAATTTACAGATCTAACATTGTTGGGTTGATGTTTAGACGAGTTGTATATACATTATGTACACAGCCATGTATCACCATCATTGATGGCGATCCGATGGATACATCTGTTGTAGGGTTGTCACTGACTCAGACGTACTTATATATATATATATATATATATATACAACTCGTCTAAACATCAACCCAACAATGTTAGATCTGTAAATTTGCTTTCGCAAATTTTTGGTTCCTCCCTCGCCAGGATTCGAACCCATGCAACTGTGATATCGTGACACCAAATCGCCTGCACTGCAGCCGTCCCGATAGACCACACGACAACCTGGGCTCTCAAAAAAAGAGCTTTCGCTGGCCGTGTGTTACCTTTCCTCGTCAGTTTTAATCTAGCGGCGTACTACAGTACATGATATATAAGGCATGAAAATGTTATTGTTACAGATCAGCTAAATTATATATAGTAAAGGATCCTACATATATATATATATATATATATGTATATATATATGTGTGTTACAGTAAATAGGTGAAATAAGGAATTACACGTAATTACTAAACATTTCAGTAAATACCTGTAATTTCTAGTCAGTTTAGTAATTACATGTATTTACTAGTTGTTTCAGTGATTACTGGTATTCACTGATTTTTTTTTTGTCATTTTTACAGCTATTTACTAACTTGAATTTTTTGTTTAAAAATTAAAGTCATTATTCAAGATATCTAATAAGAAAGTAAAGGGGTAGGAATTTTAAGGGCTTACTTTAGGATTAAGGATTACAAGGCACTTTAAAAGTGCATTCTCTTTAGTGTTTGTGAATTGAAACTGGAAAATGGTTGTTTTATAAACTTTGAAACTCCCTAAAAATCATTTTCAGCATGCAAGACAATGATATCAATCCAAAATTGAGAGATACATTTTTGAGAAGTTTATAGGCAACTTAGCCAGCTCTTTTTTAAGATAGACATTACATTCACACTGTGGTTCAAGTTTTTTAAATTTTAATTACTTTTTCAAAATATGCTAGATTTCTACCAAACTTGGAAAGAAGCATGTTTATGATCATAAGATAATATCTAGAAGTGAATTTAAAAAAAAAAAACATCCTTTTTTGGCATATTACTTATAAACTGACTAGGGTTTTTTTTCAGTTAGCATAACATACACTCTGCAGTTAAAGTTTTTAAAACATTTATTTGAATTCATATACATGCTGACTTTTTACCAAATTTGGACAGAAGCTTCTTACAGAAATACTCAAAAGATAGTATCTAGAGGAAAATTTTGATAATTTTTTTCCTAATTTTGTTGGGCCTGCGACTCACAGCAACAGTAGGCGAGACACTGGGTTCAGCGAAATCCTTACAATTTTGATAGCTGAATACAGATTAACCCATCTCCAGCTAGGGGTTGAATTGAAGGCCAAATGAATATGTCTTTAATGAGGTTCAATTGTTTTAACTTGCAAGTGCACAACTCATGAACCATGTTTCAAAGCTTATTTAACAAAATAGAAACAGATAGGCTGCTGAAAGTGAAATATAATTTCACTATATCATTTCCATTAATGATTTAACAACAACAAAAATCATATTTTCTTTTAAATCTCGTAGCTAATGCACCTATAGCAAAAAGGTACATTTTAAGCTGATCACTTTTTAAGAGTACTCACTGATTTTCTAGTTAGTATAATCATAACATTCAATCAGTTGACCATCATACAACATTGTTTTAACAGTTAGTAAATAGGTGTAAAAAATCATTGTAAAATTAGTAATTACTGGTAATTACTGGGCCGTTTTAGGAATTACTTGTATTTACTGAGTGCATCGGGAATTACATGTAATTCCTAAATTTTAGTAATTACATGTAATTCCTAATTTCATCTATTTACTGTAACATATATATGTTTTTCCTACATTCCACATGAAAAATCAAAGTATTATCAGATTTGTGACAACGATTTTCATGAAATTATTGAAAACATTGTTCTTGAATATAAAGAGAGGGGACCAGTATTTGTATGTGGGGATCTAAATAGTCGAGTAGGTGAACTTAATGATGTTTTGTGTGATCATAATTTAGATAAATATGTCGAGAGCGTTGGGCACGTAGAAAACCCCTATAACATTTAAGTAGATGTTCATTGGACAAAAGTGTGAACTCTTTTGGTCGTAAGCTTATTCAACTTTGCTATACTACTGGACTTACTATCGCCAATGGTAGACTTGGTGACGATTCAGATGGAAAGTTTACTTTTTGTACAAGTAGAGGACGAAGCGTGAACGATTACTTACTGATATCGCCGATCGACTATAAACTTATTAGTTACTTTAAAGTGCTGCAATTTAATGAATTCTCTGATCATTCGCCATTATTGTTTCAACTTAATTTCTCAAATAATCGTCCGCAGAACAAATATCACAAGCTACACAAGTATATCAAATGGGATTCAAATAAGAATAGTGATTACATGGAAGTCTTACAAACAGGGAGTAGTGCGTTGTTCTCATTGGTAGACAACATCTCTTCTAAATACGATTTGAATACAGCTGTAGGGGAAATCACTCGTATATTATATATCAGTGCTTTTAAAATTTTTGGCCGATCAGTCCTAGTTAAAGAGGAAAATAATAATACAGATAGAAAAAACAGTGATTGGTTTGACGAAAAGTGTAAACCAGAGCGTCATATTTTTCACCAAGTCCGTAACTTCTTTTTTCGACACCCAACTGATGTTAATAGACAATCGTACGCGTATATAGATGCTAGAAATCGATTTAACAGGATAAAACTGCAAGCCCAAGTTAACTGTAAACGGCGAATGGGTATTGAACTTTGTGATATTGCAAAAACTGATCCACTTTTAGGCCTACGAAAAGAACACGATGCACAGTTGAAAAAGATGTTATGTTAAAACATTTCGAAAGAATTCTCGGCGAAAATCCACCCGATCTTTGTGATGAAGTATTGAACTTAATAATGAACATTTTGAAAATATAGGCATTTTTCTATGGTCGGGTTGTTGTCTCTTTGGTACATTCCCAATTTCCATTCTCAATTTTATAGATATCCTAGACACTGATATTACTGAAGATGAAATTGTGAAGTCGATTAAAAAACTGAAATTGAACAAAAGCACGGGAGATGACCAAATTATTAGCGAAATGTTTGCTGCAATTGCCTTTGACAATTTATTAGGAGTGAAACAAGGCGAACCTTTATCTCCTTAGTTAGTTTAAACATATTTATTTATAGTGGATTGGGAAACAAGTTTTGCAACTTATATTAATCCCTTTCCACTTTGCGGGTGCGAGTGATGCCTTGTAGCGGCATTAGCCTACTCTTTATCGAAATCTACAAGGGTGTCTTTAACGTGCAAGATATATGGCTCTCTCTTAACACGGGTCAGACTTTTTTCGTCCCCTTCCGACGGACTATCATCTTTCCTTTATCTCCTTTATTATTCCTCTATTTTATTAATGATATTATTGAAGATATAACTGTTACAGATAATGATGAGGTAGTGAACCTGAACGGACTTTTAATTTATTTGATACGTTTTGCAGACGACACTGTCTTATTTTTCAAATCTGCCAAACTTCTTCAACAGCTACTTTACAACCTATCCAAATACTGTAGAAAATGGAACATAGAAGTTAACGCTGATAAAACTAAGATAGTTGTGTTTAGAAATGGATGGCAACCTGTAAACAATCATTTCATGTATAATAATCAAGAACTTCAAATCGTAAATTCATACGTTTACCTTGGAATGTTGATGCACTTTAACGGGAAATCCCAACAATGATCAAGAGCTCTCTTATCACTCTTAAAATGTTAAGATAATATTTACATTTCTATAAAGCAAAAATGTCTCCTTTATGACAGTATGGTTGGATCGGTACCGAACTATTCTTCCGAAATATATTTTTTTCGCCGTCCCAACGACATAGAGGTTATTCATAACCGTTTTTGTAGGTTTGTTTTGAAATTAGGCAAACGTGCTCCTATTAGTTTTCTTTGTGGCGAGCTTGGTCATCTACCTATGTATGTTTTGAGAAAACAATTAATCTTAAAATATTGGTTACGTATTGTTACATATAAACCAACTTTTGTATATGATGTATATAAAATTTTATATGACGATGCAAATCATGGTAAAATTAATTGGGCATCTAGTGAGCGTGATTTTTTATTTAGTCTTGGAATGAACCACATTTGGATTGATCAGAATAATATTGATATATCGTTTGATGTTATAAAGACACGCATTAAAGACCAATATCTACAAAAATGGTCAGCAAATGTATGTGACTGTGAGAAATTAAGTGTGTATAGAAGTATAAAGTTTGATTTTTGTCTTGAAAATTATTTTAGCTACATTAATTATATTAACATTCTTACAAAACTACGAAGTGGTACATTGAAACTTAATGTTGAAGTTGGTCGCTTCTCTGATATACCAAGAGGAATGCGTCTTTGTGTATGTTGTAATATGCAATGTGTTGAGAATGAATTCCATTTTGTATTGGTATGTCCAGCATACAGGGCAATTAGAATATTGTTTTTGCCACGCTATTATTGTTCATGGCCTACTAATTTTATACTATCTTGTTTGTTGAAAGCTCTGTAACTATTTGAAGAGTGCATGGAAAGCTAGATCTGATATTATTGGTTAGCTACAACATGTATGTTATTATTGTATTGTTCTCTGTTATCAGTCTTTTGTCACATTATGTATATATTATGTATTGCCATAGCATGTTCTATATGCTTTTGCAACTAAAATATTCATTCATTCATAGAAGGCAGTTTTGTAGATGAATAGTACACAGTCTATTCTGTACGATAACTGGAATAAAAATTACAAGCTAGAAGGATTTGTAGGAGTTGAATTATGAAACGGATGTTTAGATATCGGATTTTATTTTGCTAAGAAATCAGACTTATAGTGCTAGATTTACTGACTTTATGCAGTTTTGACAGAAATTTTTCTTAATTTTTATGTTGTATACAATTACAAAAGGCATTTTTTGTCACTTAAATGGGAACCGTTAGTTTTTTTTAAGTTTCTCTAAATTTTGTTAAAAATATGGCAATAAAAAGATTAACACTCTGCCACTGAAACTTCCGTATTTGTAATGAAGAACATTTGGCTATGATGATACAATTAAAATTACGACTGTAATAAATTATTCATTTGAAGACAAAATCGACTTTCAGTGCTATGATATGCATTGCAATAGAAGTACAGTAGTAATAACTTTTGATAGTACTTATTTATAGATCATAATTAAATATACTGATAAAAATGTATATCATAATATATGTAGTCCTCATTGTAACCGTCTTAATTAGCTCCATACGTCATAGTTATAATCTGTTATGAATGTGGATTGATACATGCATATATACACCTTTTGGTATAAATCTTATAAAATTATAGGAAAAGTCAATAAATCAGATTGACAGCTTCAGACATGCAAGGATTGTCGTACGTGGTTATCATTTTCATGGATTAAGGAAAACTTACACCTTCGTGGATATTTAAATTCGTGGTTTTGCTTAAGTCTGCATACAAGTGAAGGCAACACTAGTATACCGCTGTTCAAAACTCATAAATCCATGGACAAAAAACAAAATCGGGGTAACAAACTAAAACTGAGGGAAACGCATTAAATATAAGAGGAGAACAACGACACAACATTAAAATGTAACACACACAGAAACGGACTAAGCATTAGACAAAATAACAAATAACAAGCCTATAGGAAATATGTTGTTCGTTGAACATTCAATTTCGAGGTTCACCTGTATCTACGATGAATACTTATGAATTAGTAGCAAGATATCAGTCCGGTGAACTCAAAACCAGTCACATACGCGCTAACAGGGTAAATACACCTCTACAAACCCATAACTAACACCGAAGACAATAAAACAAAAGAAACAGTTATTTCCATAAGAAGTGCAACGTATAAAAAGCGAAAATAAGGAACCAATCAATAGTGAACAAGTAACAGGTTATCAGTAGTACAAGAATGCCTCACTCGCATCATTTTCCATGCTAGCAGACCGTGAATTTAGGATCAATAAAGGAAACAGTAGCATACCGATGTTCAAAACTCATAAATCGATAGAAAAAAAACAAATTCGGGTCACAAACCAAAACCGCGGAAATCCCTTTAAATATAAGAGAACAACGACTAAACATTAGAATATAACACACACAGAAACGAACTAAGCATTAGACAAGATCCGATGAGAATAACAAATATAACATCGAAACTAAATACATGAATTTGGGATAGAAAAGTACCGTGACACGTCTTATAATAATGTGAATTCACACTCAAATATAAGAGGAAACAAACGACACAAAATAAACACAACGTTAATATGTAACACACACAAAAACGAACTATAATATAACAAAATATATATCTATAATATATATAACTATATATAACTATAATATAACAAAACTCTTAATTTGGTATTAACTCCAACTTCATAAAAAAATACCTAGACTCAAAACTTTAACCTGAAGCGAGACAGATGGACAGACGAAAGAATTAACGAACCTACGAACGGACCAACAGGCCGAAAAAGAATTCAAAACATCACAAATATTTAGAAACAACTATTTTTTGAGGATTTGAAACTGTTGCCGATATTACAGTATGGGTTGTTTCATTGTTTAAGCCACATTGTTGTCTGTAATTTCTTAAATCTGCTAAATTTGAACTTTGTCGGAAGATGGTTTGATTGGCAATCATGCAACACCTCCTTTTTTATATTCAAAATAATAGACAAACTTGCATTTTACCCCTATGTTCTATTTTTTGCCCTGTCAGCCATCTTGGTGAACCCGGGGTCATATTTTGAAAACTATATACACTAATGAAGAGTTTGGCCATCTTTGATTAAATTTGGTCCAGTAGTTTCAAAGGTGAAGATTTTTGTAAAAGTGAACGGACGACGACGGACGAGAAGTGATAAGTAAAGCTCACTTGACCCTTGTGGCAAGGTGAGTAATGTATTTATACTAAAGAATGGTAGTGAATTTCTATTATTTGTCTTGTAGCAATCAAGGGGCGCATATAACTTGCTTCGTGAAAACAATGTGATACATGTATGAAGACAAGCTTTAATTTGTTTATGAAATTTTCAATATGAGGCATTTGTCGTAATTGCCTAAATAAAGTTATGGCCCTGTAACAACAGTGAGATGAAGGTTTATGAGACAATATACCTTAATGGATATGAAACCCATTTTCAGACATTTCAAATACATAAAATATGTATAGTACATCATATCATTAAAGGATTAAGGAAGTTTTTTCCCAATTGACAACTAATAGTGTTTCGCGAAAGGTGCTTTATTATAATAACGCAATAATACACAGTTATACCAAACAAGGTATCAATAAGCAACAATGAACAAGTGTCAATATGAAGCACCTTAATCCAAACGAAGTCGCCAAACAGGAAAGAAAAAACAAATAACATAAAACAAACAAAAAACGTGTGTAATCATGATCCTGTTTAGTCTGACAATTCAATAAAAGAAGGATACCCTTCACACAGCTTGACATTGTACATAATAATAATTTCGTAAACCAAGCCAAGGACAAATATCTAAAACTAAAATTTCATCAACAACATTGTAATTCATGCAATTATTATCTTTGACAACAGTGTCAAAATCAGTGCTACATCGATATATCATGCATAATAAAGGCATTCAATAAATATGGATCATTTCAGTCATAAATAGACATATTATTTCTCTTATTTCATATAGTACACACCTGAAAAACAGGGGAAGCAATCACACCTGGCACTGCAGGAGTTTTTACAATATTATCATTATATTCGGACTTATCACACAAAAACACGACCGCATTAGCAGGGGAATATGATCTCTTTAAATTATATAGTACACACCTGAATATTCAGGGAAAGCAATCACACCTGGCATTGCAGGGGGTTTCACAATATCATCATTATGTATATTAAAAAAAAATCAAAAATCATTATAATATTAGCGATATGCAATAATTAGTTATCTCAATAGTCTCCAAATTGATCCACAGAATGGCTACAGTTTCCTGCTTGGAAGGAGCAGCAAATTGGATTGCGATTATTATCCTTCAGTTCTTCTTGCCTCCCATTGTACGCGAAACAAAATATATATGGAAACATAAGAATTTTGGTAGAATCTGGTCCCATCTCAAACTTTTGAATAGCATTTTTAAAATTGCTTAAAAGATCTGCCAGGTTATCTATTTTCAATACATTGTAATTTGGGATATTAATTAAATTGCAAACTACCACAGAAAAAACGTTCATTTTTGTCACAATCAATTATTTTCTTTCAAAATCCCCCTCCCACTTTTACAGAATATCGAATGGTCGTCCCCTTATAAAAAATCAGTTGAAACAATCGATTAATGTGATCGATACATAGCTCCATAATTGAATTGAAAAGCTCGATAGATCTAATGGGACATGTTGTCATTTTTATCTTTGATATAAGTTTTCTTTCATCAAAATATTTCAACTGCACATATATTCCCTATTTAATCGAATTTTTAGTTCAACTGATAATGAAAACCCCCTTCATACAGTATATTTTTGCAAAGTTACAATGTAATTCTTATTTTATCTTTTTTAAAGTCAATTCACAAAAATAATGAACTCCTAGGAAAATTATAAACAAAAAGTCCCTAATCAAATTCAAAAGCTCAAACACATCAAACGAACGGTATAACAACCCTCACATTCCTAACTTAGTACAGGCATTTTCTTATGTAGAAAATGGTGGATAAACCTGGTTGTATAGTTAGCTTAATCTCTCACTTTTATAACAATCACATAAAATTCTGTTATATTTACAACGATCGATGTGTTAACAAACCAAACAGACACAACAGGCAAACATGTCAAAAATAGGGATACACCAGTCAACATTTTAATCACAGTAAAAACAAAATACAAATATTTAACAAAGAAGCTCAAACAAATATATATCAAATTTTAAAACCTCATTCGTTGCATTTACACGAATACAAAATGAAAGATAATACAAAAAATGTAGAACAATGTCGGGATGCATAAATACAAAGCCACGTCAAATGGTTAACCCACAAAACAGATCAAACAGTAAAAGTAATATTAGTAATGACAAATAAAAGAACACATAAAATGATAAACAACGTCAGTACGCAGTATGTTTCCCTCATTCTTGAGAATTTTAAAAACTTTGATACAAAATATATGGCCAAATATAACTGCAGCGCGGTAATTTGCCCAAGTCCCAGAACTACTTTAACAACTCTAACAACTCAGAAAGTAGAGCCTGTATTCAGGAGAAAAATAAATTATAACCAAGTATACACGCTGTGGGTAAACGGTTATTTTGAGTTGTGAATATAAGCTTGTTTGGTAAAGACATACATACCATGCCCCCTGGGGCACAGTTGGCGAGGGCTAATAAAACTTACCCATAACATTTTAACCTAAAAAACACAATTATTCCTCTTTTGAAAATATCTATGATGAATACACCTTAAAATTAATGCCGGCGTCACACATTGGTGTACGTCGAAGATATACGCTGATGTCTGACTCCGGTTTTAGATGTGAAGAATTCTTTTGTGTTGCTGTTTTTTCCAAGTTATTTTTGTCTGGTTTTTCTTGTTTGATGATTTGTATCCTAAATTGCATGTCTTCTATTTTCTTTAAAATAATTGATTTTGTATATACATGTATGTTAGATGAACTGTTCCCAGGTCTATTAAACTATTTAAAAAGTGGAAGAAAATAGATTACTTACGACGGGTGCCACATGTGATGCAGGATTTGCTTACCCTTCCGGAGCTCCTGAGATCACCCCTAGTTTTTGGTGGGGTTCGTTTGCTTAGTCTTTAGTTTTCTATGTTGTGTCATGTGTACTATTGTTTGTCTTTTTTTTTATTTGTAGCCATGGCGTTGTCAGTTTATTTTCGATTTATGAGTTTGACTGTCCCTCTGGTATCGTTCGTCCCTCTTTTACAAGGAATAAATGACTGTTGACAAATATAATCATATGTTTGATACTTGGAATTACATTTGAAGGTTATGGTTGTCCTATTTTAACATAACAAAACATCCTCAAGGGATATACGAAACTTTGGATAGTAATGTTCATTATCTTCGTACTCGATTTGGCGTTCTTACTGTTTTGATTCAATTGCAAGTGACGAGTCGTATTTAGCCGAAACGCACATCTGTCGTTACAAGTTATACGCCTGGAATACTTGTGTTTGTTCCAGTGGTTGCTACTTTCAGTGTTAAAATGTAGTTAACTTAATCCGTTTATCAGTTGAATGCCAAAAAAACAATTTATTTTGTCTGAAAGACTTTAACCTTAGACTATCAATATATAACTGGCATAAAAAAAAACTAAGTACACACATCAATGTAAATATGGGAAAATTTATTAAAAAAAAAGTAAAATAGGATACTGTCGTTTGATTTTAATTAAATATGTGTCCCAAACAAGGCTATTAAAACACATGAAGGTTAACAAAGTTATAATGATGTCTAAAAATCTTTAAGCTTGGATTGTATCTTAATATTATCTGATAAAAAGTCCAAAGTAAAATACAGACAAATGTAACCGCTTTTTATAAATAGTGATCTGGATACTATCTTTTATGATGACAAGGTTTATGTCCAAATTTATAATATACCATAAATGCAATGGCAAAAAAGCTCAAAAACATGTAAATCACTGATTGCATAAACACACAAAGAAGAGATATAACTAAGAAATATGAATTTATTAGTATGCGTGAAACAACTCGATACCGATTCTTGATTAATTATATCTTAGTTATCGATATAATTTAAACCATTCAAACATGTATTTGTGGTCGGATATGTCAAAGCCAATCTCAGGTGCTCGTTGAAATCATTAGCCGACAAGATATATCCTTTACATGAAGATGTAAATGAGTAACTAGCACTGTTGTTCTCCCTGTAAATAAAAAAAAGAATCTTTTGGCATCAACCTGTCTTTGTTATTTTGTTTGGATGAAAACTGATATTTCAATACAGTAAAAGTAATACTACATAGTAGATATCATAAAATAGCTATATTTTGCACTAAATCCGTTTGATATTATAGACTTGGCTAGAAGATTCAGTTATAGTTTTTATAAGCTTTAAAAGTTTTCAGTAACTGATAATACTCTTCTTAGGTTTCTTTGATTTTTATGCTAGCTGTTTTATACTTCGTACCAATATGTTTAGTTTAGTCATTTCCGAGTTAATTTTACACTTTGTTTTTATGTTGAGCGAACATGGCAAATATTTAAAGTCTCTCAAGTTTACTTGGATATTTGAGTGTCGATCCAAATGTCCAACCTTTCATATTATCTTTGATGTTGTTCTTTTTATGCACAAAAGATTTTATGATATTTAACAAAGGAGTTCGTGTAAATGATTATCCTTTTTTTGTAGAAAAGGTTTTAAGAGAAGATACAGTCGATTTTTTAGTTAAGCATGGTGAATTGTACGTGTAATGTAAAGAGTGGAAAAATCAAAAGCTTAGATATCATTGCAAAATTGTTAATTGTCATTTTAGAGATGATATTCGAACTGTTTCAAAATCTACATCTAAACAAAAAGAAACTTCGTTAACTCCTCCGTAAGAAAGTTGTTTTTCTCAGTTGGTTTTATAATATGCGTGTGTTCGCGGTTTAGCTTTGGATTTCAAGACAAACTTTTTAATATATATACGACATATATTACAGACTAGAAAAATCAGACACTAACTTTCCATTGTTATATAATGCATTTATAGAATCAAAAAAATTGTATGAGTCAAAGAAACCGTATTGTGGTATATGTCATCTGAGAAACTTCTTTCACTGATTAATAATTATCAAATATCCTCAGACACGGCTAAACCAATTGACAACAGAAAACTAAGAAATGCCATGTTGAAAGATTGGGGAAAAAATCTCAAAACTCACTCAGAAGGAAAACTATGCACATATGTTACATTTAAATCAAATTTTGGTTGTGAAAAATATCTTAATATTGTTAAAAAATTTGAAGATAGACGGAGTCTAACAAGATTTCGCATATCTGCTCACCATTTACTTATAGAGAGAGGTAGATATAGTAATACTCCACGACACAATAGAATATGTAAGAGATGTTGTAGTAATGAGGTCAAAGATGAAACACATTTTCTTTTTAACTGTGATAGTTTATCGGACCAAAGGAAAGACATGATAACAATGATAAATAATTGCTGCAAGAATTTTAAAAATCTTGACCCTAACCAAAAACTGATACGGTTAATGAATAATGAAGATGAGAATTTATTATCAGAATTATGCATGTTCATTAAGAAATATGAAAAGTTTTAATGGGATTTATCTCCCTCTACTACCTGTAATTTGAACTTTATATTTTCTCTATAGTGAGTTCTAGAGCACCGTCCCTTGATGAATATTGCCCAGTAGCAATGTCAACCCTTGCTGCTGTGCATTACTCATGAGGAGAATCACTATTGGAGTAATCTCATGTATCTGTAGCTAGTTCTGAAGGATCTCCCCGTGATGACCTTTGCATTGTTGTGATGTAAAAGTCCCTTACTGCTGTGCACTGGTCATGAGGAGAACTACTGCAGAATGAGATAGTATATTCCTGGTTCTATTTTTACTTTTTTACTTTTTGTTTCTGTATTAATAAACTTTATATCATATTCTTTTAATATTAAATCGACCTCATTGCACTCAATGTCGGGCAAGATCCCATGATTGGTTTAATAGATAATGTCTAATGTCTATACCTTTATTCTCCACGAACAAGAGAAACTCTTAAAGAAGGGGTTTGAATATAATAAAAAAAAGTCAATAATGTAAAAATCGCCATGCACTTTATATATATAAGTTTTGATGTTTTTTGCTATTGGGTTTGTTGTCTTGTTGTGCATACTCGTGTTGTTCATTTTCATTTATTAAACTTTCTGGTTGGTATTATTTTAGTATTGTAGCAATGACACTTTAATTTTGAGCTTAGTTTTTAGTTTTCTATCTGGTGTCTTGTGTTCTTTTATTTGTCTGATTGTCTTTTTTATTTCTTTTAGTCATAATTGTGGACTTTCTTTTTATCGCAAAACATGTGGAATTTCGTTTTATATCGTAAACGAAGAGGAATTTCGTTTTATTGTAAAACATGGAATTTGTAATACGGGACTGTCTTCGTCCTGTTCATTGGTATTCAACAATAATTCCAAATAGGTTCAACAACTTCTAAAGTACCTACCTGTCTACATCAAGAGATATTGACTTTACCATTGCTACACCATCACTGCAGATATACCATTGAATGAGACACTTTACAGATGATAAAACAGAATCTATCTTGTGTTCATTCACAGCAAGTTGTGATATTTTGACCGAAACGGGTTCTAAAAATAAACGGACGTAATTTATAGTAGTACTTGTTTTGATTATATTTCACACCAAACGTTGAGCACCTGTGAATGTGTCCTTCTAATCCAAAGACATAGGTTAGCCATCTTAGTCGTCAAAACGACGAAAAATCCTTTAAAACTTATTTACAACTCCTCGTCAATTCAAATTGCTTAATTTGTCATCTAAGTTGCATATTCCACACTTGTTCCATGTGCTAAGTAACTTATTTTTAACAACTTTACGGGTAATTTTACACTGTATACTGTAATCTAAATATTTTGAACGAAAATTACAACCGGTTATGTTAGAATAACATATTGTGTCCCAAATTAATATATGTTGTTAGTTTTTGCAATTATTTTGATATTCCATGCTATGTCATACGCACGTTTGTGAAGTGTAATTTAAGCAACTTTATTGTATATATATGTTGGCTGAGTGTTGATTATTCTAAATATTGTAAATGATTAATTATATGTTGTTAAACGTGTTTAACTGTTAATCAATACGCGACACTTTAATACAATAATTTACTATTATTATATATACCTTTCCATAAATTATCCGTTTCACATTTATAGCATTATATGTACATACAAAGTTGTGTACTACGGAAAATATTGATTTTCCATTTAACAAAAAGGAGTTGGTTAAACGATAACCTTTAAACAATTGTACACCATCATTACCTGCTTTATTTCTAAACAATTGCATATCTGCAGATCGTTTAGTTTTCCAACGACATCTATATCCTCCTAACTGGTTTTGACAGTATGAACCGCTTGGGCATGTGCTCCACATACACTCATCAATATCATGTTCACACTGACGACCAACCCAGCCTCCAGTACAATGACAGTAGAATCCATACTGAATGTTGACGCACGAGCTGTTGTGATGACACGGTGAAGATGCGCACCAGTCTATTTCCGTTTCGCATGTTTCTCCTGTATATCCTCTGTCACAAATACATGTAAAGTTTGTATTTCCGTTGATACACGAACCACTATTTTTACATGGGCTACTATAACAAAAATCGAACGTTTCACATGTCTGTCCAGTGTAAGTGTTGTTACATACACATGTGAATCGAGAATTTTCGTTTAAACATATACCAGAATTGATACATGGATCTGTATGACAATAGTTGAAAACAGAGCAGTTTTTGTCTTCCCACTCCTCTGTACAGATGCACGTGTAATCAAAGTTGTGATTTACACACGTTCCATTATTGATACACGGAGATATATAACAGAAATCCTCGTACTGACAACGATCTCCTCTCCATCCAGGTCTACATTGACAAGAATATCCTAGATTATGCTCCATACACATTCCTTTATTTAGACAAGGTGAACTATTACAGGGGTGAAAGTGGCACTTGTAACCATCAGCCTCGTTCGTACAGTTTTCTAACGGGTTACACGGACTGTTAAAACAAAAATCTTGTTTCTCGCAATATTCACCAATCCCTCCAGGTACACAATGACATATCGGCCCGGAAGAGGTATCACTACATGATCCACTATTTGTACAATTCATTGTCGTACAATTCACACACTCGTAACCACTAATAGTGTTTACACATTTGTAAGTTGAATTACATGGATTATAAATACACTCATTAATATCAACAGAACAGTCATCGCCCTCCCAGAATTCCGCGCAATCGCACCGATACGATCCGTAAGAATTTACGCATGTTCCATTGTTACTACATGGAGACAACATACATTCATTGTTATCTGTTTGGCATCTTTCTCCTGTCCATCCTTGTTTACAGTTACAAATATATCCAGGAAGTGAATCAAAGCAAGTACCATTGTTTAAACATGGACTACTTTGACAAGAGTCAACCCTTTCCTCACAATGTCTCCCAGTCCAATCATCTGTGCAGTTACACGAGTAATTCCCCTGTAAATTTACACAGAGTCCATTGTTTTCACACGGATGAAATATACACTCATCTTCGTCTTCATCACAATGTATACCTTTCCAATTTGATAGACATTGACATATATATTCATCTCCATTTATAACACAAGTAGCATTATTACGACATGGAGAAGTGTCACATGGATCTACACGTCGGTTACATTTATCTCCAGACCATCCGTTATCACAAATACAGGAAAAATTACCATTGCTATTGTTACATTGACCATGTATTCCACATGGGTTATATTGACATTCATCTATGTCTATTTCACAGATGGAACCTTTCCAACCCGGCTCACAATAGCATTTGAATGATCCGTTGATATTATTACATATACCTTTATTTTGACAAGGGGAGGAATCGCATTCATTGACGTCAGTTTCACATCTATTCCCTGCCCAGCCGTCGTGACAAGCACACACATATCCTCCTGGAATATTTATACAGCGACCATTGTTCTGACAGATTTCTGTTATAATTGTATCATTTATACTGATGCCATTTTTACATTCGTCTTTATCTTGTTCACAGTTTGGACCAGTCCATTCCTTAGGGCAAGAGCAAATAAGATTTTCATTGTGATAGAAAACGTTACCTCCGTTTTTACAAGGGTTCAATACTGTACGTCCGCCG
The DNA here is from genome assembly GCF_963676685.1 of Mytilus edulis. Lineage (NCBI taxonomy): Eukaryota > Metazoa > Mollusca > Bivalvia > Mytilida > Mytilidae > Mytilus > Mytilus edulis. Next base: position 103,122,355 of record NC_092345.1, on the reverse strand, counting down.
GTGTCATCGGGTAGTTCACAAATAGATCCTTTCCACCCAACTGGACAGTAACATAAAAAGCTGTTATAATTTCCAAAACAAATTCCCGAATTGTTGCATGGGATATTAAAACACGGATCTCGTACTTCACATCCGTCTCCAATCCATCCTGTACTACAGGTACAAACAGGTTTATTACTCCTGACATGACATCTCCCATGACCATGGCATGTATTCGCATGACATTTTGTTTCTGTTAGACATGTTGTACCACTCCAACCATCAGAACACTGACATGTAAACCAATTCATTGTGTTACTGCATTTTTCCGAATTCCGACATGGATTATTAGCACAATGATCAACAGTAGTACATGTTGTCCCTATCCATCCTTTAGTACAATAACAAGAGAAAGTGTTTTCTTTATTCATACAGACACCTTGATGTTGACATGGATAACTGGAACAATGATCTACTGTATCACATGTTACACCACGCCATCCTTTATTACAGGTACACACAGGTCTATTATTCCTGACTTCACATCTACCACGACTATGACATGTATTTGCATGACATTTTGTTTCTGTTAGACATGTTGTACCCCTCCAACCATCAAAACACTGACATGTGAACCCATTTGTTGAGTTACTGCATTTCCCCGAATTTTTACACGGATTATAAGCACAATGATCAATAGCAGTACATGTTTTACCCATCCATCCTTTAGTACAATTACAAGAGAAAGTGTTTCCATTACTTGTACAAGTACCTTGATGTTGACATGGATGACTGGAACAATAATCACATAAGTATGTATTAGCGCCATTTGTACATGTACTGTTTTGCTGACAAGGAGAGCTGGAACAGTAATTTCTAGTACTACAGTTTTCCCCGGTCCAGTCTGAAGGACACGAACAATGGTAAGTATTTCCTTGGTTTTGACATTGACTGCTATGCTGACATGGGTTAGTTAAACAGTAATCCTGAACATCACATTTTTTCCCCGTCCAGCCTTTGCTGCATGTACAAGAAAATGAATTCCGTCCATTTGTTCCTGATATACATGTAGCATCATGTTTGCAGGGATGACTATCACATGTCTCAGCGATATCACATTGTTTCCCGTAAGTTCCAAGCGGACAGGTACAGTGGTAACTTCCAACTGTGTTAGTGCAGCTTCCAGAATTACATATATCTGCCTTAAGCTTACACTCGTTTAAGTCAGTCATACACAAATGGTTGGTCCATCCTAGAAGTAAAATTTTTATATTTTATTATAAATCATTGAATCAAAATTAAAATGCCCTGTACACATACTGCACCGTATAATATGGATATAAATAGGATAAGGTATTGGTATTAAATTTTTATTGAAGACCCATTGTGTTACATTTAATTCTTGTGATCCGTTGATTTTTCAAACGCCAATAGCAGTCAGTAGGGTTTAAAAACTTTACTTGTTTTACATGTACACGTTTAAAAATTGCAGTATTTATCCAACACAATCGTAGGTTAGAACGTTTTCAATTTAGGCTTTTGAAATATACTTTATTTTTTTCGTTTGGGCTTGTTTGTATTTTATTTGCCCTCGTGTTTATATGATTTGTTCGTTCTTTTTCGACTGTTTAAAATTCAGGAGTCTAATATACTAAATTTGAAGAAATTATATGGTCTTCCAAATATCGTTTCGATTCCTTACATCACTGAAGAAACATAAATTGTTAAAATCCTGATATGGTGTACAATTTTTGCACCACATGTTTGTATTTTTTTTGCCCTCGTGTTTATACAATTCGTTCATCCTTATTCGACTGTTCAAAATTTATGAGTTTATACTAAATTGGGGAAAACTTTATGGCCTTCCAAATATCGTTTCATTGTAGAGACATAAATTGTCGAAATCAGGGTATTGTGTACTTTTTTTGCACCTCTTGTTTGCGGTATACTATTTTTCCGCAAGTTTATTATTTTCTGTATGGTATTGTAACTAGAGGCTCTTAAGAGACTGTGTCGCTCACCTTGGTATATGTGCATATCTAACAAAAGACACAGATGGATTAATGACAAAATTGTGTTTTGGTGATGGTGATGTGTTTGTAAATCTTGCTTTACTAGACATTCTTGCTACTTACAATTATCTTCATCTTTAATGAACTTGGCACATTAGTTACAGAGGAAAATATTTTGTTAAAAATTTACAAAGATTTACAAAATTTATGAAAATTGTAAAAAAATGACTGTAAAGGGCTGTAACTCCTTAAGGGGTCAACTGACCATTTTTGTCATGTTGATTTATTTGTAGATCTTACTTTGCTGAACATTATTGCTATTTACAGTTTATCTCTATCTACAATAAAAGAGGGACGAAAGATACCAAAGGGACAATCAAACTCATAAATCTAAAACAAACTGACAACGCCATGGCTAAAAATGAAAAAGACAAACAGAAAAACAATAGTACACATGACACAACATAGAAAACTAAAGAATAAACAACACGAACCCCACCAAAAACTAGGGGTGATCTCAGGTGCTCCTGAAGGGTAAGCAGATCCTGCTCCACATATGGCACCCGTGGTGTTGCTTATGTGATTACAAATCCGGTAAATAGTCTAATTCGGTAGGTCACATTCATGAAAGGGAAGGGGATTATAGTTACGACGTAAGGAACATATCCGATATCATTTGTGAAACGGTTATTCCAGAACGGTCAACCAACTCGTGATGGCGTCCGTAAAATTTACGAAGGGATGATTTCAACTTCACCATTTGGAACTCTTGGTTTAATAGCTTCCTTGTGAGCAGTAACCCTCTATCAAGAAAATCATGATAGGAAATGCAAGCACGGGAATATCGTATCAATTGGGAGATATATACCCCGTATGCAGGTGCTGCTGGAATGTTGCTACTTAGAAATGGAAAGTTCACAATTGGAAAGCTGAAATCATCTCTTTTGTCGTAAAGTTTTGTTTTCAACCGACCCTCATTGTCAATTTCTAGATGTAAGTCAAGATATGAAGCCGACTTAACTGTATCTGTAGTATCCTTTATCTCCAATTCGATGGGATAGATGCGTTCCACATAGTCACCAAATTTTGAATTGTTTAGTGAAAGAACGTCTTATATATAGCGAAAAGTAGAGTTAAAGGATATTGTTAACTTCTTATCTTTCTTCCTAAGAAGTTCCTGCATGAAGTTAGCCTCATAATAATAAAGAAACAAGTCGGCAAGTAGAGGGGCACAGTTTGTTCCCATTGGGATGCCGACAGTCTGTTGAAAAACACGTCTTCCGAACGTTACAAATATGTTGTCAATCAAGAAATCAAGCATCTTGATAATATCGGTTTCAGAGAATTTTTTGTTTGAATCAGAGTGATTCGTTACAAAGTATGATTTATCCCTCCCTAAGACAAGCTACTCGTATCTACGTTGGCCATTCTTCTTTATGAAGCAAAGTAATACCAACTCTTTTAATTTGTCTTTTAGTTTGGAATGTGAAATACTTGTGTACAGAGTAGAAAAGTCAAAGGTTTTAATACTGTTACAAGATGAAAGAGAGTTAGATTGTATGTACTCTTAAAGATCTTTGGAATTTTTAAGTATCCACATCTGATTCACGCCCCCTCTAGAATAGGCAGTTTCACAATAACTTTGAAGCCCGTCTTTGATAGCTGATAAAATAGATGTTAATAATTTAGAAAGAGGTTTCGTGGAGCACTTGGAAGACCCAGCAATATACCGTTGTTTGTAAGGACACTTATGTAGTTTAGATATCCAATACAGTGATGGAAGATCCAGTTCTTCATCTTTGGTTGAAATACCAAAGGAACAAAGAACAGACCTATGATTATCCAGGATTTCCTCTTTGGTAAGTGTCGTGAGGGTATATGTTGAGTTTCCAAGTGAATTGTCTATACCTAATTCGTTTATCAAGCAATTAATGTAGTGACTTTTACAGACAAAAACAATGTTATTTGGGGCTTTGTCTGCGGGGACAACAACATATTTATCATGGAGGTCGGACAAGTATTTAGCAACATTTGGGTCTTTAAAGATTGACGTAGCATGGGCATTGATGGACCCATTCAATAATATTCAAGATAATAACCAAAAACGGCAAAATTTCCTTAAAAATTACCAATTCAGGGGCAGCAACCAAACAACCGGTTGTCAGATTCGTCTGATAGATCTTAACTTGATAAACAATTTAATCCCATGTCAGATTTGCTCTAAATGCTTCGGTTTCAGAGTTATAAGCAAAAATCTATATTTTACCCCCTATGTTCTATTTTTAGCCATGGCGGCCATCTTGGTTGGCCGGGTCACGCCACACATTTTTTTTAAACTAAATACCCCAATGATGATTGTGGCCAAGTTTGGTTAAATTTGGCCTAGTAGTTTCAGAGGAGAAGATTTTTGTAAAAAATAACGACGACGGACGACGGACGACGACGACGGACGCCAAGTGATGAGAAAAGCTCACTTGGCCTTTTAGAGCTAAAAATTGTTAAAAATTGACTATAAAAAGGGCAATAACTACTAAAGGGGTCAACTGACCATTTTGGTCATGTTGACCTATTTGTAAATCTTACTTTGCTGATCATTATTGCTGTTTACAGTTTATCTCTATCTATAATAATATTCAAGATAATAACCAAAAATGGCAAGTTTGGTTAAATTTGGCCCAGTAGTTTCAGAGGAGAAGATTTTTGTAAAAGTTAACGACGACGGACGACGGATGACAGACGACGGACGCCGGACGCCAAGTGATGAGAAAAGCTCACTTGGCCCTTTGGGCCAGTTGAGCTAAAAAAGAGTTCCATTTTGTTACATCTTGAGATCTGATTATTTGGCAATCATCTATGGCAGTCAGCAGGGTTTAAGAACATCCGTTGTTCGACCTGTTAGTCAATTGCGTTTTGTTAAAATATACTTTTTCACTTTTTTGATCTTTTGGAAAAAGTCGTTTGTGCTGTATTTAGACCCCTCTACCAAGAAATTCGTTTTGCATGCCCACGTATAAAATTGCGGTCTATATCAAACGCTATCATAAGTATTTGAACGTAGTTTTCAATTAAGACTTATTTTTATTTTTTCGTTTGGTCTTGTATTATATTTGCCCTCGGATTTAAATTATCCGTTCATCCTATTTTGACTTTCCTAAATTCAAGAAACTGTACTAGATTGAGGTAAATTATATGGTCTTCCAAATATCGTTACGATTCCTTACATCACTGAAGAGACATTAAAATTGTCGAAATCCGGATATGGTGTACACATTTCTGCGGTATACCATCTTTTCAGCAAGTTTATTGTTTTCTTTTTGGTATTAAATTTATAAAAAGATCCATTTTGTTACATCTTGTGATCCGTTTATTTGGCAATCGCCAATGGCAATCAGCAGGTTTTAAGAACATCCGTTGTTAGACCTGTTTGTCAAATGAGTTTTGTTAAAATATAGTTTTTGCCTTTTTCAATATTTTAGAAAAAGTTGTTAGTGCTGTAATAATACCCTTCATGTACTGTGTTACGACGCTAACAAAAAATGACAAGGAAAGGTAAAACCCGGCACCGAAAGCTTGATTTTTATCGAGCCTAGGTAGCACAAGCACTTGTCTCAGAATTTGTTTCCCTATATACCTTAATATAACACATGTCATATTAAGGTATATAGGGAAAAAAATTCTGACACATGTTATATTAAGGTATATAGGGAAAAAAAATTCTGAGACAAGTGCATGTTATATTAAGGTATACAGGGGGGGAAATCTGAGACAAGTGCCTGTACGTGCTAGGTAGTCGAGTGGTAATGCGCACTGGGTATATTGGAAGGCGATTTGGTGCCACGATATCTCAATAGAATGAGTTCGAATTCCGGCCAAGGAAGAACACAAATTTGCGGAAGATCTGACATTGTTGGGCTGTTTTTTAGACGAATTATATATACAGAATGTTTTCAGCATTGTATCACCATCACTAGTGATCTGATGGATAAAATAAGTCGTTGAGTTGTCACTGGTTCAGATGTACTTATATATATTATGTATTTCTCCAATTCTATTGACATTTATATCTTTCCGAACCCATTGCCAAAACACAAATAAATCAACGTGTGGTTTCCGGTGATCTCAGAAGATGATTGGATAAATTTACATTAAAGGTCATAACCTTTATCAGCTCGCCGGATGCATCAAAATATGATAACAGGTGTTAATGAAATTGATAACTTTTTGGAATGTGTAAGTAACTCGAAGGGGAGATTTTATTTTAACAAAAATGATTATTTTTTTCGTCATTAGAGAAACATATTCTTAAATAAAAGGATTTGTTTACGACTTAAACAAAAAAAGTTCGAAAATGAATGTTTGGTAAAGAACTATACATATAAAACGATACAAATACAAATGGTGAATGCAAATTTGAATTGCCAAATTACACGTGAGGAAATATTGAAATTCGTGAAAAAAAATATTTTATAAATAACCTGGTAAAAATCAAGTGAATAATGAATATATTGCTTCTTCTCTTGATTGTATGTTTGATATTTATGTACATTTATTTAATATTGTATTTGATACGGGAATCTTGCCCGAGTCTTGGCTGATTTGAAATGTGATACCTATTTTCAGAAACAAACGTTTTCACGTCCGTTTTCAACGATAGACTCGGTGACTTTATTGAAAATTATAATTTCCTAAATGAAAAACAAGCAGATTTCCAACACGGTTAATCCAAAACGGATTGCATTTTTTTTCATTATATGCTTTATTTAAATTGTTACGACTGAAAAAAACAAACAAAAACAACTGTGTATTTGTCGATCACGAAAAAAAACTTTTGATTGTATTCATCGAAATTCATTAATTTTCAAACTGATATTGAACAATGTGAACGTAAAGCCATTATCCTGTATTAGGGTGAGGGATGGCGCCTTCAAACTTGTTTACCCCACCACATTAATTCTGTATGTGCCTGTGCCAAGTCAAGAGTCTGTAATTCAGTGGTAGTCGTTTGCTGCTGTATATCATATTTGTTTTTCTTCATTATTTTGTATATAAATCAGGCCGTAAGTTTTCTCGTTTAAATTGTTTGACATTTGTCATTTCGGAACTTTTTATAGTTGACTTTGCGGTATAAGTGTTACTTATTGTTGAAGGCCGTGGGTGACCTATAGTTGTTAATTTCTGTGTCATTTGGTCTCGATCTATTAGAGAGTTGTCGCATTTGCAGTCATGCCACATCTTGTTTTATATCAAAGAGTGGTGAAATCGGCACAAAAGACAACATCTAAACATAATATAAGTACAATGTACTTAAGTGAGCCATTGAAATAAATGTACCGTATTAAAAAAAAGACAATTACCGTTGCTTTTGTGTTTCAATTGTTTAGATTCTAAAACATCAATATTCGCATTTAAGGGGGCTCCTGGGTATAAATAATTTTTTTTTTTTCTAATATATATAGGATTTCGCTATATTTTTTCATGAATGAACTTTATCATATACTTAAAAGAAAAATGAAATAAAAAAATGGGGTCACCGTTCATTTAAGCTAAAATCTGCCTCTGGAAGAAGCATACATTTTTGTTAATGTCCTTTTTTTCTGTTGAACTAATAGGAGAAAAAGAGGAAATATCGAAATAAAAAAATAACCTAATATAAGAAATCGCTTAAATTTTACAATTATTTAGTTTATGTACAGCTTATTTGAAAACAATAATAAAAAATATAGGTCACCGATGAGTTAAAAAAGATATATCAAATTTAAGGCCAAAAAATGGCATTTTTGCACCAAAGGGAGATAATTTGGAGCTTTTTCAATTTTTAAAGTCATCTGGGGCCAAACCAAATCATTTTTTTGGGTTGTTTTTTGTACCATATCATAAAGTAACAACTAATAGTGTAATAAATAAAATTTGTAATGAAAAAATAGAGGTTTAATTTTTTGCTAAAATTTTTGTACCCACGAGCCACCTTAAGCGTCCTGATATAGGTAATTCCAGAAAAGCGTTTTGGACATATGGAATTTATAAAGTTTATTGAAGACAATTTTCCAAGATTATTTTCAAGTATAATTTTATTTTCCTTTCTTTCTTAAAAACATTACCTGGTTTGCAGCTAGTTAGTGAACATTCGTGGCCTTTCATTTCTGATTTGCAGTTTACACATCCTTGGCTTCTGTCTTTATATGCATCAATGCTGCAGTATAATTTATAATGCAATTTTAAACTGAAAAAAAATAAAATTGATAATTAAAGAAAATAAGTAGCATTGTTACTTTACCCACCTGGATCTTTGGGCCCAGGCAACCTTGGGCAAGTGCCTATCATTTGTACCTAGTGAGATGTTCTTGCCTTTTACGGGGACTAAATAAATGGACAAGACATCATTACAAACACGTCTTTATTCTCCATAAGCACGTACGTTCATACTAAAGAAACATCAAAAACAGCATTACGGGTCTGACCTTACACCCTTACCTGGAATAGCCCCGACCTCGAACAGAATTCAACCCTAATACATAACATCCCCCCGCTTAGCAAAAATTTGGATAATTTTTTTTTCCACAGGTTGAATTCAGTTCAAACCATAATACTATGTAAATATCAATTTATATAAAACAATCTCCAGTACAATACGACTCCATATGCAAAAATCTTATTGAAATACGTCATGTACGTTTCAACTCTTTGCTCTACAATCTCACATCTTATATACTCATATGCTCTAGTAAAATTTGATAACGTTATGAAATCACAATACAAATTTTTTGTAAAATAGCATATATATATATATATATATATATATAAGTGAAACAATGTTGTCATGACTGTAGCTGTTTACATCGATAAGGAACCAACAGAGACCGCTACCTCTTATTGAAAATGAGCTTTCCACAATAGGTTTCATCCACCAAAACTGTTTCTCTCACACTCACATACCCCCACCCCCCTACTCTCTCTCACAGACTCGTGGATCCGTATTTATAGTTAATGAAACATGTTTCAGAAAAGCAACACCTCTTGAAACGGCAATTTATGATTTCTATCACACCGCTACTGACAATATTCCACATGAACATTCATTCTACTGTATCAAATGTACACGCTATCAAATGATTTCCGTTATCATGAACAAATTTGATGAAAATCAGTTATGTGCAAATAGTGAAAACTGATATGCAAATCTTGAATGAATTTATGCACACTTATTTTAAAAAAAAATGGGCTATTCCAAGTCAACCAAAAATATAATGAAATGCAATAAATTTGAACAAACGATTAACATTAATAAAGTGCTTCAATTAACAGTTCAAAGTTTATCAAATTGTTGGACATCTATACAAGAGTACAAATGACGGCGAGATAAACCTCACACAAATATCAGGTGCAACAGAGATGATGCTGGTGATTTTTTTCTTTTCTTTTTCTTACATTACATTGTTACGCAAACTTTATCTCTGGATACTTATGAATTAGCGGCGGTGAAAATCCCACACGCTTATGCAGTTACGAGCAGACTCTACTTTGATCATTTATTTCATTGTAAGCGGCGGAATAATTTCCACACGCCCAAGCTATAATACACTTAATTTATTATAGGCGGGGGCCTTTTACTAATAATCTCTTTGGCTTTAACGTTGAGATCAGAAATATCCATCCAACGTGCGTTCTGTGCAGGTTCGCCACAAAGATGAACTAAATATTTATGTGTTCCGTTCACTATTTTACAAGCTAGTATACGTTTGATTTTAACATTGTCTTTGATATGACTATCTGTGGACGATTCAAGTGTCGTAAAATTAGTGTCTCGGAAACGCATGGGTTTTCTGTGTGTCCTTTTAGAACGTCGCACGGGTAAATTATTTTCTGATGTGCTTACATCCGGGACATTGGATAATTTATTTTCGGATGAAACAAGATCATTGCATGGACTATCGTTCTCACTGTGTTCCGAATGTTCATCTGATAGTAAATCGTGTTCTACTGTGAACTGATTGACATTTGTTATAACTGGATCCATGAAATAGTTACACTGATTAGGTTTGCGAACATATGCCGGCTTTAGTCTGTTAATATGGATTGACGGGAAAATTTTAGATGTAGTCTGGTCTTTTAATGTATATAAGTGTGGACTTTCACAATTTTCAACAACATATGGTCCTGCAAATTTGAATTTAAATTTATGTCCTGGACCTGTCGGGTCTTTACTCATGTATACAAAGTCGCCAAGTCTTAATGTTAAGTTATGAACTTTTCGATTAGCGCGTTCCATCATTGCTGTTTGCGACTTTAGTGCGTGATCCTTTACTTCATTCCGAATAATATCTAATCTTTCGGAAAATTGTTTAAGATAGTCATGATAATCTTTTGGGATTGACGCTAAGTTCAAATCACGAACGTGTCCCGACAAAGGAAATTTAGGACGACTGCCGTAAAGAATTTCAAAAGGTGAATATTTTACACTGTCATTAGCAGTTGAATTTAATGAAAATAAAATAGATGGTACCATATCCTCCCAATGTTTTCCCTGTTGAATGTAAGGCGTCATGCGTTCTGCAAACGTTCTATGCGTTCTTTCACACAAACCAAGACAGTGGTGAGTAAAACTCGGTGTGTATTGCTGATTTATCTCCAGTAATCGACACACTTCCTTAATTGCACGAGCGGTGGCTTCCGAACCACGGTCACTGATCAGAGTATCGCAAACTCCATATTGAGATACAAGTTTAAACAAGACTTCCGCAACTGTCAACGCATCTTTGTTTGGTATAGGCTCTGCAACTAAAAATTTTGTGAACGCATCGACGGCTGTAAATATATAAGAGTTTCCTTTTGCTGACACTGGTACAGGTCCGTATAGGTCCATTTGCCAAACCTGAAAAGGAGCTTCAGGTGTCTTAAAAGCGACGATACCTGCTTTTGTTTTAACTTGAGTAACTTTTCGGCTCTGACAATCGTGACAACTTCTAACATAATCCGTCACACTCTGTAATAATTTCGGGAAATAATAATGTTCTTTTAACATGTCCGCTGTATGTTGAATGCCACCGTGTCCACCTAACGGTGAGTCATGGTACAATCGAAGAACGGTTTTAATAGCGATCTCTGGTAACGCTAGTTGATACGAAGTGAAAAGTTTTGTCCGTTTACACTTTGCTGTACGAGTATGAAAAAGCAATCCATCCACCATGTCATAATTTGGAGTTTCGAGTAGAATTTTTCTAGCAGCTTTCTGTGAAGAGGGTAATTTATTCTGTTCAAAATATGATATAAAAGGTCCAAAGTATGGGTCCCGCACTTGCAGTTTTTGAAAAGTGTCCTTACTAAAATCACCATGTCTAAAAATTTCAATTGAATCAGTGAATTTAACTTGCGTATTGTTCTCACTTGTAGCCGTTTCTGTACTAAGATTAGTTTGGGTTTCGTCACCATCGGTATTTAACGTTGTAAAATTTGAATGATCTTCCTTTTCCGTAGAAATTTCTGTATCCTGATTGTTAGCACTTGTTTTGTGATCGACTGATTCTGACTGATTTTCAGTGTCAATATTTTGAGATGAAGTTTCCGGTATATCACGGTTTCCTGTATCTGCTGTTATATTACGGTCTTCAGAGTCACATTTGTCCGTGAATTGTTGATATTTTATGTAATCTGGTAACTGACTTTTTATTTTGGAAATTGTTTGATCTGCTACATCGTAATCTTCTGTATCAGCGTCATATCCAAAATCTAATTGTTTGTTTTGAAATTGTTTACTGCGCTTAAAATGTTTTAAATTCCTAATGGAGTCGTGACTTTGCATTACGTTGTTAACTTCCGGAAGATTGTGTTCTTGAAAATCAGTACTTTCAGAATCCATAAAATTCGGAAATTTAACACGCTTTCCTTCAAATTGTATATCACCAACATGTTCGGGAACGTACGGAAAAAATGGGTCCTCTTGATCAGGACTATCAATACCTTCACAACTAGTCAATCGAGTTGACCGAGATAAAGCGTCTGCAACCTGCATATCTTTTGCCGGTTTATATCGTAGTTCAAAATTGAACTGTTGCAATATTGCTACCCAGCGTTCATATATGGCCCCTTTAAGTTGTTTTTGAAATATAGGCCGAAGAGCCTGGTGGTCGCACTCGACAATAAACTTACGACCCCTCAAATACATTGCACAATCTAAAATAGCTGTTACCATCCCTAGTAATTCTAATTTTGTAGGTCCGTACGATCTTTGCCATTTGCTTAATGACTTAGAACCAAAACGAATTACACTGACATCCTTACTATCGCTAGCTGTCTCCTGATACTGGTACAACATGTATCCTATACCTTTAGAACTGGTATCCACTGCTAAATAAAACTCAGTATGAAAATTTGGAAATGCTAAGACCGGAGAATTTGTCAATAAAGATTTCAACTTGGTAAATGCATTTTCTTGTTCTGATGTCCAACGAAATTTGGCGTTTTTCCGAAGAAGTTTGGTTAGAGGTTCTATTTCAGCGCTAAAATTTGGAATAAATTTCTTGAACCAGTTCAACAGACCTAGTGCACGGCGAAGTTCACGTACTGATCGGGGTGACGGATATTCTTGAACTGCTGTAATTCGATCAGGCGGTGGTTGTATACCGTCTTTAGAAATAAGGTGGCCAAGAAACAAACAAGATTTCTGTGCAAAATGACATTTCTGAGGGCCCAACTTTAGGCCAGCGGCTTGTAAACGATTAAATACCTCATGTAAATCACTAAGGTGTTGCTCAAAGGTTTCTGATGTTATTAAAACGTCATCTAAATAACACAGACAAGAATTGAATGTTAACCCATGGAGCACTTTGTCCATTAAAAGTTGAAATGATCCTGGCGATGAACTTAAACCCATTGGTAGGCGGAGAAATTGATATGTACCGTAACAAGTGTTGAATGCGGTATATCGTTGGCTGTCTGGAGATATAGGCATCTGAAAAAATCCTGAACTTAAATCGATATGAGTTAGGAAATTCGGGGTCCTGTTTGAGAAAGACTCTGTTAAATCCTGTAATTCTGGTAGTCCATAAAAAAACTGCTGAGACTGAGAATTTAAATACCGGAAATCGCAACAAAATCTGAACTGAGAGAGACTGTTTGAAGACTGATTGAAATCGCTATTTTGGCTATTTCGGGACTCCTTGGCTCTTTTTGAAACTAACACTATGGGACTTGTGATGGGTATATCTTCGGTTTCACCAACCGGGGAAATTATTCCTTGTTTTAGCAAATGATCGAGATGATCCCGAAGTACTTGTTTTTTATCTGGGGTAAGGCGATACGATCGCTGATATTTTGGCTTGAAATCCGGTTTTAGTATAATCTTGTGTTGCACTACGTCCGTGAAACCTAAAGCAGGATTTTCATCTGTTACAAATATGTTGTCATGCGATTTTAAAAACCCTTTCAATTGTCCTTGTTCAAACTCAGATAAATGTTTTGGAATATCAAAATAGGAGAAAAATTTTGTCCCACTAAGTTCCCCATCTTCACACTTTTCGGTCGAAAACTGTACATTATTAACCTCTGGATTTTCTCTATTTCCTATACATGTAGCTATTAAATCAGAGTCATTGTCAAGTATCTCAAATTTCGCAACAATCTGACCCCTTGGAATATCAACTATTTCACTTGTAGAATTAAACAGTTTGACAGGCACCAGTTTATCTTTATTTACAGAAACTACCGATTTCGCTGTCAAAACACCTAATTTAAACAAATAATTATGGTTCGTGCATATTCCTTGCATACCATGTAAAATATCATTATGAACTTTGCCCCATACTATCATCTCAGAATTTGGCAAAACTGACAAACGCTTTTGATTTTTCACTTTACAGAAACGGGAACATACGGTCAACTTTGAAAAATCTAGCATTATTTTCTTCGAGACCAAATAGTCTGTGCCTAATAATAACGGATGTGATGTTTGTGAAAATACATGTACTAAAATCCAATGTTTCCCTTGTGGAATTTGTATTTTAATTCGTGAAACACCAATAAAGTTAACAGATTGGTTATTAGCTAAAACAATTTTCTCACTAGTTGAATTTACCCATGACTTGTGAGTTTCAGGTATTGAATTAAATAATTGTTGTGAAATTACATTTATTGAGCTTCCCGTATCTACTAGGGCTGCAATTTTCAAATTCAAAATCTGTATGTACCCTTAAGGTGGAATATGTTTGTACGAGGCGGGTATGAAATTTATATTTCATTTGTATTTCATAGAATTTTTAATTTGTTATGCTTCATTCTTTAAATTTATGAAGATACTACTTAGTAGTTCTTTAATTCAGTTTATTTGTCAGTTATAATCTATGATCACTTTGTATTTCATTTGTATTATATTCTTGACATATGTATATATATGATTATGACTACCTGCTAAGCCAAAATCGTTTTCGTTCTATTTGACGTGTGTAATTCTTATAAATGAATTACTAGAGTGACTATTTACTTTTGAATAATTACGTGAACTAGCTAGTTCTTTGGCGAAAAGTGAATATAATGGTTATCAGCTTTTCTTTTTATCGTATAATTTCTATAAGCTTGAAGATCTTATTGTATCGCTACACTAGTTTAGTGTAAGCTGTTGTTATCAATTGGTATTATTATTATACAGACAATAACCCATCCCTTATCAGAGAGAAAGGAGAAAGGGTTACTTATCTAAAAAGTTTTTTAGATTCCTGGCTTTAAAAAAGTTGTATTTAATACACGAATAAAGTACGTTTCGTGTTATTGCAAGTCTTCGGTTTTTAGGCATGATCAGTTTGGCGCGTTTTCCTTATTGTTCGATGGCTTATTGTTCGCTAGCTTGAGTCTGGTTTTTGTATTTGATAAATGTCAAATGTCCATTTTGATCGCTAGTGTTGATCAAAATTCAACTGACTTTGCGCTTCAATTGTGATTTTAATCACGTACAGCCTATGTTTTATTGAAATTATAACATGGCTTTGTTTCTAAAGCCAAAGTAAGAAAGTCATATTAGAATTGCGGTTTTTATCGAACACAATCATAGGTTTGAACGTTGTTTTCAATTTAGACGTGTATACATATATATATACAACTCGTCTAAACATCAACCCAACAATGTTAGATCTGTAAATTTGCTTTCGCAAATTTTTGGTTTTTCCCTCGCCGGGATTCGAACTCATGCTACTGTGATATCGTGACACCAAATCGCCTGCACTGCAGCCGTCCCGCTAGACCACACGACCACCTGGGCTCTTAAATATATTCTATTAACGTTTAGCAAGGAGCTCAGTGCTATGTTATTTCGTATTAGGAAACTTTGGAACACATTGAGTAAGTTAATTTTATAATTGTATGTTAGTTTGTAAGGGAATAAGCTTTTACATAGTTTTCTTGATGATTATTATGGGTTTTTTTTATACAACACACATTCTTGTCGTCCAATAACTAAACGTGTATTTTTTGTGTCGGCAAACGTATTTTGACTTATTTTTTTGCTTTTTTTTTATTATTCATTAGCTCTTCAATACTTGAATAATGTTTTGATTTTCAATTTGTTTGGCCTCGAGCAGCACTGAAAATTGAATACAAATTTATTGTAAAAATGCACATCTGGGGTGGTAAAATTTGCACTGATGACGCTATATAGAACGTTTTCGGGTTTGAAGTGCTTTATATACAAAAATAAATCTTTTAGTTTATTATTATTCCAGATATAGATGTGGGTTTTTTTTCAAGGTTAGGACACCACAGTTGTAGGCCAAAATTTACAAAAATCTGTGGACCAGTTAACTACAACTTGAACTTAACTATTAAAAAGGTGTGGTATGATTGCCAATGAGACAACTTTCCACCAAGAGACCAAAATGACATATAGACATTAACAACTATAGGTCACCTTACGGCCTTTAACAATGAGCAAAGCCCATACCGCATAGTCAGCTATAAAATGCCCCGATATGACAATGTAAAACAATTCTAACGTTTGCTAAATGCTTATCTTTTATCTAAAATCAGATAAATAATTTACCTGAAGTGAACTGTTGGTGAAACCGGAACCATCAGTTGATTCCAACGTGATCCTTCATATGCTTGTTGGAAAGTAGTTCTGGAATTCGAGAAGGACATTTGTGTGTCGAATATCAAGTGTTTTGTATTTTGATACATATCATAAGCATATACATGTCCACTGTAGTAAGACTGAAAGAAAGGGAAACATCTAGAGATTTATGAATATCATTATATTCCTTTCCCTTTTTACGTATTCTCTAAACGACTTGATCAAGTCAGCTCGAATACTATACTGACGAACTTTAGAAACGCAACACAAATTTTCCCCTTCCAAATTATGTTTGATTATCATAGAACTGCTATTCATGCCTACCATACTTCTTTATGTTTAAAAGAAATTTAACACCTTATAGTACGGTGACCAGACCCAATATTTGTTTAGAATTGATCGTCAAACATACTATATGGCTATCTTATATATCATTGGATTCGGAAAAATTAGTACTTTTGAAATAACGATGTCGTCAAAAAGAAATGTGGTAACAGTTTTGCCTAAAATAGGGTCAAAGATCAAATTTTGTTTTTATTTTTTTTCTTCCATAGTTTTAAAATTTGAAGATATATACAACAATTTAGGTAAAATTTTAGATACAGACATTATTTTCAAATCATTAAACAATGAATTATCTCGAAAATGAAAAAAAAAATGAATTAGGAAATCGATTTATTCTGGAAATTGGCTTTTTTCAAACACTCGATCTATTATGCAAATATTCTAACAAAGTTAGAGTAGTTACCTTACCGGCTGACATTCAACCTCATCAATAAATGATAAATATTATTATTCTAACTGAAACCTGCTATCATGGAGGCGTATTTTGCATAAACTCATTCATGTAATTCATGAAAACATCAAAGCACCAAATACCACGAAAACAGTTATAATTAAAAATTCCAACCAAAGAGATCCTCACAACAGAATTATGCCAGGAGTATCTTCTGGTTTAACTGTCAAGAAACATGATTTGCAATTTCTATATAATTCTGACCCTTTACAGTAGTAAACTTTATACGCTCCGGACATGTAGGGTTTTGTTGTGAACAAACACATGACTTTTTTACATGGACATTTTCCCTTCAATGAAAACACAAGATCCTGCAAGAATTCTGCTGAAATATGCTCATTAAAATACACGGGGTGTAATGAATCATTTAAATTTCGCCAACCGTATTGTAAAATTGACGAAATAAGGGGGTTAGCAATGTATAATGCGCTTCAAATTTTTAGTTTGAAACAAAGTACGTAAAACATGCTGTTTCAGTGCTGCCTCACAGGGAGGTAACCTGACTAAACTGGCATCTTTACTGGTGGCAAGCTTGAAGTGCATTGAATAATTACTATGATGGAATGGTTATAAAGAGACATTTCTGATCATAAAGATTTGAAATTAACTTCCATGCCCAAGCAAGGGCTTCATCTTTGTCAATATTACCGAAACTCTAAAAAAAACACCGAAATAGTCGTGCGTTTCCTTCAAAGTCTTGTAGACAAATTTTTTACCTACTCCAAACAGAGACAGTTATGTCGCATCCGGTTAGTGCATGTACAGCGGGCAATGGTTTTCAAATTGTTGGGGAAAGACAGACACATAGTTAGTGAATGGGGGAAAGTCTTCGCCCATCCTTTACACTGCTAATGTTCCTCAATTGCACCCACAACTCACTCGTATGTGTCATATATTCATAGAAGTGAACGCACAGAACAATCACATCTGTATTAGAGGTCCGTATGATTGTTCTTTTACTATTTCCCATTTCTCTAAACTTGGTGTCAAAGTTTAAGACAACGAGTGTTGACCTCCTCTTGAGTGCTTAACAAATTACGACAGCCATTAACAATGTTGGTATAATTTGACAATTTCGGAATTTACAAACGTTCTGGTAATGCAAAGCTCATACCAGGTGGAATCATAGGGGATTTGTGAAAGTTTTGTAGTCATGAATAATCTGATACACTTTGGTGGAAGCTATAGTCTTTGTGCGGCGTTCCCTTTCGACCGACTTTACAGAGTTGTTCATGACGTAGCGGTCAAAAACATTAGCTACTGTTTGGGCTATAGAAATTCGTTGGGACATATTTTTTAATAGTCAGCTGCAATGTCACCGAATGTTTTGGGTAACCTTTCTAAACATCAATACATTGAGCCAATGCCTTACCAACTGTAAGTTGGGAATGATGGTACAAAGGAAGGTACGGAAAGTGCTCAAGGAACTTCAGATTCTAATTACTCCAACAAATAAGACTTACATGATTTTCTCATGGTGCCGTCATCTTGAAAAAGGTAAATTGGAATGGGACCTACAGGGCGCGACAGCACATGTTCTATGGTACATCATCTCTATATTTTGCCACAATCAGTGCACGTCTAAATACAAGTTATGGATGTATGTGACCTAAAAGTATTTCCCACGATTTATATTTAAGATTTGTTTTTGTGGTCATGTTTTCAACGTGTTAAGTTTTGACTTTGATATTGGACTATAAAAACTCCTTGAATGACTTAAAGAAAGTGAACTAGTGATACAATGTTTAGACATGTTCAATCCTTCCTGTACAGCTGTGAGCAAATAATCTCGAATATCTCTTGCAGCATGCCTTTTCTAGAAAATATATTGATAAGACATGGAGGATGGGATTCAACATCAAAGGGATCAGTCATGGATTATTCAGATGGTTCACAATAGCAATAACATGTTCTTCGTCTCTCTTCATTGTTGTTGGTCTTGTTTCTTCTTGTGAATGTGCATTATTTGCAGCAATTCTAGCAATTTTCAGCGTTACACGACTAAGGGGTTCTAGGAAATGTCTCGTTAGGGTCCATCTAACAAGCGCAGACTTTTGATTTGTTACGCCTACAGTGCCACCTGATCCCCTTGGGGCTTTTATAACGGTCTTTTCTCTTGATATGTCGGTCCTTGACCGTTAAATTGTCCAGGAGTCTGTCTTTAAGAAAAGTAGCCATCCATAAAAGATGATCGAATATTCGCAGAAAGTTGAAGCATATCGACTATGTAAACTGGCATCAACCTTCAGTAAATAGTACGGTTTGTTACAAAAACATAAGGTTACATCTGAGATGACGACGCAAGGAAGTGACCAATTTCCCTCTCGTCCTGCTCTAACATTTGACAGCAAAATTTCTACTGATTCAAGGAACACATTCAAGTATTTGAATGTAAGTGATACAGCCCTCATTACTTATATGTATTTATAAGAGGCTGTATATGTGCTTCAAATAGATCCGTCATATGAGCGGAAGGACTTGTGTTTGGCTTGAATTGCTTAATTAGTGCTTCTGAGATAAATGAATTTAATATAATTGATTAATAAAGGTATGAAATATCATATAAATGTTAATTAATGTACATTTTGCGTTAAAAAATTATGAAATTAAATTGAAACGTACTCTATTTAATGCAAAATATTTGTAGTGTTATTGTTTTACATAAACTTTTTAATAACGGATTAATTTTGCTAAACTTTATTTGAAATCGTTAAAATAAGGTGTAACAACAATGTTGTAATAACAGAAATCATAGCACGGACGTTATTTTACAATGTAGACCTCAAAACTTTTCTAAGTCGATTTTTCGTTTTAGTTAACTTACGTTCTTCAAAGTTCATTTTACAAAAATTGAACCGTACGATTTTTTTTACGACAAGTCAAAATGTTAAGTTTAATATGTGATCTACCAATGCTGTGATTTATAGCCGTATAGTCCGAATGACGATTAAACTCCTTAATTAAGAGACTTTTCTTTACTCGGTCACCGTACTATTACTCACCTAGGGTTATTGAAAATACCGGATTTTTGAAGACGCACGAATTTCTCTAAGCGAAATTTTAAACCCATAATTGCTTTTTTTCAGGATTGTTTTTACGTAGAACAATTCTTTCAATCCTTATCAACACTTGAATCATTAAACTATTGTTGCATCTCTATATTGGCGAGACTGAGCAATGAAAATCTGAATCAAGCCATAAGAATATTGCAGATAAGATGATCATCCATGACAAGATTAACCTGTAGTGACAACGCAAGGTCAATAAAATTTGATTATGCATCGTTATTTTAGATACATTGTACATGGTAACGGCCAAAACGTCAGCTTATAATCAAGTGATCGAATTCCATGGCAGACACTGAGACAGATTTATGCAAAAATATTTTCCAAGATACTGAAATGCCAAAGAATCGTCTGCAAAAAAACATTGAAAACCCCTGAAGTTACTACCGTTTTTTTTTGCAAAAACACAATGTAATGCATGGGACCCAAGCAATAGCAGAAGGAACAAAACTACGAAAAGTAGAACGGGGTCAACATTCTTAATTCGTAAATTGTCAATAGAGGCGCTCCTACTATATACGTACAAGAGGCTTATACACCAAAGAAGAAACCGAGCGCCATCTGTCGTCATAATGATCAATGGCATCATGTAACGATGACATTACACAAATCGACATGTTATAAGTTACAAAACACCATATACAAATTGGCAATTTACATCTGTGCCAATAGAGAATTTTGAATTCACATAGTCACAAGTAACAGACTGACAATTTACAAATTAAGAATTTTAAGAATTTTGAAATGACAAAGATACTAGTTACAAATTGACAATTTACAAATTAAGAATTTTAAAATTGCAGTGATACAAGTTACAAATTGACAATTTAAGAATTAAAAATGTTGATATTTCATAGTTACAAGTTACAAATTGACAGTATACAATAGATAATTTGAATTTGACAATATATAAATTGATAATTTGATTTTGACAATTTACACATTGACTATTTACAAATTGACAATTTATACATTGACAATTTATAAATTCAGAATTTTAAACCCGTTGGCTTCCCATACTAAACAGATTCTGAAAACATGTCCAACAGAATCGGTTGACTTTTTTGACAATCATTTTGGCGTTGGTTGCAGGCAGGCACAGCCTTCGACGATGACATATCCAATGATAAGGGGGAAATCAGGGTTTCAGTGCATACCACAGGATTTGAACATTAAAGCTGACTCCATCAGTTCAACTTTCGAACTGCAAACGTTTTGTTAGACATGAATGAAATTTATGTTTTAAACTTTAATTTTACAAAAATTGCATATTCGAAAATGGGAAGTAAAAAGAGTAGTGATGTGTTTTTAACGTCCGTCAGTATATTGATAGATACCACACATTTCCCGTTGTTATGCACTTAAAAGTTACTTAAAATAATAACCATTATAGAAAGAAAAAGCGAAAAATCAAACAGGTACTTTCTTTAAAAAAAAAAAGCTACACGACGGTTTTCAGTTGTATTTGAAAATATGTTATGTCTTTTGAATCATATTTAGATGCCCTAAATTTGACGTCAAAAGTCTTACAATTTTGAAAATTTAGCGCACTTCGAACTGTAAACTTATGTATATTTACCTTTAATTAATTAAAGGAGCACTAGCTACGAGATATATATTGATTGTTTTCTGTTCAATCAATAATGAAAGTGAAATAGTGAAATAACAATTCGCTTTTTGCAGCCAAAAAGGTTCAATTTTGTCAAATTAGGCTAAAAAACATTAATAATTAGTTATTCACTTGCAAGTGAATGAGTCGACCTCTTTAAATCCGTATTCATGTGAACTTCAATTTAAACCATAGCTAGAGATTGACAACACATGCATTGAACGTGTACTGGTTATTTAAAGAAATAGAATGTCAACAATGAAAGTGAAAGTACGGTAAATCATTTGATTACTAATTCCAAGGGGTACAATCAAAATCACGTGATGGATATACACACACCGGAAGTTACAGTCGAACTCGCCGCTTGAAAGGTTAGTAGTTGCATTTTCTTGTTTATATAAATTAAATTTTGATTAATAAGTTGTCACACCGAATGTCGGATAGTATGTAGTTTTAAAATACACAATTGTTTTTGCTTGAAAGCGGGCAGTTATTGCAAAAACTTCGACACAGTTCCAAATTTTCGACGGATAACACACACACTCAATATTTTTTCAACGGATAACCACACACTTTGAATATTTTTAATCAAAATTTCATAAAATTGTTTTCTTTATGATTTGTTTGGCAAAATAAATGCATGTCTCAGTTCAACACCGCTACTATTGATTTATACAATAATTTTTTTTACGATAAACGCTTGGTTTATTGTCGAAAATTCAAAAATGATACCACACACACAGAAAAAAACAACGGATAACACACACACAATATTTAAGCTAATCATGCTAATCGCAAAGAACGTAAAAACAAACAATCATCATGACATGCAGTTCGTACTAAGTGGTTGTCTTCATGACCTTTATAGTCTTTCCTTTTTACAAAAATTGAAGAGGATAATGCATAGTGTTGTCCTTGTTGATGTTTTTTAAATTAGTTTATCCTTGAAATTTTAAGTCCACACCTTGCATCCTGATCTTGTAGTCTTGATAGTCTAAACCATTCATTATTTAAGTTTATCTCGTATAAATAATGAAATGTTTGCTAGTATTTGCGGCAACATTTGTGCGACTTGTGATTGGATCATGCCATGCTTTTACGTATTCTGTAAAATGTTTTCTTTTTTAATTTTAGGACATAATCAAACCTGTTCGCCCTTCGTTATACAAATGCGTTAAGTCCCTTCGATTAACATTCGATAAACAATCAAGGTCGTGAAAGCTGCAAAATGATTGTCGAACAGAACATCATTCCGAGTTCACTTGTATAAATTTTTAAGACCTCTAACCAGGTTTTGTAAGATACACCACGCGACATATAAGAAAATTAAAGCGATGAGAGATTGCTTTTCAATTAAAATGTTATATAGGTTAAGGCTTATATTAAATTGTTCTTATGATTTAGTATAATGTAGTAAAATACATCATTTGACTTCAGGCGCGTAGCTACATTTACGTCAAAACGCCCGGGCGTACACTTGAATTTTGTTGAAAAAAATATTCTAATCTATGATAGAAAATAAAAATAACTTGTTAGAAGCACATCAGCTTTATAATTCTTTCTTCGTTGGCTTGTAATTGAGATCAAATTGACGAAATTTACTTCAGTCAGTCAAATGGTATCATATCATTTATTTGTTCTTTTTCTGTCGTCTGAAGCTACTGTGAGTTGTATACTCCCTTCCCTTTTGTTTTTAAGGAATCCTTTATCTCTTTAGATTCGTTTAGTGGTTTACAGTTTTGTCGAGCCTGTGACATACATTTGTTTTTAAAGATGACGCCAAAGCAATCCTAAATTTCGTCGGCGGCGTCAATATCTAGGTTTAGTATGTTGAAAAACTTATTTTTTAAAAAATAATAAATTTGCCAAACCTTTGTGAAATTTTCCGGAAGTTGAACAAAAACTGTGTATGGTCAAAAGAGTAAACTGACTGAGAGCATAATATTGAAGTTAGTTTTTCCGTGTTTTATGGACAAAATAAAGGGGTGCTAAAAGTTATAGTGTGGGTTGTTAAAAAAAAGTACACAACAAATTCATTGTCAAAACTTCATCGAATTAAATGAAACTTCAGCAGATTCCAAGCGTCAAGAAAAAATATCTAAAGAAAATGTTGATTTTTTTTTATCCTGTAATGGACTGATAAATGGATTCACTTTTTGCGGGGGGGGGGGGGGGGGGGGGGTCCTTGACAAAAAATAACAGGGTTCGACAGAACCCTTAGATATCTAGTATTGCACCTGAACATTTCTGAAGATTAAGGTTCATTTACAAAATTTGGAAACAGAAAGGTGCGATTCTGTTGGTTAATTGCTTTACCCTCACAGCTCTTTTAAAACATATTTAAAAGCTACTGGTTTTGTCATTATCTCTGAATCCAATGACCATTATATTTCAAATTAACTTAATGAATAATTTAACATAACAAATAGACTATTTAGATTCTAAAGTATGTTGCTACTGATGATTTTTAATAACAGGAATGGTATTCATTCTCGACAACTCGTTATAGTTTCCGGGGGTCTCGCTCCCTAGATCTAATCCACTACCAGAAATTGTTTGACATGGATCAGTTTGGGGTCCTCAGACCCCTCGCCAAGGTTCGGGCGTACACGTAAAAATGACCTAGCTACGCCACTGGACTTTGCTTGAAACTTTGTACATACCTTCAGTTTCGGTTTGTGTGTGTGTGTAATCCGTTAAATTAATGGGGTGTGTGTGGTATCATTTGTGAAAATCGGCTATTCTCCTGTCAAACGACCATTTATCGTAATTATTTGATTGATTAAATCAAAATTAAAGATGATGAATTAAAAAATGTATTCTTTTTCCACTAAAAACTCCAATAACATTGACTTTTCAGAAGTTTTGTTATAAAAACATATGAGGTGTGTGTGTTATCTGGTGAAATTTTGGAACTGTGTCGAAGTGTTAGCATTTACTGCACGCTTTCCAGCAAGGATAATTGTGTATTTCAAAACTACATAGTATCCGACATTCGGTGCACTACCTTATTTATTAAATTTTATTGATATAAACAAGTAAATACGACTACTTACCTTTTAAGTGGTCTGTTCGACTGTTACTTCCGGTGTGTGTATATCCATCACGTGATTTTGATTGTACCCCTTGAATTCGATGCACATAAAATCATTCTTATACGGTTAAAAACAATGAGAAACATCTATTTTTAATCTATAAAATAAAATCAAACAGACCTATAAAAATCCAATTGCAACTGTTGGTTTAATCTATTCATATCTTTATTTATGTTTACATCGCTTATATGGACATCTGAGGTCAAATCGATAGTTAATTAGATGGCGTTTGGACTAAAATACACACGAAACGAACCTATATTTTATCTACCCCATGCTCTGTAAACTGTTTATTTTAGACTTTTGATAGTTTGGATAAAT
Source organism: Mytilus edulis (assembly GCF_963676685.1). NCBI lineage: Eukaryota > Metazoa > Mollusca > Bivalvia > Mytilida > Mytilidae > Mytilus > Mytilus edulis. The sequence goes on along the minus strand of NC_092345.1, from coordinate 103,097,428 downwards.
GTTTTACATTGTTATAAATCAAATATGAGAATTTGAGTCAAATCGGTGACCATGAATTTGACAGCTAGTTCCCCTTTAAATTGTAAAGGTAATGTAGAGATTTTTTTTCAGAGGGCGTATTGCGTTTCCACTAATTTTTCAAAGTTCCAAAACTACGTTTCCGGAAACTTTAAGTATACGTTTCCAGAATTTGTATTTTAATTATTACTTTTCCGGAAATTAACCTGCATGGTAGTAAATTATAAATATTTTAATATATGTAAGATAATTAATTATTTCATATTTTTATACAGAAAAAGTTTTGATCTTATATCTACAATATACTAGATATAAAAAAAAAACCTGAAAGTTCCACCTCAGTAAAAGATGCGGATTTCGGAATCGTTAAATGTTTATGTCTATGTAATGGAATGACTGATAATTTCATATATGAACAGTTAAGAGACAGTGTCAGTAACTATCAAGTATTGTCCATATTATGACCGGAAAGTGAAAAAAAAATATTTCCTTTTGATGTTTTGATATATGGTAGCATACATGATTGGTAATTCATATACATGTTACTGAAGTTGTATATCCACTGTTTCCATGGTAACGGATAAACCATTTTGTTGAAAAATGTGAATTGTTACAGTATTGTGTTTTATTTTGATATAGATCACAAATAAAAAAAATATTGCTCAGGCTGATTGTATGTGACATTTTCAAGTGTTCATAGTGATTAATAGCCCAAAAATATGTGTTAATTTGTTGTTTGTTAGATAAAATGGTCCTTTTTTATTCGAAATCAGAATTTTTCTTGACTTCTGTGAAATGATAAAACTCAAAAACGCAACACAGTTGTGGAAATATTCGATATGTACTCCAAAATGAATAATTTGGACTAATAAGTTCAAAAATAAAAATTGGTAGCCAGCAACTAGAAAAGACAAAATTTGCTTCAGAACATAGTACTAAAAGTGCTTGTATTGAAGATGATTATCTCCACTGATTGAACTCTTCGCCTAGAGATAAACTAAATGCACAGGAAGTTGACAAGATTGTCATTGTCAACAAGCAGACAAGCAGACGGTTTTGTTTTTCACACTCTGAAGCAATGATAATGTGGAACAGGAGGAGGAATCGTTATTAAACATGACAGAAAACAATGCCTGTAAGTTTCTTTAAAATTCATATTTACATTAAAATTCTGTATAACATGTATACTATAACATGGTATTGGTAATAAAAAAGTTTCTCAAAAGATAGTTCTAAACTAATGACTGATTTTGTCTTTGAATATAATCATGATGTCATAATGAAGGTAATAACTGTTCCTTCAGTGTAAACAGGGGAGGATCCAACCATTTAAAAAAGGGGGGCCCAACCCAGAGTAAAAGGGGTGTCCAACTATATGCTCCCATTCAAATGCATTCACCATTGGTTGTCATAAAAAAAAAGAGGGTTCCAAACCCCTGACCCCCCTATTGATCTGCCAATGGTAAGTTTTAGATAATATGTCAGATTATGGATGTGAGTAAACTTTGGGGGGGGGGGGGGTGATTTTGAAATCTCAAACAACAAACAAATATATTTTGTAAATTTATCATTCATAATTCAATTCAATTCAATATTTTATTGGAAAGAGCACAATAATGAGATTTTTCATAAGAATCCTGACTCAAACTTTTTCTTTTAATATATATGTTATTTAAAGATGCCCACCCTATTTATTTAACGCAATATTTTTTTTATCATGTCTATGACCTATAATGGTTTACTTTACATTGACCTATAATGGATTACTTTTTCAAATTGTTATTTGGATGGAGAGTGGTCTCATTGGCACTCACACCATATCTTCCTATACCTATGAACATGATAAAATAAAAGGGCTTAAAAATAACAACCAGGTTTATCATTTTTGCATGCACATATGTTTATAATATAATATGAGACACATGCTGAGACTAAAGACTTCATGCTTGTTATAAATTTTTGGTCTATAATGTAAATAATAGAAAAAAGCCAGGTCAAGGAGGACATCAACCCAATAACTCAATTAGGCAAAAAAACATTTAGAGGTTGACTTGTCCAAATAATGATGACGTCTGGCAAGGCTATTTTTTTTTTTCTGGGACGCCTTCCTACTCCCAGAAAAAATTTAAAAAAGCCTTGCCAGACGTCATAACTATTTGGACTAGAGGTTCACATACATGTTTAAACAATGGTTATTTTTTTACACTGTGCCTATGATGGTGATTATGTTTTCTGGTCTGTATGTATGTCTGTTTGTAAGCCTGTACATATGTTAGATGCTCTGTTCCATATCAGGTTGAAGATTATTAGTTAAAGGTAAATTTACCCCCAAGTTGTGCATGTTGACTTGTAGTACAGTACACATGATCATTATAGTGTGAAATATTTAAATTTATTTAAGAATTGAATGCTTCTTTTTGTAACTTCATTAGGGTGTAAAAGTGTTGACCGAAGTACATTTTGTATGAAGTGTGTAAGCTCTTCATTCCAAAAATTTGGGCACAGTCAAAGCTTTTACAACCCTATAAGTTACAAAAAGAAGCATTCAATTCTTATAATTACTTTTTTAAGCTAGGATAAAGAAACCACAAGTCATATCATTTTTTTTTAATTTAATTCACCTGTGGACTTTATTGTGGGACCTTGTGTTATTATGACTGATATATATGCTTTATTGTGTAATGCAATTGCTTGAGGAATAACATGTGGTGTGCAGTTAGCCAATCAGAATAATAATGAAACATGCATTACCAAAAATGCCCTAATTTCATTGTTATTGAAAGTATATAGTTCATGCCATTCTATTTTTATGCAAATTATCTAATTTGTCCATAGCTTACTGTTTAAAATACAAATATTATTATTATTCAATAGATCAAGAGGAAAAAGATACAAAAGGGAAATTCAAACTCATAAGTTGAAAATAAACCATGGCTAAAAAAGAAAAAGACAAACATAAGTACATAAAAAACAACATAGAAAACTAAAGACTGAGCAACACAAACCCCACTAAATTTTGATGTGAAACTAGGTGCTCCAGAAGGGTAAGCAGATCCTGGTCCACATTTGCAGCAGTCGTGTTGCTTATATGAGTTCAAACTAGTTGATAAGTTACCTATTCTAATCATGAAGGGAAAACAATCTTAAATTGTTTCATCTATATGATCTAGGTAGCAATTATAAATGTGATTATAATTGCCAATAAGACCAGCTTGTACAAATAACATAGAGTATAATTAATCAAATGAAAGTCACTTGATATTGTCTTCAACAATGAGCAAAACACAATCATTTGACAATACTGTATTATAATATAGTAAAGTCTGCTATAAAAGTTTGCTAAAAGGTGTAAAACAAATTATTATTAACCATTGTTAACTAAACTTCTCTTAAATACATTCACATTATGATATTCATACATGTATTTGTATTTACAGGCGAGTCACAATTTGTTTGCAGTTTTGTTAATTCAACAGTACAGCAGTGTGGCTTAATTGAATATAAAAAGACCTGGCCAAGTCGAATTCTTCCCCTAACATGTTGTAAAGATTCCGTGGACTCGCATCTTTACAAATATTCAATAAGTCGTAGGAGTATTGACAGTGAAAGTTCATTATTGAAGATAAGAGCTGGTCTTTTTGAGGAAGATGATGATACTCTAACTATATGCCCGAAACACAGGTACCTAGGCTACTTTTATTATAAGAATAAGAATAACTTTCCAGAACTTAAGCCCTTGTCTATCCAAATTATGATTAATTTTCTAAAGTTGTAACTGCTGAAAATGTCAATTACCACATTCCTGATAGGATTTGTGCAATGACCCCATGTATATGAGAAAAAAAAATTGAGGTGTGCTATAAAGATTAGGGTAACTAGATCATTGTATTTATTTGAGTCTAAAAAATAAGTTGTTTTTAGAAGAAAAAAAGTCAATCCACCCTCAAATGAACAATCTGTACTGAAGTAATAACAACATTTTTTCTGACTCGATATCCTGGCTGTTTTTGTTGTGATTTTTACATAGAATTTATTGTTCTAGTAAGTTATTACCTTTTATTTTTTCAATTTTTAAAGGTTTGCTCTTGGCGTTGGTTGGAGACCAAGTACACTATGTTCCATAGGATGGAAATGTACAAACAGTAAGAGTAACTTGAAAAGCACTATCACAAAGGAGCAGTCTATTTTTCTCAAGAAATATCATCATGTCCTACTTGGAATTGGATCAGGTTTGTGCATGCTTACATGTATTTTGTTGCTGTTCCAATTGCCAGCTCATATATATGAATCAAATGTTCATGTGAGCTAGTACCAATAACTTGGTAGTCTGCATGTGACTCTTTGAACAAAATCTGATGTACATGTCATTTTGATCCTGATACAGACATACATTTGGTTATCAGAAATTGTGTCACTGAATACAATAAGCTACCCCAGCTAAATTAGACAGACCCCCAATAACAAATGTAAACACATACATCTAGACTAGAGGTAAACATACAATCTTCACCAAATTACACATTTCAACAATATGTCAGACACAGGAAAATTTTTTAAGAACATAAAAGAATAAACATGCAAAAACTACTAACGATGTACCTAACTTGGGACATGCATATAAAAAAAAATGAACCACCCGTTTTGTACTATCATTTATAAGCAAATTAGCCCAAGGAGCCAGGAGAAGTGAATCAGCCATATGATCATTCTTATTTTTTAAATGAAAATGAATGTCTTGAAATATGCTTTCTTGCTACAATTAAATGTTCAATTTCAATTTTACAGGGGTGTGTTCAAGATGCAGAAAAGAACATTTTCAAAAGCATATAGCAGTATGTCAAGTTGGGGAACACAGAGACAAATTCTCTCTCTTCTAGTACAAGATTACAGTTACAATCAACTCAAAGACTATATTCCAGATTTATCAAGATACAAATTTTCATCTGCTCGTAAACATGCTGAGATTGTTGGTGTTGGCAAGCCAGTTTTACAGAAAAAACAATTTAGAGAAAAGGCTACTATTCAACAGATAGAAAACTTTTTAGAGTTCATACTTTCACCAGCTATAATGACTGATTCACCATTTGGAGAATGCACTTATAAAATCTCATCTGGTATTACACTCAAAGTTCCTAAGATTATTCTAAATAGTGTGCGTACAAGAACAGTAACACTGTATTTAAAGTATTGTGAAGAAACCCAGAACGCTGATATTCTATCTGAAAGGACTTACATGAGACTGCTTGAAGCCATTGAGCCTAATGTGAGAAAGTCCATGAAAGGTTTAGACAATTTTGCTGCTGATGGTAGCCAGGCTTTCGATAACCTGAAAAGTGTGGTAATGACATTAGGAAAAGGAGGTAAAGGACAAGAATGGGCAGAAAAGATCCGACATCAAAATATCCAGTACCACAGCCTTTTCCTATACATGTATTTTGAATATTAAAAAAATCATACCCTTATATATATATATTTAACCAAAAATAGACCTATATAGCATTATTTCACTTCTTCATGGAAAGATATCTAACAAATATCTGATGTAATTATCACTGAGGTTAAAATTGCAATTTTAGAAAATATTCAGTTGAATAATTAGTAGATGATGAATTGACCAAAAACCTGATCAACTATCTGTAAAAAAATTACCTGCCCTTAAATATATTTAATACAAAGCTAATTCACTCCCACTATTATTATGAATACAAAAACGGAATAATACAGCCTTCAACAATAGACATGAGTTTACTAAATATATGAAGATCTAAACCATTTACATAAATTGTGAATGAACTAAGCAGAAACAACATTAAGTCCCAATTGATGTAAAACTGATGCTATTATATAGTATCATCTGATGATGCAATTTTAAGGTATTTATGTAATTTGATGTGTGATCAAGCTGGTTTTGGTAAAACAAATACATTTTTGTGCAATGAACACATGCCATGGCTTATTTTGTCTTGATTTTTAAAAGAAAGTGGTACAATCTCGTGTTTGTAAATTTTAGCATGGTTTTGTGAATATCAAAAAAGTTAATTGAGATAATGTGTACCTTCTGTGCTGACAATGATTGATAAAGTATGGACTTTCACAGCTAACCGTGTTGAAGAAAGATGTGCAGGTTGTTATTGATTGTGTTTACTGTTAATGGAATACAGGATTAAATGTGAACACCTTGTTTAATAATATTATAAAAAAAAATGGTGCAATTCCAAAGTGTCATTAAAAGATTGAAAATTTTAGCAAAAACTTTACCCTGTTGTTAAGGTAATTTAAATGTTGCTTAGTATTTCATTTTTGCTGCTTTCAGTGCAGATGTTATCTTCTGACATTGCATGTATATATTTTTTTTAAACAATTATCATACCTTGCTATGTAAAAAAAAATGTGATTTTTTACTAAAAAACTTCTTTTACTGAACACCAATTATGTTGAAATGGAATATTTGTTATGGCTAAAAGGGCTGTTGGGTCATATTTTTTTTTATAGTATTGTTGTAATTCAATGTTGCTTGTAAATACTTTCTAGATACATGATAAAACATTTGAACATGACCAGAAATTAAAATTTAAGCAACATAGGCCTGGTTCAAAGGTAGTTTTTAATGTTGCTATGGTGTAAATCCGGTTGCTATGGGCTTTTTTTACTTGTGAAAATGACTGTTATCATATTGTTCTTTGACCCTGTTATGTTTTCCATTTAAAATGTTTACTAAAATGAAAAAAAAAATATTGTTGGTCATCACATTGTATCCAAATATTTCCTGATCAATTTGTGAAATTACCCAAAAAATGGAAATTTTTTGTTAAATTTTTTTTTCTTTTAGATCATGGGCTACCAAATTTTATTCGATAAGTTGATAGTACAGTTAATTTGCTTCAAGAAAATGTGATTTAGAAAAGTCAGCTCTGTTGCGTTTTTAAGCAGGGGACTTGAACAATTGTAACGCATTTTTCTTGATTTTTAACCGAAAACACATGTTTTCTTCAAGTTACCATAGCAACTACAAAATAATATATAAAGTTACAACTGACATATTGTTATTTGTTATAATTGATCATATCCTTATGGGAATTATTGAAAATAAATATTATCTACAGTTTCTTTGTTGTTTTGACATGCTAAAATGCCATATTTTTGATGATTTTCCCAAAATTATAGACTATATAGCATGCTATATGAGCTTCGTTACTATGGAAACAGTTTAAGTACGATATTTGCACAAATATGGTAAAAAATGTTTTTTAGGTTATATTTCCTATGATTTAGCATAGTTTTTATGTGAATTAAAAAAAATCACATTCCTTATGAAGCTAAGTGCTTACTGACTTGGCCTCTTAATTCTTCGATACCTTGGTGTAAAATTGTAACTACATTCCTCTTGTGTTTGCGTTACTTCCACTTTTGATCAAAATGAGGGATCTGCTTATTGATGTGTGTACTACCCGAAGACCAACTCTCCAGCCCCAGATAGATCATATTGGTTTTGAATGTGCAATGCATACTGCTGTTACAAAAATTGCATGCTACTACAATCAGTTGTTGCAGGTTTAGGACAACGTTCAAGGTACTCCTAAATTATTTCTCGGAAAAGCAATAATATTTTTTTTCCGGAATTGTTACTATTTTCTCGGAATAGTAAGGATTTTTTTTTCCGAAAACAGAGACTTCCTGGAATTGTCATTTTTCCCCCGGAAAAGTAATGCCAATTTGCAGAAACGTAAAACGCCGTTTTCAGAGACAAGTGCCTTTGAAATTGATATCACATAAACAATTAAACATAAAAATAAATAAATGTCAAACAATCCGAAAGAGATGTCAATGAAAAATTTATAAGGGTAAATTTAACAGTTAACAGGATCTTACCTTTCGGTGCGTATAAAGAACGTACGCCGAAAGGAATGATCAATAACACATCTTCGAAAAAAAATCGGAAGTAGCGATAATGACCGTTTCACTATCTTCATTATGATGCGATATATTCCGTATGTGAATTAGTATATTTTTATTTAGCGTATAACTTTTCTGTATATTAGCATCGTCATCTTGATAATGGTATTATTGTACCCTTGATAAAACTAATGTGTACATATATTTATTCATCAAATTTGAAGGGTTGACCAAACCGTGGAATATGACTTTTGTTATCAACTGCTGCCGGTTTATATCAACTGCTTCCGGTTTATATCGACTGACTTTCTTTAACGTTATCGCAAAGCAATTCGACGTCATTCTGCAAATTCCAGAAAAAACCTCAGTGGTACGTTTTAGTAAAAAACATAACTAAGTAGTATAAAAAAAAACGAATAGTAAGAAACAGAAAAATATATTATTAAAAAATGCTACACAAGTAGTAAGTATATTACTATGGGGTTTTTGATTTTTTGAGGGTTTTTACCAGCTGAGGTTATAACATGTTTATGACATCATATTATTACTATCTAGTAGAATTTTTTTCACCTGTCATACATGTTAACATACAAAACTATAGCGTTTTGAAGTTTTCCTTACCTGGTGATTCAAGTACTTGAGCGTTTTACAAGATGATGTAATAACATGTTTTGTCATCACGTTATAACTAGAAAACTCTCAAATGTTTGTCACTGTAGTACATGTTAACATACGGAACATTTACGCTTAAGAACTAAAGGAGAGAGAAAAGTTAAATACAAAGTTGAAACACTAAATCATAACGAATAGAATAAATTAGAAGAAAATGAAATTAAATAATTAATTTTATAATTATTCAAAAGATTTAAATTATATAAATTAAAATTAAGGTGGTACCTAACACTACAGGGAGATAACTCTGTAAAATCAGCAGAACGTTTTAATGACGTTATGTTGTTAAAGGAATGTTAAGCTTCTCAATGATCAAAATAAGTTTTTGTCAAACTGCTATATAACCAGTGTAATTTTTTTGATTAAACGGTTGGTTCAAATTTTTTGAAATTTTTATATTTTTGTCAGAGGGTCAAAGTAAATACTTTGTCAAAATTTTAAGAAAATTAAACGAGCCAAATTAATTTTAGCTCAGGTGTTGGGTACCACCTTAAATAAATTAAAATTAAATAATTAAAATTTTAAATAAAATAGATTAAAATTAAATTAGATTAAAAAGAAGAAAAAAAATATCATATAAAAAAAAAATATTTAAAAAGTAAAATAGATTAATAGAATAATTAAAACTAAAAACCTAATGCTTGCACCAATTATTAATATATTCTGTATAAATAGAGAAGGTTTGTGTTTCTGGATTTTTCGTTATTTGGTCAAGTACATGAAAGCACAAATTAACTTATTAGTAAAACAAATAATATAGTCACAGGATAAAGTGTAACTATGGACTTGCTATACTAACTTTAATATAGACTGTCCCTGCCGTAAATGAAGACTAACCTTAGACACGTCTACACAGTTTGAAGTCCAATGATTAAATGATCTTAAACAGGAAGTACATGTTCGCCTTTTACTGGACGTTATTTGGTCAAATGCATGCAAGTACTGTAAGATGATGCAATAGCATGTTTCTGACATTACATAATAACTACCTTAGACGATACATATAAACGAGAGAAAATAAATAATAACATAGTAAAACAAATAATTATAGAATTAAACAAATTAAATTAAATAAATTACAAAAAAAAAAAATGATAATTAATAAATGTAAAAAAATTAAAATTAAAAAAAGAATTATTATAAATGTAAAAAAATTTAAAAAAAAGAATATTTTTTTTTTTTAAATATGAAATACTGTACTATTAGAATATATAAAATCAATTTGTAAATATTCGAGAATACACCAGCAATTTTCTTATTTATAATTGAAAGTCGTCTGAAGACTTTCATATTTACCCTTTTATTGTAATGTATTGTGAATTTATAGTATAGTATCTAGGTAAGTATTATTTTCTATAATTAACAATAGAATAAGTTGACATTTTGGGATTTTGTGTTCTCAATGATCTTCAACTTTTTATACTTGTTTGGCTTTCTATCTACATTGATCTGAGCGCGCGTCTGACGTATCAAATTATAAGTCTGGTACCTTTAATAACTTTTGAAAAAAACACTACAAAAATAATGAAATTCATCACAAACAAATCCATGAACATAAAGTACACATTCTCTCTGGTCTAGGTTTATTTTGCCAAAGCTGGGAGTACGTTAGATCAATGTCGTTAATTTTGTTGCAAAGCCTCTATTCTGTTCAGATAGTCTGATCGGATATTTTTGTTAATCCAAAGTCCTTTTGCAATGTCCCATAAATTGTCCTCGAAATTATTTTAATATATCGCCACACAAACATGTATTAAACTGGTAACTCAATATTCGATAGAGATGATTTTATCACAAAAGCCGATCTGATTCACGAAAATACATCTAGACCAATGTTGTTAAACATTGATTCTACAGAATTAATGAAAACATAATGACCATGGTTCCTCAATGATAACATCAGCCTGTACAAAGCACTACTGAGTTTATCTCTATTGTATACAACTTTACACCAATGCGAAATGATTTTACATTTAACTCGGATTTACAGAAGAAATCTTTCCAAATCTCCATACACAATTATATTGGGTGTAGTATTTCTAAATTTAAAAATTTAGCAAAATATCAAATGCATCTTTTTTCAATAATTTTCAAATTATCAACACCCCAAACCTCAGAACTGATTAAAAAAAAAAGGTTCTATCATATATAGAATCAAATGATTTGAGTTGCAAATTTATTGAATTTTGTTTTTGTTTCCAACAATCCGATGTGTAAAATCCATCAAATGTTTATGTTTTGTGTCTGGTCAATGAATTTCTGTATGGTATCTTATAAAGTGCCGTTATATTTAAAGATAACACCTAGTAAATAAGAAAACAAAAATCAACAATCTGAAGTACTTTTTAAAAATTCAATATTATTTTTACTTTTTCTCTTTTCAAAAACCATTACCTTTGTTTTATTTAAATTAACCTGTAATTTCTTTTTTTTCACAATATAACTGAAAAATGCTTAGTGATAGCTAAACACCTTGTACTGTTTAAGATAAAATAGAGTATCATCGGCATATGATATAACCAACCATTCAAAAAAACTGTGCAATTTATTTTGAAACTTCTCTTTTACAATTTCATGGGGAAAACTGTCTAGACTCTTGAAATAGTCTTCTCAATTATTAAGAAAAATTGAAAAGAAAAAAAAGCGATTAAGTTCCCCTGTCTAACACCTGCTAAATAGGGGGGAAAATCTGACTGACATCAGTTATATTTTACAAAATGCTTGTATTCCTTAGTACATATTCAAAATAACTTTGAATCACTTTCCTTTAATATAAATCAATTGAAGCTTTTCCCATAAACCAGATCTTGATACCGTATCGAATGCTTTGCGGATGTCTACAAAAGTTTATGCCAAATGAGAGCTATAGCTCTTTGAGGGCATGAAGTACAAACGTATTATCTACAGTTAAATATCCCTTTCTAAAACCAGCTTGATTTTCATGTAAAAGTGAAATTTCATTGGCAAAAGAGAAATCAATCGAAAACAACGTATACATGTTAAAGCTCTTTATTTATCTGAATCCTCAGTACAACTATCTTTAAATAAAAAAAAAAACCCTGGTATAATTATTTCTGCTGTCCAGATCTCAAGAATAAGACCTGTATCCAATATCACATTAAATATATAAATATATATAAAAAAAAAGGTGGAGAGCTTTTCTACAATTCAATAGGTATTCTATTGTACCAGGGGCTTGATTATAATTAAGCTCTTAATGCCATTCATAACCTTTTGTTCTGTAATGTCGCTATTTAAACTTTCATTATAAATTGGGACATAACTATTATGAGGAAACAATCAATGCGCAACATAGGTCTATGGGATTTAAAAAGGCGTAACACAAGTCTATGTGATTCATCGAAACCATTTTGTACCTACCATGGTCATATTACAATTAGGAATCATAAAACAAAAAAAAACAAAAAACTTAAAAAGAGATTTTGTTTTACAACATCTTCTTCTTTTTTTATCTGTACACAGATAAGGGTATGATCAAGGTAGAGTAAACACATATTGTACTCTTCTATTTAACTATATAACAGATGTGGATTTTTTATAAAATATGTAATGATCGTATTGTTGCAAACAAATTCATAGGTCATACTACATGTAAGAACTCGAGCGTAATAAATTGTTAAATTGTATCTCTGCTCATGTTTGATTATATCTTTGAATTTGGAATAGATGAGTTTAATCCCATGTTTTCAGATTTACGTGACATTATATTATATTTTTTTAACTGTCCTTCAATACTGATAATACACGGATGTCATTCGGTATATCGAGAAAAATTATAGTGAAAAAATACCTAACGATGATTAAGTATTGAGATTGGATCTTGGAAGCTCTGGTATAAGATCGTGAAGAAAATCTTATCAAGAAGACATAAACAAGGTCATTTACTGATTTAATTTAATGAATATAATTATACGGACAAATTCAAAAAATAAATAAAACTGTCTGTCAAAATGGTTTTATAATATGATCAGTATCTGAGACAAATCACGGTTTAAAAGTGCACCGTTTTTACAAAATAACAAAAGCCAGATTACTCCTGTATATTTTAGTGACATTAAATACGTAAAGAAATAAAATTTTGTTCATAACTCGAATGACTAAACATCTTGTCTTTGCAAAATGTCATTCTTTTTTCAGTGGTTGAATTGGTTGTTAAAGTTACTCTGCGTTAGCATATCTGAAATTTTGCACACAAAAAAGGAATATTCAAAAAATTTTAAAAAAGATTTTTCGGGTCGTGAAATATCTCGTACCTATCTTTGAATGTAAAAAAAAGGATCATGAAAGACTTGATGCTACAAAAACGTTCAAACCATTATCTTATCTCTCAGATGATTTATAAGTTCAATTGGAATACCAAATACTGGATTTATATGAGTCAATCCGGTTCTTTTTTGTTGGAACTTCTATCTTCAAAACCATTGGATCTAATTATATTATAAATCATACAGATTATGTGCTATGTCATTCTCTTTTTCAATTCAAAAGTTTTGATTTCTCATTCAAATTTAAGATTGATAATAGAACCTAATCTGCTACATTACAGTTCAAGCTTGGCATCATGCACACTCGAGGTACAATGATAGGATATGTCATTTCACCACGATATTGGATACAATGACCTGTATCTATTATTAACAGATTGATCTAATAATCTAGTAAAATAACTTAATGTTGGTACCTTTTTTACTTTATGTCATCCCAGCCACGAAATAAATAATAAATTAACCAATAGTGTCATACTATGAGCGCATGAACGTCACTACACATAACTGAACGTAACAACCCTTACACAAACAAAATGTTTTTAAAAAATGCGAACACATGCCTATATTTCCAGGCCGGATGCATTAATTTATTTTCTGTTTGTCTTTTTTTCATTTTTTAGCCATGGCGTTGTCGATCTATGAGTTTCATTACCTCCCAGGTATCTTTCGGCCCTCCCCCTGTTTGAAGCATTATAGACACATATATATTTACTCTAACTTTCCGACATTTACACTCCTGAAGGTCCGATCATCTTGAAAATCTACTTATCTATTTTTTTTGTTATTTCATTAAATTCCTCTTGTTACACGCTTCAACTATTTGTAAGTATATCAATTAGTAACAGAAACATTGTTTTCTGATTATCAAGTCTTGACCGGCGTGGGACGTTGGGACTTTTTGATAGGACATTTGCCCTTCTTTCCAAAGAACATATGCACTTTTTCAATAGGACAATTGCGCTATCGCTGTAAATGCATGACATAAATACCCATTTGATATATTAAAAACACATTCATATATTTATATACAACTAAAAGCGTCAAACTTTCCCAATTATGTTTTTGTCAGATGAAAACGACAACCCTCCAAGAAAGTAGATGGGAATAAATTCCGTATAACAACAATGAATCTTTCTAAAAGTCACCAGATACAACATGTGGTTTTAAAAAATTCGGTCTTCAAAAAATTGAAACAATATTAGACTTAATAAGAAGGTACAGATCCTCGGACTATTCATGCAACAGAATAGTTTTCCATTTTTTTAATTTTAAATCCACTAATTAGAAAGCAGTTGAAGAATTTCGGTCAACAACTAAATGTTCTATCCATAAAAGTTTCGTGTTCTATATTGTTTACCCAGAAAGATATACTTTAAATTATAGTTTTCAAAATATGTCTATATTACTCGAATATTTTTTTTTCTATTACGTCGTTTGTTCGAACTTTTAAAGTATACTGGTAGGTGAACTTTTTTCTAAAAGTTTGGTAAATTTTCTAAAGATTGCAGGTAACTATTATAGGTAAAAAGGCGCAAATATCTTATCAATTTTGTACAGGTGTATTAAAATTTAAAGCGCAAATGTACTCTAGTGTTACAGGTAAAAACAACGCAAACGTTCTGCATTCTTCTGGTCACTCATTGCCTTTTATGATCAACATACGTAGCCCGATCTTTTGATTAAGAATCAACAAAATGCATTGCTTTCAAAAACTAAATGAACGGTTCAAGTAAAAAAGAAAACCTTTATTTTACTGTACTATCTGACGCACCAAAGATTCATTTTTTAATATATCCTTACTTATTGTAATATGACAATGGTAGGTATAAAATGGTTTCGATGAATCACATAGACTTGTGATACGCCTTTTTAAATCCCATAGACTTATGTTACATATTGACTGTTTCCTCAAAACATACTGCATTTTCTTATTGCACTGTATTATTGAGCAAGTTACGTACGGTGTATATATCTCCCAATTGATACTATATTCCCGTTCTTGCATTTCCTATCATGATTTTCTTAATAGAGGATTGTTGCTCACAAGGAAGCTATTAAATCAAGAGTTCTAAATGGTAAAGTTGAAATCATCACTTCGTAAATTTTACGGACGCCATCACGATTTGGTTGACCGTTATTGAATAACCGTTTCACAAATGATATCGATTATGTTCCTTACGTCGTAACTACAATTACCTCCGCTTTCATGAATGTGAACCATCGAATTAGACTATTTCCCGGATTTGTTATCACATAAGCAACACGAAGGGTGCCACATGTGGAGCAGGATCTTCTTACCCTTTCGGAGTTCATGAGAATATCCCTAATTTTTGGTGGTGTTCATGTTGTTTATTCTTTAGTTTTCTATGTTGTGTTATGTGTAATATTGTTTGCCTGTTTGTTTGTCTTTTTGTCATTTTTAGCCATGGCGTTGTCAGTTTGTTTTCGATTTATGAGTTTGACTGTCCCTCTGGTATCTTTCGTCCCTCTTGAATAATTTTGACAGACAAAATAAATTTGTTTTTTAGGATTTTTTTCCCGTTTTCAAAATACAGGAGACTTCCTACAAATTTTGTTGTAGAATTACTAGATGTTCAATTCATGATCAGATACGAGATTATGAGATATTTCACGATCCGATCGCTCTATCGAAACATGTCTCTAAGAGATGACGAACACACTTCAAAAATATTCTGGATACAAACGAAGAAAATCCCTCTATCATATTGAAGCATTTCATGAATATGATAAAAACATGAACATGATGAATGCAAGTGACAAAGAAGGTGTAATGTCCCAATTTATAATGAAATTTTAAAGAGCGACATTACAGAAAAAGAGGTTATAAATGGCATTAAGAGCTACTAAAATTATAATAAAGCCCCTGGTACAGATAGAATACCTATTGAATTGTAGAAAAGCTCTCCACCTTTTTTATATATATATTTATATATTTAATGTGATATTGGATACAGGTCTTATTCTTGACATCCGGACAGCAGAAATAATTATACCAAGTTGGTTTTTTTAAAGATGGTTGTACTAAGGATTCAGATAAATAAAGAGCTATAACATGTATACGTTGTTTTCGATTGATTTCTCTTTTGTCAATGAATCTTCACTTTTACATGACAATAAGGCTGGTTTTAGAAAGGGATATTTAACTGTAGATAATACGTTTGTACTTCATGCCCTCAAAGAGCTGTAGCTCTCATTTGGCATAAACTTTTGTAGACATCCGCAAAGCGTTCGATACGGTATCAAGATCTGGTTTGTGAGAAAAGCTTCAATTGATTATATTAAAGGAAAGTGCTTCAAAGTTATTTTGAATATGTACTAAGGAATAAAATCATTTTGTAAAACATAACTGATGTCAGTCAGATTTTTCCTCTGTTTAGCAGGTGTTAGACAGGGGAACTTTATCGCTTTTTTTTTCTTTTCAACTTTTCTTAATAATTGAGAAGACTATTTCAAGAGTCTAGACGGTTTTCCCCTAGAAATTGTAAAAGAGAAGTTTCAAAATAAATTGCACAGTTTTTTTTTAATGGTTGGTTATATCATATGCCGATGATACTCTATTTTATCTTAAACAGTACAAGGTGTATAGCTATCACTAAGCATTTTTCAGTTATATTGTGAAAAAAAAGAAATTACAAGTAAATTTAAATAAAACAAAGGTTATGGTTTTTAGTAAGAGAAAAAGAAAAATAATATTGAATTTTTAAAAAGTACTTCAGATTGTTGATTTTTGTTTTCTTATTTAGATGTTATCTTCAAATATAACGGCACTTTATAAGATACCATACAGAAATTCATTGACCAGACACAAAACAAAAACATTTGATGGATTTTACACATCGGATTGTTGAAAACAAAAACAAAATTCAATAAATTTGCAACTGAAATCATTTAATTCTATATATGATAGAACAATTTTATTCATCGGTTCTGAGGTTTGGGGTTTTCATAATTTAAAAATAAACTCATCATAGATACCAGGACTAAATTTAGTATGCGCCAGACGCGCGTTTAGTCTACAAAAGACTCTTCAGTGACGCTCGAATCCAAAAAAGTAAAAAAAGGCCAAATAAAGTACGAAGTTGAAGAGCATTGAGGACCAAAAGTTTTGCCAAATACAGCTAAGGTGATCTATGCCTGAGGTAGAAAAGCCTTAGTATTTCAAAATAATTCAAAAATTTGTAAACAGTTTATTTATAAATATAACCATATCAATGACAATTCATGTCAGCACAAAAAGTGCTGACTACTGGGCTTGTGATAATTATTGAAAAAGGGGGACGACAGATACCAAAGGGACAGTGAAACTCAGAAATCTAAAATAAACTGACAACGCCATGGCTAAAAATGAAAAAGACAAACAGACAAACAATAGTACACATGACCTAATATAGAAAACTAAAGAATAAACAACACGAACCCCACCAAAAACTAGGGGTGATCCCAGGTGCTTCGAAAGAGTAAGCAGATCCTGCTCCACATGTGGCACCCGTCGTGTTGCTTATTTGATAACAAATCCGGTAAATAGTCTAATTCGGTAGGTCACATTCGGAAGGGGATTGTAGTTACGACGTAAGGAACATATCCAATATCATTTGTGAAACGGTTATTTCATAACGGTCAATCAACTCGTGATGGCGTCCGTAAAATTTACAAAGGGATGATTTCAACTTCACCATTTGGAACTCGTGGTTTAATAGCTTTCTTGTGAGCAGCAACCCTCTATCAAGAAAATCATGATAGGAAATGTAAGCACGGGAATATCGTATCAATTGGGATATATATACCCCGTATGAGGTGCTGCTGGAATGTTGCTACTTAGAAATGGAAAGTTCACAAATGGAAAGCTGAAATCATCTCTTTTGTCGTAAAGTTTTGTTTTCAACCGACCCTCATTGTCAGTTTCTAGATGTAAGTCAAGATATGAGGCTGACTTAACTGTATCTGTAGTATCCTTTATCTCTAGTTCGATGGGATAGATGCGTTCCACATATTCACCAAATTTTGAATTATTTAGTGAAATAACATCATCTATATAGCGGAAAGTACAGTTAAAGGATATTGCTAACTTCTTGTCTTTCTTCCTAAGAAGTTCCTGCATGAAGTCATCCTCATAATAATAAAGAAACAAGTCGGCAAGTAGAGGGGCACAGTTTGTTCCCATTAGAATGCCGACAGTCTGTTGAAAAACACGTCCTCCGAACGTAACAAATATGTTGTCAATCAAGAAATCAAGCATCTTGATAATATCAGTTTCAAAGAATTTTTTGTTTGAATCAGAGTGATCCTTTGCATTTGATATTTTGCTAATTTTTTTAAATTTAGAAATACTACATCCAATATAATTGTGTATGGAGATTTGGAAAGATTTCTTCTGTAAATCCGAGTTAAATGTAAAATCATTTCGCATTGGTGTAAAGTTGTATACAATAGTGATAAACTCAGTAGTGCTTTGTACAGGCTGATGTTATCATTGAGGAACCATGGTCATTATGTTTTCATTAATTCTGTAGAATCAATGTTTAACAACATTGGTCTGGATGTATTTTCGTGAATCAGATGGGCTTTTGTGATAAAATCATCTCTATCGAATATTGAGTTACCAGTTTAATACATGTTTGTGTGGCGATATAGCAAAATAATTTCAAGGACAATTTATGGGACATTGCAAAAGGACTTTGGATTAACAAAAATATCCGATCAGACTATCTGAACAGAATAGAGGCTTTGTAACAAAATTAACGACATTGATCTAACGTATTCCCAGCCTTGGCAAAATAAACCTAGACCAGAGAGAATGTGTACTTTATGTTCATGGATTTGTTTGTGATGAATTTCATTATTTTGGTAGTGTTTTTTTCAAAAGTTATAAAAGGTATCAGACTTATAATTTGATACGTCAGACGCGCGCTCAGATCAAAATAGTTAGAAAGTCAAACAAGTATAAAAAGTTGAAGATCATTGAGAATACAAAATCCCAAAATGTCAACTTATTCTATTGTTAATTATAGAAAATAATACTTACCTAGATACTATACTATAAATTCACAATACATTACAATAAAAGGATAAATATGAAAGTCTTCAGACGACTTTCAATTATAAATAAGAAAATTGCTGGTGTATTCTCGAATATTTACAAATTGATTTTATATGTTCTAATAGTACAGCACTTCATATTAAATTTTTTTGAATTTAATCTTAATTTTAATTTATTTATTCTTATAATAATTCTTTTTTTTTAATTTTAATTAATATTTAATTTTAATTTTTTTACATTTATTAATTACTTTTTTAATTTTTTTTTAAAATTTATTTATTCAATTTATTTAATTTAATTTGTTTAATTCTATAATTATTTGTTTTACTATGTTATTATTTATTTTCTCTCGTTTATATGTATCGCCTAAGGGAGTTATTATGTAATGTCAGAAACATGCTATTGCATCATCTTACAGTATTTGCATGCATTTGACCAATTAACGTCCAGTAAAAGGCGAACATGTACTTCCTGTTTAAGATCATTTCGTCTTTGGACTTCAAACTGTGCGGAGTGTCTAAGGTTAGTCTTCATTTAAAGAATTTCACCACAAGATGGTTGTTTACTATAATCTTTATTCTATAAGTATCAAACAAAAATTGACATTCAAAATACTATGCATTTATTTATTTATAATTTTTGCTTGTATGTTCAAAATTTTTAATTCTCTTATTTTCACTGATAAGTTTATACAGTTCAATAAAACAAAATGTCAAAAGACAACTTTATTTACTCGAACCTTCTCGAACTATATACAGTATATTAATAATTTGTGTATTTATTTTTCCTTTTTTTATTGTATATATATTTCTTGTACGTTAATTTTTCATTTAATATCTAAATTAATTTTGGGAAAGACTTTTTTCTGGTATATGTATCGCTCTAGGGTTTAGTATGTTACGGCAGGGACAGTCTATATTACAGTTAGTATAGCAAGTCCATAGTTATACTTTATCCTGTGACTATATTATTTGTTTTACTAATAAGTTAATTTGTGATATAACAAACATTTCATTGCATTTCTTACAGTACTTTCATGTACTTCACCAAATAACGAAAAATCTAGAAACACAACCCTTCTCTATTCATACAGAATATATTAATAATTGGTGCATGCATAAGGTTTGTAATTTTTATTATTCTATTATTTGATTTTATTTTTGAAATAATTTTTTTTTTATATTATTATTTTTTTTTAATCTAATTTAATTTTAAATTATTTTATTTAAAATTTTAATTATTTAATTTTACTTTATTTGATTTTAAATTTTAATTCTTTAATTTCATTTTCTTCTTATTTATTCTACTCTATATGATTTAGTGTTTTACTTTGTATTTTTCTTTTCTCTCTCTTTTAGTTCTAATGCGTAAATGTTCCGTATGTTAACATGTACTACAGTGACAAACATTTGAGAGTTTTCTAGTTATAACGTGATGACAAAACATGTTATTATATCATCTTGTAAAACGCTCAAGTACTTGAATCACCAGGTAAAGAAAACTTCAAAACTCTATAGTTTTGTATGTTAACATGTACGACAAGTGAAAAATTTGAGAATTTTCTACTAAATAGTAATAATATGATGTCATAAACATGTTATTACCTCATCTGGTAAAAACCCTAAAAAAAAATAAAAACCCCATAGTAATATACTTACTACTTATACAAATAATACATTACTAGTAATTGAATTTGATAAAGTTTTCTTGTCTGTATGGCTTCTGCTGTAGTATAATATGATAAAAAGAACATATTTAACATGCCATTTTTCATATCAAACCTCTTATCAGACCATGGGCAAAATCATCCCTCGAGCCTGTCGGTTCTCGGGCTGATATCATGACCTAGGGCTGCTAATTAGGGGTCTGATATGAAAAAGGCCATGGTATAAACTACATTATCCCCGGCTTAGTATATATCTAGGATTTTGATTGGTTAACGCACGTCGTTACAAAACCCATAGCCCCTGGGTGTTGCTAACCCATATCCCCGGACGTTGCTAACCATTATCCCGGGGAACTTCACGCAAGTTTTCCTTAATTCCATGATTGCTCCATGTGAAATATTGAATTCTGTAGATTATCCATGATGTTTGTAATTACATATTTAATTCATTAACGATTTTGTCCTATATATATATGCCGATCATTTACACTCATTTCATTAAATGCATCACTTGACTGCCACATTTTCAAGGAATGGGACTACTGACCTAGCTATGTATATGACCCACGATGACGTCAAACCATCTATGACGTGACTCTCACAACATTGAGCGCCAAATTTGACTCAATCCAGTTTCTCTGTCTCCGTATTAAAAACGTCTTATATTTGACTTCCTGTAGGGTTCTACCAAAGGTAGTAAGTACCCTACATCCCGTAAAAAATATGTAAAATTTCCAAATTTCAATAAATAAAATTTAGATAATGAAAATAACGTTGCTTTCACGTTACACTTTGTACCCGAATTTCCATAAAACTCGCCCGATTCGGACTAAGACCGGGGATAAATTCGTTATCTACGTTCATATCCGTAGATATGGATATTTTAACACCCTTCAGTATCCTGTACACCCTTCGGCTACGCCTCATGGTGTACTGGGGTACTTCAGGGTGTTAAAATATCCATATCTACGGATATGAACGTAGATAACTTATAATGTATATATATATATTACGGATTACAAATGTGTCGAGGTTTGTGATTGGATAACAACCCAGAGATGTCAGTATATATTCAGGAAACTGCCGGGGTATATACGACGTTTTAATCCCCAATTGGAACCTCAAAAACGTCATCATAACACCGGTTACTATGTGACGTAGTCAAAAGCTCTCAGACTGTCAGAGGCTCACAGAGGGAAAGTAATGACGTGCTTCAGTCAATAATTCATTTTTGATAAATTTACACTTTTAATACTTAAATTTGATGTCAAAAGTGTTATTATAAATTATTACATACACGATAAAATTATGTTCACAGCAAATTAGAAAATCCTTCACGTATGCCGAACATATCAGGTTGGGTTTTTCAATATATATGTGTTGTCAACAAATACCTGCACTGGAAATAACATTAAGTCAGGGGTAATCCGTAATATATATGTAATTCAGGTCTCAGAAAGGGTATATACTGTGACATTCCTGGCTTAGGGTTTATATCCCCTTCGCCTTCGGCTCAGGGGATATAAACTCACAGTATATACCCTGTCTTAAGACCTGAATAACATATAATATCGCGAAATATCATACAAACGGCATTTACTTCGAACATAAATAATGACATCGTATCGGCTTTGTCTTCAAATCGGAGAAAATTGTTGACAACACACAAGTTGTTTCCATAGTTTCTAAATTATAAACCTACGACAAATTTGATGAGGGAACAATATCAGATGCAAATTCTTTTGGCGGGTATTACGAATTGTCCAGGAAACCGATGTGACGTGATTTATGTCACATTATAGCGTTGTAAGTTAGTTTTTGACTTATGTATTGGAATGTCCCTTTGATATCGTTCGCCTCATATTTTCGACAGATGATTAAATTTGCAATATATTTTGAAATTATTTCAATTATTATATTTTGTATCCAGAAATATTCTATGATTTCCTAATTATGCACACAAAATGTGTAATACACTTCCATGTACATACGATAATATCAGATTACATGGCATTTTTCATATCGCATGTATTATAAGCCCTAGGTTCAATATCAGCCCAAGAGTCGCATATCGAATGTACTAAATTTGGGGTCCGACGTCCGTGAACTTTTCAATCTTTGAACTTCTATTTTGGAACCACGTAAAAGGATCGATATATGAATCTGTTAATTTTCTCTATTGTTGAAGCATATGATAAAAAGATCATAACATGTCATTTTTCATATCGCATGTATTATCAGCCCTCGGTCAATATCAGCCCTCGAGCCATGCAGCTCTTGGGCTGATATTGAACCTAGGGCTGATAATACATGCGATATCGATTTGAATCGTTCTTATATGCATAAGTTATACTGTTGTTTTCCTTCTCTGTTGAGGCATTTGATAGAAAGATTTCATTTTGTATGTACTACCTTTGGGGTCCGACGTCTGTAAAATGTTCACTCTTTAAACTACTATTTATCTATTTCTATTTCTATATTAATCTATTACTTTTTTCCATTGTTGAAGAATATCAAGATCATAGCATTTCATTTTTCATATCGCATATATTATCAGCTCTCGGCCTTGCGACTCTTGGGCTGATATTTATCCAAGGGCTGGTAATGCATGCGATATGAAAAGTGCCATGCAATAATCTGATTGTATTTGTATTGAAATTTCCCGTAAAAGTGTATCAAATGGAAGATATTTATATAGTACTTGAGATAATAAAGTCAATTAAATCTATATAATCCTTAACTGTTGATTTAGTGAACCTGATATACACCTGATAAATACTAACATTTATATTTTTTTTAAAAC
The DNA here is from genome assembly GCF_963676685.1 of Mytilus edulis. NCBI lineage: Eukaryota > Metazoa > Mollusca > Bivalvia > Mytilida > Mytilidae > Mytilus > Mytilus edulis. The sequence continues at coordinate 103,074,029 of NC_092345.1, read as the reverse complement.
ATACACCATAGTTGTCGAAAATTTCAACATTAAAGTAACTTTAGAGAGTAAAAATTTATAAGTTCAATCTTCGTAAGTTTATCATATCAGTCCTCTTTGTACTGAGTGATTAAACAACAGCCAGTTTCTGCACAGTCGATAAGTAAGCAAATGTTATATAAAAATTCCAACTTGAAGATCAATATAAATTTAATAAAGCATGTGCCCTTTTCAGCCCTGTATATCTCTGGAAGCCTGCAAAACTGTTAGAATAGCCAGAAATCGAAATAAATGAAGAAATTGAAAAAGTCATACCTAATCTTTTGTTAAAAAAAATGGCGTGAAAATCATACTATCAAAGGAAGGAAAATTTCGAATGCACCCCAAATTAGACATTTTAATAACAACATTCGCCAAGAAACATAGAAAAACACAAAACTTTATCAAAGACAGAAGTTCTTCATATTTAAGTCGCAAAATAGATCAAATAGTTTCCAAATAATATAATTGTACAGGTACAGAGCGGTAACACATAATTATTATTATGTTATTTAATAATGAAATCGCTTTCCACAAATACAGCCCGTAATGGAGTAGTGATCGAATTCGCGTTTCTTTACCGTCAGAATAAGTTACGTTATCGACAAACTTATTTCAGAAGTGACATAATTTAATTTTCTTCATCGACAAAATATTTCATGTCCAACGTGTAAGTTTTCATTGTTGAAGTCGAAGTATTTTTAATACAGTAAAACATTTTTTTATAATCAACCTCTGTCATTGGCATTTTCATTTTAACGGTAAAGGATCAAATACTGGATCTCCGAAATTTCTGTCATTTGTTACGAGGAAATCATTATTCAATCGAACATATGTCTTTGTTCATGACACATATTATGAAATACAAAGGAGTTGAAATGATCAAATACTTTCGAACTGACGGAAACAAAAATACATAATCTAGAATGCGTGTTCTGTCATAAACAAATGGCTTCGTCGGGCGAATCGACGAGATCATGTTACATGTAACTGATCTTAGCTGTAGAAACAGTTGGTGCGACCTCCGATAAAATCTTTATCAATTTAATATAAGCGATAAATACTCATGACTACAATGATATGAATTTATTGGAGTCACATCCACAGTTTCTACTGTAAACATGAACTCGTCGGTTAGTGCAATGAAGACACTTTTAAAGATTGAGATTGTTGGTTTATTCTTTACACCTTTGAGGTATTAAAATTATCAAGTGTTTATTTAAAGTTAAATTTATTTTCAAATCTCTTCTGTTTAAAATTGGTCGAAACTTCCGTTTAAGATTTCTGTGGTAAACTATCTATTCTATAGTTAGGACCATTTTATAATAAATACCCTTTTGTACAAGAATACTTTCTTTATAGATGTATACTTCTGCTGGTAATAGATTTTTTTTATAACTTTCATTATTGTGACGACGCACTATAAATTCAGATTAATTTATAAATGAAGTTATATATAAATTTTTGGTCATAAACACAAATCTTTTAAACAGTTCGACGAGTGCGGAAATGTTACAGTAGTTTGTTTACTATAAGTTACTAAGCTTGGCCCGATTCATCTGTCATTTATGGAAACTAATTCACCACTTTCTGAAACATTCATTTTTATTTCACCATCAGACATGGAGCTACATTTGTAACTAAAAGAAAACTCTCAAATTAAAGAAATTTGACATGATATACTGAAACTTTCTTATAATCAATTAAACGACTGCTTTTCTTAGATATGCGATTTTTCATGGTCAAACTTTTTCATTGTTAACGGACATTTTGAGATTTTTTATTGTAAAAAAAATGGTGTTTTTTTTTTAAGAAATCAACATTCAAAATTTAGAACTTAATGAACATGTACAGGAAGCTGAATTATTGCACATCTATTTACTACTTAAAATTGTACTTCGATCTGTTGCGTCCTTAAAATGTTCTGACCGTCCTAAGATTTAATGTACGGAAATGTTTCGGTAAATCAAATTCAAATCCGAATTGAATGTTTATGACACACAAAAAGAGAAACCAGAATCTCTTGATGACCAAACGTATGTACACGTTGGGGCGATTTAGAGCTTTTCAGAAGGAGTGAGATTCCACCCTTGTTGAAAGCCTTGTGGAGACCTCTAGATTTTTAAATTCCCTCCGCGTTTTTCTCATGGATGGAGTGTTGTCTCTCTGTAAATTACCCCATATCTCTTCATTTTCCTATTTACCGAAGGTGCCATGTGAAAATTTCCATTGGATCATATCTGTTAAACTAAATGTACAAAACAGGCTCAAGAAAAGGCGAAATTTCTTTTTCAAACCCGAACTAGAAATCCATTTTTTTTTCTAATAGAGCACCTTACATTATCGTCAATGAGTTCAGGCATGTGAAAAAATATATAATAATACACAAGAAAGAAACCCTTAACAGGCTTTCTGCAATAATTTTTACTTATTTAATATTAAGTAAATATTAGCATGTACATGTATTTGATAAAGTACAGATATAACAAAGAAACTGCCCGGTATCCGACGTAAGAGTACACTTTTTACTGCACGCGTAGTCGGGTGCGTTCACTACGAGGACACTTGTACTCAATTACGCGTGAAGTATAAGTACAGAATCGTCCAATACAGGACATTTTCTATGTTATCCTAGTATATTATCCGACAGTTAAGAATAGAATCTGGTCAAATTTTGAAGTTGAACATGTGGGAATTTTTTATTTTTGCCACGGACCATTTAGTTTTCATGGAGGAAGGGGCCTGGTAGTTTTTAGAAAACAATATTCTGACCCTGATTTTGACTTAAAAAATCTGCTGCCTAAATATTTGGTCATATGAAAAAAATTGTCAACAAAATTTTCCCGTTTAAACTGTACTAGAAAAAAGTTTGGCATGTGAAATGGACGAAGACATATTCTAACAGAAGTACAAATACCAGTCCTCCCTTTTGTGTATACATATGAGAAAACATTTCAAAGTTATTGATTGAATTCAAATCCATCACACATACGGTACACATTGTAGTCCGAAAAAATAAAGGACTTTATTCCTATCAAACACCTTTTAATTGTTTACCAGTATATTTCTTTTAGTTTTTCAAATTGGGTAAAATTGTGAAGGAAATAATACTATCAAGACGTCCTTCCATAAATCTTTTTTTTCTATTCTGACTTTGAAGAAATGACTACTTTTCGCCCAATCGAAATGGTGCATGGACATATTTTGTTTCATATTATTAGAATTATTTTCAATATTATCGGTATTAAACTTGATTATCGACACATGAAAGTTTGTCAGCATTGTCAATCTTTTTAACGATAAAGTACCAATAGTTCGGTCACTACTCAATTAAGTTTGTCGATAACGTAGCTAATTTTGACGGTAAAGAAACATCAATTCGATCACTTCTCTGTTACGGGGTATTAAGGTATTATACAATGTGTATGGAAGTAGCTACGACAAGTATACGTTGATGCATTTGCATAAAAAATGAACTCTAAGTAGTATCAATTCAATGCAATTCTGTGCACATAAAAATAAACAGCTGCGCCATGAGCGCACGATGCGCACGTCATCTTGTGTGCAAGTTTTATGCTATAATCATAAATAGTTTCTCAGAAATACAGCGCAACAAGTGAAAAAAAACCTCAATAACTCTAAAATAAAATTTTGAATCACCACAAAAATAGTATACATATCTTTAAAATAATATAACTAAGTAGTGTGTAAAGTTTTAAGCCATAAAAGCCATAAGCTTTAAAAAAAAACAAAATAACTCAATATCTCTTAAATAAAATTTTCAATTTAAAACCAAAAAGTATTCAGATCTAAAGATTAATATATGATAAATTTAATTTTTATAAATGGGATTGTGTAACGTTTTAAGCCATTATCATAAATTGTTTTTGAGATACTGCGGGAACTGCGCGACATGTAAAACCCCCTGCCCCCCCTTTTTTTTTTACAAAAATACTACATTACTTAAAAATAAAACTTTGAATCATAACCAATAAGTATACAGATCTTCAGATTAATATAACTAAGAAGTGTGTAAAGTTTAAAGCAATAATCATAAATCTTTTTTAAGAGACGGCATGACATGTGAAAAAAACACACACCTGTTTTAGGTACAGTGTCCCGTAACTCAAAAGGTTTTAATATTATTATCACCAAAAAGTATACAGATCGTTTGACCACCATAAAAAACAACTATGTAAAGTTTTATGAAATTTGGATAAGTCGCTCTCGAGTTACGGTGCGACATGTTTACGCCCGACAGACGGACATACGGACACCAGACATTTGTATACTTTAATACGTCTCGTCAAAATTGTAACAGGCGTATAAAAATTGAAAACGGAATTAGATTTGCATTGATCATGATTATCAATATCCATACGCAGTATATAAGCCGTACGAGAAGGCGTCTCGCACATTATTTAAGTTAGTACTTACTTTCCATCTTACTATTTGTAATATTACAGGGTTTGTTGTATTTCCTAGATTCTCACCAAATGAAACCTTTCTAGTTGGACTTGGCGTCAACGTAAAACTTGTAGATCCATATGCACACTTTGAAGAAAAGGACCTGATAAATTGAATTGTTATAAGTGAGTACAGTATACAGTTATATCTGATAAAAAATGAATTTTAAATTGTTCCAAAAGGAGTAAGTTAAAAAGAAAATTCTTAAACTTAAATAAAAAAACAAAACAAACTCATCATATATAGTAAAATAATTATAGTCAATATTTTGTTCAAAACTCAATGCAAAAAAGTAGCTGCAATCTTGATTGGCTGCTAAAAGTCTGGTATGTTTTATATACGCCCGTCAAGTTTTGTCGAGACGTTACGGTATTATGGTATACAAATGTCCGGTGTCCCTCCGTCTGTCTGTCTATCCGGCGTCCACATGTCAAACCATACCTTGAGAACGACTTATCTAAATTTCATGAAACTTTACATAGTTGTTTCTCACGATGGTCAAACAATCCGTATACTTTTTGGTGAAAATAAGATTAAAACTTTTTGAGTTACGGGACTTTGTAACGAAAACAGGGGCGTTTTTTAAACATGTCGCGCCGTATCTCAAAAACCGTTTATGATTATTGCTTAAATCTTTACACGATTATTAGTTATATTAATCTGAAGATCCGTATACTTTTTGGTGATGATTCAAAATTTAATTTTAGAGTTATTGAGTATTTTGAATAAAAAAAAGGGAGTGGGGGTCTCATGTCGCGCCGTATCTCAGAAATTATTTATGATTATTGAATAAAACTTCACACAAAAGACGACGGGCGTATCATGCGCTCGTGGCGCAGCTGTTTATAAGATAATAATTCAATCTTGACCAATTGAAATGTTTGTACCAGAATTAGTTTAAAATGGTCCAGTAGGAATACCAATAAGCGCCAATTTAACTCATGTTATGTCTTTTGTACATAAATCAAGAAAATATCAACATTATAAATCATACCTTTTGGAATTGATGGCTGTTTAGGTTGCACTTTGTAAATACAGTGTTTCTCAAACCATACCCCTTTTGGGGAGATTTAGAATATTCATAGAAAATTAATGTTGTTTACATATTGGTTCCCAGTTATGATCTCAGTGTTCCATCTCATAGAGACAAAACTTGGGAATATTATCAGTACATATACATGTGCAATTTGTTTATTTTGAAATCTGAGGTAGCCTTTTATTGTGGTAGGGGTAGTTAAGAAAATTAGTGTTAGTTTAAACTGTGAGAAGTTCAGGGCATACAAACGTTGAAAATATGCCGCACAGCCCTATACTTTGACCTTTGTAAAAAATTGTAGTGCATATGAACTTTCAATTCTAGGATAAGATTTTATTCAAAACTTCACAGTAAAAGTGGTACAGTTTTAGCCGTAAAAGGAGTTCCTTTGGGAAATTGTATTGTCAATATTTACAGAAATGCAACCTATAATGCTTCAACTACTCATTTGATTTTAAAACTTTGATTCGAGCGTCACAATGAGTTTTATGTAGAAGAACCATGCATCTGTCGTAACACATTATTAGCTTGGTATCTTTGGTCGAAGTACAGAAAACATTGTGCGTTAAAGCAAACGATAAAACTCAGAATACTAATAACTTAAGACCATAAAATACAAAAGATATGAAATTCAGCAAACAGGGGCTACCTAGTAATTTTAAGTTGCGTTCTATGTCTATTCAAAAAAATTAAATGACCACAGGTTTCTTGTGTTTCACAGAAGATATTTATGAAACATATATCCTAAACGATCAAGTAAATCAGGATGGTGCCCTGAACATTTTCAAAGAGATGATATGATATTCACTGTTTCGAGGCCTTTATTTGGTATCTTCCTTAAGCTTGTAAGCAAAAACTCTTCTTTTAGAAAATCATTTTAGAAGTGAAAAGCTCAGTTATATGCACATAAGAAAACTTTTAATTTGAATCAATCTAAAGCATATTTCGACATTTATGTGGCTCATTGTGTAGGAAAAAAAGAAATCAAACACATTTTACGTCAATGATTGTTTGCGTCCTTGACGTTTTCATTTATTATTCTGTGAACTATCAACCTGAACTTATAGATTTTGATCAATTTTCGATCATATCACCAGGGACTATACTAACAAAAAACAGAAAGTCCCTGATACCATCAATGTCATCTTCAACAATCAAAATCAAAATGAACTAAACAAAAAATGCTTGTATATGATACTTTTATCTTTGGCATTGCACAAGTCATGTCTCCTATGACTGTTCATGCCGTTAAAATACTTAATTCCTGGGATGTGTTTTAATTGACTTTTCTTTTTTTCTTTTTTTCTTTTTTTTATCTCTGACGCATTACTTTTTATAATCAATTGTTTTGGGGCTATTAACTAGCTTTCACTAACTGCGATTACCCTCAAAACTTACTTTCGTGCTAATTTGATCTGTTGATACAGTTTTTAATACTTTTTTGTTATTTAATGTTTTCTTAACTAGGGCTAAATTTCGTCTCTCTATTTTTGATATATACCAGCTTTGATAAGTGTTTGGTATGACTATAAATTTTCACTTCTGTTCTCGAACTATTAATACCATAATTATTTAATTTGTAAAAAAAAATATTTCCGTTCTCCGTTTATAGTGTATACCTACAACATTTTCATTTAGCTGTGTACATTTTTCTATTTGGCGGCATTTTGTTCAAGGTTATGGTATACTTCTGTTGCCATTATTTGTTCACCCCTTATTTTATTGATTTTGTATTTATAGTGTGCCATAGATTAAATTAATTCGTTCAGTTTTTGTTCACTTGTGTTGTAAGCTTTATTTCTACTACTCAATAAATAGTGCACCAATGGGTAATTTGTTGTGACTGCATGGAGTTTTATTTAAATATGCTTGTGAGAGTCTCTCTGACTGTTACTACCCTCCCCCTTTTACGCTAGTGTTTTGGGCTATTCTTCAGTAGTCATGAGATTCCAGTTTGAAATAAGTATAATAATAGTAGTTATTTTGAAATTCACCAGTTTAACCGAACCAGGCCAGCTAAATTGTTTTACTTTATGGCTGAAAGTCAAGTACGAAAAATGGTTCCTTTCCTTTATTAAAGAAGTTGACTTCAGAGTCGAAATTAACTTCAGACAAAAATGAAAAGCAAGCACTTGCCGAAGCAGAGCGGAGCGATACAAATACTAAACAAACAGGAGAATACATAAATATGAGGATATATAGATCTTAAAAAAGTACAACGTCCTCGGTCTATATATACTCTTTTTATATCTACGTATTGACATCATACAAAGGCTAAAGTTGTATGAACTACTTGGATGTTAAAACTTATAAATTTATTTTACCACTGCATAACCAATATTTTTCTTTACCTTGATATGATTTTGGTTCCTCAAAATTAACGCATTTTCATAATCTATTACATACATCTAAAAGAGGGACGAAAGATACCAAAGGGACAGTCAAACTCATAAATCTAAAACAAACTGACAACGCCATGGCTAAAAATGAAAAAGACAAACAGAAAAACAATAGTACACATGACACAACATAGAAAACTAAAGAATAAACAACACGAACCCCACCAAAACCTAGGGGTGATCTCAGGTGCTCCGGAAGGGTAAGCAGATCCTGCTCCACATGCGGCACCCGTCGTGTTGCTTATGTGATTACAAATCCGGTAAATAGTCTAATTCGGTAGGTCAAATTCATGAAAGGGAAGGGGATTGTAGTTACGACGTGAGGAACATATCCGATATCATTTGTGAAATGGTTTTTCCATAACGGTCTACCAACTCGTGATGGCGTCCGTAAAATTTACGAAGGGATGATTTCAACTTCACCATTTGGAACTCTTGATTTAATAGCTTCCTTGTGAGCAGTAACCCTCTATCAAGAAAATCATGATAGGAAATGCAAGCACGGGAATATCGTATCAATTGAGAGATATATACCCCGTATGCAGGTGCTGCTGGAATGTTGCTACTTAGAAATGGAAAGTTCACAATTGGAAAGCTGAAATCATCTCTTTTGTCGTAAAGTTTTGTCTTCAACCGACCCTCATTGTCAATTTCTAGATGTAAGTCAAGATATGAAGCTGACTTAACTGTATCTGTAGTATCCTTTATCTCCAATTCGATGGGATAGATGCGTTCCACATAGTCACCAAATTTTGAATTGTTTAGTGAAAGAACGTCATCTATATAGCGGAAAGTAGAGTTAAAGGATATTGCTAACTTCTTATCTTTCTTCCTAAGAAGTTCCTGCATGAAGTCAGCCTCATAATAATAAAGAAACAAGTCAGCAAGTAGAGGGGCACAGTTTGTTCCCATTGGTATGCCGACAGTCTGTTGAAAAACACGTCCTCCGAACGTAACAAATATGTTGTTAATCAAGAAATCAAGCATCTTGATAATATCGGTTTCAGAGAATTTTTTGTTTGAATCAGAGTGATTCTTTACAAAGTAGGATTTATCCCTCCCTAAGACAAGATACTTGTATCTACGTTGGCCATTCTTTTTTATGAAGCAAAGTAATACCAACTCTTTTAATTTGTCTTTAAGTTTGGAATGTGGAATACTTGTGTAAAGAGTAGAGAAGTCAAATGTTTTAATACTGTTACAAGATGAAAGAGAGTTAGATTGTATGTACTCTAAAAGATCTTTGGAATTTTTAAGTATCCACATCTGATTCACGCCACCTCTAGAATAGGCAGTTTCACAATAACTTTGAAGCCCGTCTTTGATTGCTGATAAAATGGATGTTAATAATTTAGAAAGAGGTTTTGTGGAGCACTTGGAAGACCCAGCAATATACCGCTGTTTGTAAGGACACTTATGTAGTTTAGGTATCCAATACAGTGATGGAAGATCCAGTTCTTCATCTTTGGTTGAAATACCAAAGGAACAAAGAACAGACCTATGATTATCCAGGATTTCCTCTTTGGTAAGTGTCGTGAGGGTATATGTTGAGTTTCCAAGTGAATTGTCTATACCTAATTCGTTTATCAAGCAATTAATGTAATGACTTTTACAGACAAAAACGATGTTATTTGGGGCTTTGTCTGCGGGGACAACAACATATTTATCATGGAGGTCGGATAGGTGTTTAGCAACATTAGGGTCTTTAAAAATTGACGTAGCATGGGCATTGATGGACCCATTCAGTTTCTTAATTCTGATTTGTATTAAGGACCTCACTGCCTTTATCCATTCGGATAGAGTGTCTACGTCTTCCTTCTCGCGCTTAGCCCATTGCCTGGCATAATCCTCGACTGAATCCATCAAAATTTTAAAGTTGTATTTCCAATTGAAATGCGCAATCAATGTTTCATGATTGAAAATGCAGGTTTTTGTTAGGACTGTGATACAGTCAGTGATTAAATATTTTATTATGTAATTACAAAGTCAAGAAAGATTCTAAAGTTCAAATGTTCGAATGTTCACAAACTGTCTTTAAAGTTGAATTGTTCGAATGTTCAATATCTCACACGGGCACGTGATCGTATAGTATAACTGTTCAGTCCTGATGGAGTACGTTTGGATATTAAGCACATGAGTTCCAGCCTACCCACGAGGGGGGAGATTTTGGCTGAATCTCCGGTACCAATCTGTCCTAATCGAAATTATTCCTTTCTGTCCAAGTCCAAAGCTGGATCTTATATAGTCCAGTGGTCCATAAACATTGGCCCATAGCTGATGGCCGGTTACGTATTAGTCTGGATGTTGAATAATTCTAGTCTGTGGTTAATTGTCAAACTATGCAATTAACCCCTGAAGGATACATGTTATTTCACAGTAGACATGGTCATTTATTGGCTGCAGGTTATGTTTATAATATTCGTACAGATCGTTATTAAGTGTCCAAAGGGTACATGTCATTGAATTGTTCGGTTATGCTGTAATTAATTCCTTTTTAATGAATTTCCTAATTAATACTCCGGTAATAATAATAATAATTAATGATATGAAACACAATTGTGTTACATATTATGCCTTCCATCCAAAGTAGAACGAAAGTTCAATAAAATACGGTATTTTTCTTCCTGTATGTTATTTTAATAGTTCATTGTAGGGTTTTCGGTAACCATCACCACGCATCTAAAGTTTATAAAGTTCTATAAGTCCAATATCAGGATATAATAAGTTCATTACATTCATCAAGTCCAATAGCTGGATATAGTTACACATAGTTCATTCGAATCATAAGTTCAATATTTCTGTATACATAGTTCATGTTTTATTTCCGTCAGCATCATAGTATAATGTTCATCAACTGCTGGAAAGGGCGCAAATCTTTGTACAAGTGTCAGTCATCATCATCTTCATTACGAAATAGTTGACGCATCTAGCTGGTTAGTTCGTCCTTCTTAAGAGGCTGTTAATAACATCGTCATTGGGTTAAGTTTCATCCTTGATCAATGGCGCAGAGGAAGACATCAGTCTCTCTGGAAGCAGTAACATCTGTTCCAACCAATTGCGTTGACACCATGTTGTGCCAACTGTTCGTGGCATTAGAACTAGAACTCGCACCCTTCTTTTTGGCTAACCAAGATATATTCTTAGTAAATTAACAGTACAAAAATACGGAGTGTCTATTCGTCCGGCCATCCGTCTGCGGATGCGCAAATATTCAATATCAATAAAAGTGTCATGTGACGTGGAAAGTGTCCCGGATGAGGTGTCGGATAACACATGCGGTGTCGGATAACACACGCGCGTATGCAATGGACGTGTTGGGAATTGGAGATCGTGATTCATATTTAAAGATGTCATAAAGAAAACCAGAGAGAATGTGATTGCCTTAAACAAATGTCTTTAGGAGTGATTCCAGAACAATAGCGTATACATGTTTACTGTGAGGAATAAGCCTGAAATTAAAGTGAAATTGATGATTTACCCCCATTTACCTTATGGAGGCAAAACGCATTCGTAAAAAATACTATATCAAACTTGCTTAGATGCATTATTTTTTAGTTATACTACAACGCAGACCTATGAACATACTGATATGCCTGGACTGGGAATAAGACACCAGGGTTTTGGTATCCCCCCTTTTTTTGTTGTATCTAATATACATTTTTTTTCTAATTTTTTTTTTTATCGAAAACACAATCCTCCTTTTGGGTACAGGTAACACGTGCCTGCCCTTCTCAAATTTCATATGAATTACAAATTGTCGAACAATTCAAATGAAGAATGGTGCATAATCATATGAGGATCTTACTTTAACCAAACTTCACAGAAACTATAAATTCAGGATCTTTTGAAATCATAGATGAAGTCAATAATGATTGGCCCGACTATTTCCCTTACAAGAAATTCATAGGCAGAACAACAAAAGAGAGAATCATTTTTGCCCCCCCCCCCCCCCTAAACCCAAGTTCCTTTAGAATATTAGAATTAAAAAAATCTGAATCAACATACATATGTTGTTTTTTTTTTATATAAGAATGAGGTTTTTTTTCTTCATAAAACGAGGTTAGACAATATATTTTAAAACAACCCGTGTTTCATTCAAAACCTTCAAAACACGATGTTATATCTTCATCATTATACATTTGGCTGGACAAATAGCGAAAAACCATAAAATTGCTATTTGTCCGGCTTGCCGGATTAATAGACATTTTTGACTATTTGTCCGGCTAGCCGGGCGAATAGCCACTGCCACAAAAATATGGCTATTCCAATGAAGATCGCACCTTAACCCCACTGATAAATTAAAACTTATTTCAATTTGGAAAACTAAAAATTGTCAACTTCCCCTTTGTTTCTTTTTTTTTATTATCAATCGTCTGGTAAATCTCCTTTAGTTCTCTTGATTATTCAAGCCTAGCTAAATTTGATAAAACACTTTCTTTGTATAAATCAAAAAAACTATCAAGTTATCTGGTTAAAACAAAAACAAAATAAATAAAAATAAATAAATCTTGTATACAACTTCTACAATTTTGAGAAAATCTACCTAATAAAAACAAGATATGTTTATTTATTCATTACTTAAGATATACATTTATATATAAATTTACAATCAAATAAGTTAATCAATCATTTAATGTAACCCCTACACCTACATGATACACGTGAAATCTTTTTAATAAAAAATTATATTTGACCTTGTTAGCAATTGTAATACTTTTATTTCTTTAACCTTAGTGCCTCATTATTTAATCTTAACTCTAAATAAAGACCAAAGATTTATTCTCATCACTCTTTAAAAAAAACCATTTAAGATTCCTTTGATAAAATTTCAACTACGTCTTGTTACTGACTATTTTTCATATTTGACAACAACAACACCAACAACACCTTGTTGCAAAAAAAAATGTCGTTCTCCTTAATCTTTTACATTTTTCAAAAATAGTATAAAGTGTCCTTATCATAATGATCCCTTCCTTTTTTATATATCTAATAAAAAAAAATTCATTTGTTTTAAAATTTCAAACCTACTGCCTATCCTATTTATATATTTCAATACGGCTCAGCGTAAGGGTATAAATTGAAATCTGATTTTAAAACTTAACTAACATCTTAAAAACTAAAACAATTAAAAAAAAATCTATGTCTACTTATGAACAAACTGACACATCGTTAAGATTCTTTCTTCAACTCCTTAATTAATTATTTCCTTATTCTTATCTTAATTTCTAATAATAATCCTCATATTAAAGTGTTCATGAAAAATTTCAATTTTACTGTAAAGCTAGTTTTCCTTTAATATCAATAATCTATTTCACTTAAATTTTCTCGTTACGTTCGTATGTTTCTCTTTTTTTTTTTTTTTTTTAATTTAATATCAATCTACCACAACAATACTAGTATGTAAATCCCTTAGGGCAAAACACATTTCTGTGCTATTTTCTGAAGATACGTCTCTTTTCCTATTCTAAAACAATATGTAAATATGGCGTAATCTTGCACCATTTAATTACTAACATCACTTATGTTAATCAACCGAAGAAGGGGTTGGAATCTAAAATTATAGACTATTTGTTTTCTCTAAACAAATGTGCGTACACACTACCCAACTGCGTAAACCCATAATTATCAATGGCAATAACACGCAAACAATGTATCCTCAATGTACCCTTAACTTCATCTACCAAAGGTTCTAATTCAACCTTCATTTACACCGGTGCTCTACTAATTTTACGTAAAACATATGTTTTCTAGAATAATTGAGTGTATCTTCAAAAAAACAACCCATAATATGACCAAAAACCACCATTAAATACGGAACAAAAAATGCTAATGTATCAGACATTTTATCTTTTTACAAATTTACTTTAAACGAAAAACTAGCTTCTCTATACCTTCACAAAAAAAACGGTTTATTTTTTTTAGAATCATATGTGTAATCTATCCTATCTATTAAACAACACGTACCGCATAAAAATTTACACAAAAAAATAACCTTTCATTCTGATAAAAAAATGTGTATAATATTCATTATTTTTAAATTGACCTATAATACCTTAAAACACCCAATAAAAAGTTTTATTTGAACCACATCTCGTGAACAAACTTCAGATTTTCAGCCTTTTAAAAATTACGGCCTCAATTCCTTTAAAATCAAAACTTTACTTAATATGTGTGCCATCCCTTGAAAAGCTATTTCTACTTGTTGTACTGACATAGAAATATCTTGATTTTCCACTAAGAAAAATTTTAGACAATCCAAGTCGATCGTGGTCAAACGGCATCAAATTTTGACTTATGTGACACAGTCAGTGATTAAATATTTTATTATGTAATTACAAAGTCAAGAAAGATTCTAAAGTTCAAATGTTCGAATGTTCACAAACTGTCTTTAAAGTTGAATTGTTCGAATGTTCAATATCTCACACGGGCACGTGATCGTATAGTATAACTGTTCAGTCCTGATGGAGTACGTTTGGATATTAAGCACATGAGTTCCAGCCTACCCACGAGGGGGGAGACCTTGGCTGAATCTCCGGTACCAATCTGTCCTAATCGAAATTATTCCTTTCTGTCCAAGTCCAAAGCTGGATCTTATATAGTCCAGTGGTCCATAAACATTGGCCCATAGCTGATGGCCGGTTACGTATTAGTCTGGATGTTGAATAATTCTAGTCTGTGGTTAATTGTCAAACTATGCAATTAACCCCTGAAGGAGACATGTTATTTCACAGTAGACATGGTCATTTATTGGCTGCAGGTTATATGTTTATAATATTCGTACAGATCGTTATTAAGTGTCCAAAGGGTACATGTCATTGAAATGTTCGGTTATGCTGTAATTAATTCCTTTTTAATGAATTTCCTAATTAATTCTCCGGTAATAATAATAATAATTAATGATATGAAACACAATTGTGTTACAGGACAACTGAATGATATGCATATTAATGCACCAAAATTCAGATTTATACGGACATTATCAATAAAATCGAGACAATGAATACACAATTGGTGGTCCGATATGAGTGTATAAAAATCATTCGGTAAATGGATTTGGAAAAAGCTGACAAAAAATCTTTGGACTCTTTTTTTAATTCCGTAATGAAGATAGTTGATATTCGAATACAACATTTTAAAGAACATCTTAACAACAACCATAAAAACCCTGTTTCGCGGATCAAACATAAACTTAAAGAACTAGTCAAGGAATTTGTTTTCGTCCCGGCTGATAATGCTGCTAATAATATCATTATTGTTTGACGTAAATTCTATATTGAGATTCTGCAAAAGGAAATCGCTAATTCAACAACATTCCAACTGACTTCATTTTCTGAAAACGACATCTGTTACAAACACAAACTTTTAGCTACTTCTTTACAAGCAGAACCAAATACAGTGAAAGTCCCAACTATGAACAGGCTTCCGCAGCTGCACGAAAAACCTTACAAATATGGATTTATTTCATCTTCAAGCCATTGTTCCACTACTAAGTTGTCTATTATACTTACTAGTAAACTTGGTACAATAAAAAAACCTGATAATAAATTGTTCAAATACGGCCTTTGAAAATAGTGGAATTAATTACTTTTGGAGTGTCAAAAACTCGTTGGAAGTACTTGATAAATTGCATGCATATATTGGTGATTTTGAATCTTTTCAAAGTTTTAAAAAATTAGATTTTTCTACCCTATATACCACTGTGCCTCATATTCTTATTAAGAAAAAAATCACATCACTATAAATTAACTGAGCATTTAAAAAGTCAAAATGGGAGTGACATATGTTCAAACTCTTTTAGGTAATTTTTAATAGCAATAAACAAAAGAACTATGTCAATTAGACATGCTTTGATACTATATCTGCGCTTGCATTTTTACTTGATAACATTTTTGTTCGCTTTGGAGATTCCGTATATCGTCAAGTTATTGTAATTCCAATGGGGACTAATTGTGCACCACTTATTGCGGACCTGATTTTGTATTGTTATGAGTTATAAATTTATGACTAAAATTAGCAAAGATCCATCGAAACAACATTTGATACAAAAATTTAACAATACTTTTAGATATTTGGATGATATATTGGCTCTCAATAGTGACGACTTCAGTATGTATACTAAAGAAATGTATCCTGTTAACTTACTTTAAACAAAGCTAATACTAACAATGACCACTGCCCTTTCCTCGATCTTGATATCTATATAAATAACGGGATTTTTAATACAAAAATTTATGATAAAAGAGATAATTTTTCATTTCCTATCGTTAATTATCCATTTTAAGATGGTGATGTTCCCTTGTCGCCATCTTATGGTGTTTAAATATCTCAACTTGTACGATTCGCTCGTGTATGTAACAATGTTTTAGATTTTAACGAGAGAAATTTATGTATTACTGAAAAATTATTACACCAGGGTTTTCGATATTACAAACTTGTCAAAACATTTACTAAATTTTATCATCGTTATAAGGAAATAATTCGTAAATATAACTCAACATGCAGACATCTTATATTTTATTTGAGGTGACTTATAGGTCCATTGGGCCAGGTGTATCACTATTTATCATATATTATATGTTTATAATCTGAACATAATTTACACATACATTGTGTACCACTATAATAAATAATTTACTTACTTACTTACTTACTCTTATACGTTCAGGTATTTCACATTTAATCTTTTATTGTAATATTCTTTACAAATCACAAAAATGTCAGTATTCACTACAAAACCTTTAAATAGACTTATTGAGAAGGGATATAGTTTCGATACTGTTGTCAGGTCATTAAAGAATGCATATTTTGGTATTAATATTGATTCACTTATAGGGTCTTTACATCGGAACTAAACACATTTATTTAAAAAAAAAAACAAAAAAAAACAGTTGTTGGCATGACACGGGTTATGTTCTTTTTCATATATTGTATGATAGTATGATACTAAACCCCTAACGGGAAGGATTGTGCCTGATATTCATATGATGAAGACATAATCTTTCAATCAGTTTAATTGAGGTCTGGAGCTGACATGTCAGTTAACTGCTAGTAGTCTGTTGTTATTTATGTATTATTGTTATTTTGTTTATTTTCTTTTGTTACATCTTCTGACATCAGACTCGGACTTCTCTTGAACTGAATTTTAATGTGCGTATTGTTATGCGTTTACTTTTCTACATTGGCTAGAGATATAGGGGGAGGGTTGAGATCTCATAAACATGTTTAACCCCGCCGCAATTTTGCGCCTGTCCGAAGTCAGGAGCCTTAGGATTTTATTAGTCTTGTATGATTTTTCATTTTAGTTTCTTGTGTATAATTCGGAGCTTAGTATGACGTCCATTATCACTGAACTAGTATACATATTTTTAAGGAGCCAGCTGAAGGACGCTTTCAGGTGCGGGAGTTTCTCGCTACATTGAAGACCTATTGGTGGCCTTCTGCTGTTTTCTGCTCTATGATCGGGTTGTTGTCGCTTTGACACATTCCCCATTTCCTTTCTCAATTTTATTTCTATTGATATAAGTTTATATTATACAAATATAGCCTTTGTATGAGGTCGATACAAGGATATATTGACCTGGAAGAAGTATATTGAGTGAGGACGAAGTCCGAGGTCCATATACTTCTTTGGATCGATATATCCTGTATTGACCTCATACAAAGGCTATATTTGTTATAATTTTTTCATTATTCATTTCCGACCATATTTGTATCAAAATCGTAATTTGATTTTGTTGGAATATTATCGATATCATATTGTCGCCTTGACAATAACAACATATTAGTTGCTATTTTCATTTCCTTTTTTTTTTTTGACATCTTATGTATTTGAAGATATTTTTCGTCAAATAATCGGTCACAGATATCATTTGTTTCAAAACGTTAACAATATCCTGAAATTCATTACATAACGTCACAAAGTATACATCGGTTTTTATATATTTTAAAAATAACCGTGCAATATATGCTTTTTGCTGTGCAATATGCTTTTTGCTATCCGCCGTTTTCTCTCTACCTTCGAAAATATTGTTTAACATGTGAGTATCTCTAAACAAATCAAATTTGTTAAAATATACGAATTAATAATATATGTTAATATACAATAGAAAAGAAACCCAAACAAAGACTTACCCATAACACAGCGTCATAACAATATGAAAAGGTTTTGAACATTCACCTTTGACTGGGGTAGCACCTTGACAACATTGTCCATTTTCCAATTTGTTGTCTGTTGTGAGATCAGATAAATGTATGTCCAGTATTGTGTTGTTGTCACCGTGCACCTATAAAAAGGAGAAGTTAACATCGTTAAATACATTTATGTCATCATTGACATTGAACAGAAATAGTTTGTACATATGACTTTTCGAAAGCAACTTCTTTGTAAATAAACTCATCATAGATACCAGGACTAAATTTTGTATATACGCCAGACGCGCGTTTCGTCTACAAAAGACTCATCAGTGACGCTCGAATCCAAAAAAAATTAAAAGGCCAAATAAAGTACGAAGTTGAAGAGCATAGAGGACCAAAATTCCTAAAACTTTTGCCAAATCCAGCTAAGGTAATCTATTCCTGAGGTAGCAAAGCCTTAGTAATTGGAACGAGGACAAAACACATATAGTTGACGACGTGTCGATTTATAACAGATTTTAATGATGTCATGTATGTAAACATATTTTTTTTACATATCTGCTGAAAACAAATAGCAGCAAGTCTTATTCTTTACGGTGCTGTTGTTTATTGAACTCGGTAAAAAAAATAAGGGGATGTGGCATCATTGCCAAAGAAACAACTTCCCACCAAAGTTCAAATGAAGTGGCCATAAGATACTTAATATAGTACTATTCTTATGGTCCGGGTTTATTTATATATTCTTCAAATATATCAATAATAAAAAAGGTTGTACATATAACTTGATGCTTGATGTAATTTCTGTTCACTCATGATTATTATCCTTCCCACATTCTGTCGATATTTGATGTTTTTTTGGGTTGGGGTTTTTTTTTGGGGGGGGGGGGGTGCATGGAAATTCGACGAAACCATTGGAATGATCTTACACAATTAATATTTATTTTCAGACAATTTTTTTCATGTATTAATTTGCAACTAAAAATGGTCAAACTGGTGTTGAAAAGATGTAATATGGAAGAGATGTTTTCGGGTTAGGATTTTAAGCTGTGGATCGCCACTATGTAATCCCCATATGGAATACTTTGCCAAAATATAACTATGTTTTTTTTTCAAAAATATAACAAAATTAAGAGTCACCGTTCTTTTTTCAAAGCTAATATTTTCATCGACTTTTATTTCATATAAAAAGAAATCTATGAGTTATCTCCCCTTGAACGGCTTAGTTTAAAAAAATGATTTAAAAAAGCACAAATATTGTTTTTATTTGTTAGAACGTTAAGAATAATGCAATACATCGCTTCTGTATTTTCAGGCAACACTCTAACTTATTTATTGTCAATCTGTCTCAGAATTTGCAGATTTAAGTACAAAAAACCGACTGATTGTGTAGTGCTATCTTACTATCAGGATGGCCGTATACACTTAATCTTACTCTATTCAACACAATCACAGATTATATTATTTTCGATTGTAAAAAGTGTATTATTGTACATCATACGTTTGTTTACTTACATGTATAAAACACAAGAGTCCTAGAAGATAAAGTCCAACGTTAAAATCCATCATCATTTTATAATTTTACTTTTGTGCAATTCGTATCATTTTTTTTTATATCGTGCACTATATACTAGTATGTTGACTTTCCTGTGTACACAACGATGACACATGTTATCAAAAGATACAGTTTAAAGTCTATATTTTGATAATGATAAAAAGAATTTCATTTTTAATATATCGTCATTATTTCAAATAAATGAATTCGTCAGAAGTTTTTATCTAAGGCACTGTAACCTTAGACAACAACTCTCCATCGCAGTCACAAAGTGTACAAAGTAAACCATTATAAGCTATTCAACCTTTCTGGAATTCGCAGAGAATATTTTGATTGCCATTAAGTCCTTGTGACAGAGAGGAATCATAAAACGGTAAGCGTGACATGTTGGAAGGCAAAATTTCTGTCCCTATCCAATATACCCTCATTTTCCAGTGGCAGTCCAAATCTCCCCGACCATCAACCCGGATAGCCTTTTCTACCAGACATACCTATTGTATTTATTGTTAACTTTTTCTCGTCCTGAACATGCCAGAAATATTTGCCACTGGACGTTAAGCAACCAACAATCAATCAATCAATAAAATGGTGAGCATTTTTCAGAAGACACCGGTTATAATGATTTTGATTATAAAAATTGAAAATGGAAATGGAAAAGTTTACTGTTGACGCTTTACGCACATAGGTAATGTATTGCAACAAAATTCAAACAGTAGCGATATCATGTTGAAGAAGAAAAAGGAAGAGGCAGGTGGAAAATGTTGGTGTGAAGAAGAAATTTTTATACACATGATTGTATACTTTTTTTTATAGAACTTATATTCATGAATTTCTTATCAAAGTTCATGTTCCTATGGTTCTTCTTATTCTTGATTAATATACTGAAAATCTGAACCAATAAAATACCATATAAGCCTATTGACTGAAGATTTACCAGAAATGTGTTGCTTGGTTCAGTTTCTTCGCTGAAGATTTGCCAGAATTATAATTATATTCACAGTAATTAATCAGTCCTGTTTGCAATGGTCTGTAGAGGATTATGATAGATTAACATTTATTCATCTTTCAAATATATCTAGTCTGATGGGGATATTATTCACATATTTTATTGTTATCATCCATAGTTTCGTGTTGCTCGGTCTTTGATTTTATGTTTTTTCTGGGTTTTTCTGTTTTATGTACTGTTGGTCTTCTCCTGTTTTGAGCTATGGCGTTGTCAGTATACACATATCCAATCTATGTAATGTATAATATTGTTCGCATGTATGCTTTGTGAATATTTTATTGTTATGAATTGTTCATAGGAGAAGAATTATAAGTTTGATTAACTTGTGTCTCTTACCTTTTTAATATTTAAGCAAATAATATATTATAATATTTAGATTAAAACTCAATTTAATTTACCTTGCATATTTTCATTCGCGAATCTTCTTGAGTTTATCAATTAAATGAAGTTCAGACAGATCGTAACTCATTTTGGCCATACAATGTGATTCGTACAATAGAGGAGCAAGTCTGTATAATTAAAGGGGTTATTTGATTCCCATAGTCATACCTACAACCTGTCGACAAACTGTAGCCGAAACCAGTCATTAAGGTAGCACAATACAAAGATTTTTCATCCCCAATCAGACATCTATAAACTGATGTAATTCCACTCATCTTTCTTTAAATTTTATAATGAGGTACCAAAAGAAAGAAGAAGGATTAATCTTTCAAATTGTGATAATTTCATTATGACATAATTATTACATAATTAATTGTTATGTAATTAGTTGCCATTCTGTGATGTCCATACTTGAATGAATTTAGCTTCTTTGTTCTTCATAGCATCCTAAAAAAAATTATAGATTCTTGCACAACACAGTTTGACCTCCAAAACTGTGTCTCATATTTTTCCTATTGTATGTCATTCTCTCATAAATCTTCAATAAAGTTTGCAACATCAATTCATTAGAGACCACTAAGTTCAATTGGGTATAAAATTTGTTCTATTGATGTTTTTAGAAATCTGAGACACAGTTTTGGAGGTCAAGCTGTGTTGTACAAGAATCTATAAAATATTTTGGGATGCTATGAAAAACAAAGACGCTAAATTCATTCAAGTGTGGACATCACAATATAGCAACTAATTACATAATAATTTATCATGTAATAATTATGTCATAATGAAATTATCACAATTTGAAAGATTAATCTTTCTTCTTTCTTTTGGTACCTCATTTATAAAATATAAAGAAGGATGAAATGAATTACATCAGTTTAAAGTTGTCTGATTGGGAGTGAAAAATCTTTGTATTGTGCTACCTTTATTCCATTATTTTTATATGCTTTATTAGTTAGAACAGAAGTTAATTCGATGTTTTGCCATTCCGTTTTCATTTTCTTTTCCACTTATGAGTTTGAATGTCCCTTTTGACATCAGTTGCCTCTGGCTGTGATAAGTGATGGAGCTAGTTACTGCTGGTTTAAAGCTATAAAAGTTTATTTATAGATAACTTACTTCAGACTGAGATGAAACGATATTTGACAGTGTTTTGTGTAGTTTGGTAGCTGACATAACTATTTTTTTCCAATAGTTAGACAAGTCATAAAGTTAAGTTATGATCATGATTGTTTACTTTTTTGCATGAACCCCCTGAGGGGTTCATGCTTATATATTGGCGAGTTTTAGATGTGTCTGTGGGCCACTAGATATCTCTCGGCCGGAAGTCAGAATAAAATTCTCGGAACGTCTCTAAAGTTTTCGGTAATTTATACAGGTCTTAACAGGTTGTTATCTACGTCTTTGGTATGGTCCCTTGATGGCCATTGACGACGCAACAATTATTTCTAGTTTATCCTGCACAAAGACGATCACTAAGACGCTTGATGAACGTAAATAGTGCAGGGATACAGGCGAGCCCCTCTATCTGGTAAATGACGTCATAAAGGCGTGCATAATTGACGAGTTTTTGCCGGTGACGGATGAACTCGAAAGTGGTCTATTATATTTGTTTTAAAACGACCACTGTGCACTGTGTGTATCTGGGTCAATTATAACGTGGTATATTGTCTGTTGTCTCGATAACATGTAAACTAATTATGTTTGAAGATTTAACCACGGGATACTGTGTATTTCATCATACTAGACATACGGGAGATAACATTCTGGTTAAAATATTAATATTAGATCGGAAAACAGAAAGATAATATTAGATCGAAAAAAAAGAAAGATAATATTCTTATCAAAAGTATTTAATTCAATCGGAATCAAACACATATATACAAAAGAAATACTGTATTTATGTTTCTGGAGAAACTAACAATGATTGAAATCAGAATATTTTCAGAGTTGCAATTAAAGTATTTTATACGACAAGATACTCTGCTTTGGTATTTGTAAATATTCATTTGTAAAAGAAACATAAAAATTAAATAAATTCTTGCATCCTACAAAAAAAAAAAATGTGTATAAACAATAATCATTATATTTCTACATTAATTATTTCATACCATTTTAGTATTTATGTTTTATGAGTAATTATTATTTATTTTTTTGTATTGTAATATATCCATAAAACGGAAAGTATGATCAATTTATTAAATATTTAAATTTTAAACGGTCGTGAATAAAAATACTTTTGTGTTTTCAATTCATAAAGCATGATTTTAAATCCTTGCAGCTCACAGAAACCGTACAAATAATTTACAATAATTACAACCCCAATGTTGATTATTTTATACTGTTAGTATGGATTTAGAAGTCCTTGATTATATTTTGTATAGTAGTGGAATGTTAGAATTTAAAAATAGATTCATTCGATAAATAAAAGTAATCTGTAAATACTTGACGTTCGTGTTTATTGATATTATATAATATATTCAAAAGAATTTGAAAAAAAATACTAACAGGAACGTTAGTTTATTATAAAAAAAATTTTTTTAATAGTTTAACCTTTAGTTATAGCATCTAAATATTTGTACTATGGTACGGTTTTGAAAATTGTATTAATTGTGTTGACCGACTATCCTACACGTCTTGATTCATTCACATTTCAAAAGCACACTATATATATCGATTTGCGTTCTCAAAAATTCTGGATAAAATGTCTATTAATCCGGAGTCAAAACATTTTATGTAGGCCGCTTGACATTCGATTTCAACTATTATATTAAGATATGTGATGACGCAAATGCGTATTCTTTTCCGGAGTATCAGTGAGATGCTTTCTATTTACTATTTCGTGCGCTAAAATACTACTTGCATGCAATACTATTAAATTCACTCGTGGAAGCTTATTTTCGTTTTTGTTATCTAAATTCAGGACACGGCAGAAAGAGCTTTACATGCGACTTTCAAGCACGGTCATCATTACTAACGGTATTCTGACCTCGAGTTGTTTCTCTTGTTTTTCTTTTTTGAGTCACTGTCCTATTATAAACTTTGACCTTTTAAAAAAACTGAGGATTGTCTACCCAAGGAATAGATTCCTTAACTTTGTAATGTATTTCGCCTTTTAATTTTTTCATTCGAGCGTCACTGATGCTTTTTTTGTAGACTTAACTCGTGTCTGGCGTTTTTTATATCTACATACCTTTCTATATAAATTGGTTATTTTGAAAGTGTGTACAGGTATTCATAAACTTCTGAATTAAGAAATTCTTCGGCAAAACTAAGTTTCTCTGTATAATGTTTTAATTGATTTAAGTAAAATCAGGAAATCCTTAAAATTTGAGATGTTTTATGAGACCAAAATAAGTCTCTTCACTGAAAAAATTACCTAGTAGAGACTACTAGTTTGGCTAGTACTTCTTTAAAAGTCCCTAGTAGATTATAAGAGTACTAATTAGACTAGTATGTTTACTATCGTGGATGCATCATATTACCAGGCACCAGCTGTGCAACTGATAACAGGATTTCCCGCCGGACGATATCATATTCGCGTGGCTTCTGTTGCACATGAAGTGAAGACCGCAATCAAGTATACAATTGAGTATTATCAGCCTGATTCATTGAGATTTTTGGAAAGCCGTAAGTATTATAACTAAATGGTATGGTATTTTATAGTATTAACTTGTTTTACACACAAAAAAGATCCACAGCATCTCGTATTTTCACGTAATTGTACATCATAAGATGGTCAACTCAACCTTGAGAAAAACAAAGCACCAGTAACACGTGGAACAAGCTTAATCTATAAAAATTAATCAGTTTGATTTGCAAATATGTCTAGCAATGATATTTTTTTAATTTTATGTGTTATATGCTTCAATTTTATCAAGTTTATTAAATGTGCAACACCGATGATTGACCAGTATTAGTCTAACACGGTCAGACGGCACCCCACAGCCGGGCGCCATTTTAATGACCCATATTTGGGAACGAGATGCGCGGTAACATATTCTGTCTCTTTTATTTTTTTATGCTTTGTTTCTCTTTATATAAGAAAACTAATTTCAATAATAGTTATAATTCTTTTTAACGTTCACCATAGAAAACCGTAACTTGAATCCGAAACGTTTTAAAATTATATAATTGAAGACGCCTCGTTATGAAATTAATATGGCTGCGCCCATGGAGTGTAATATGAACCCACCAAAACTAACAGATATGGGATGTTATTACATGGTATATCTTCAATAATTACTTATGAAATATAATATCAAGAAACATTTTAAAGCACAACAGAATTTAATTATGACATACATGTACCATGAAGATGTACACTTGCATCGTGAGTGCACAAATGCATTCACATATGACAATAACAATCAGACTACATGTAAACAACAGAAAAAGCTTGAAAATTTGTATTTTTTTTTTTTACATATATATTATTTACATGTAGGATGATGGATTATTATTTTTTTTTAATAAGTTTTTCTGCTTTATAACACATGATGTCACCAAATTTTGTATCCCATCCCAACATGATTTAATGATTTAAATAACTATATATTTATATAAGATCTAAATAAAATTGATAAATGTCTACCACCCCGCAACCTCAATGTGCACTACAAATCTCAAATGGTATATGTATGTGTCACAAATTTAATTATAGGATACACATGTATGTACTAAATTTTCTTATTCTTTCCCTTATATGTAGGTTAATATGGGTAAACATGATAAAACTAAAAGGAGGGAATATTTGAAAAGAAGAAAACAAGTAAAAAAATTGAAAACCAAAACCAGAAATGATAAAGAAAAGGAGCTTGAAACTTGTAACATTAATGTGACTACTCTATGTGCAGAGTCAATTGACCCTAAAGATGTTAATTTAGGATGCAAAAGGGAAAATAAAGTGTCACTCCCTAAACCTGGGACAGAAAGTTCTGTAGGAAACTATAACTCAACCTTTAGTTCAAGTTCATGTAGTTCTCCATTTAAAGTGTCATTATCAGAAAATGAAAGTTGCAAGTATGCAAGCAGTGTTAAGTCAAATCAGTCCTTTTCATGGGAAAGAACAGAGGCTACAGATCCTTTGATAGTTCGATGGAAAGAATACAAACTGTTACAGTCAAGATTAGCTAAAATAAGAAGACAAAAATTTTGAAAATTATGCTAAATGAAAATACTTTATACATGCCTCTGGGACAAGTTATTTTTTTTGCTCTCTTTATAGCAGTATATTGCATTTTGTATAATATAAAATTAAAACATACATGAATGACACTCGTTAAACTCTTTTACTTGAAATACTTATTAGATGTAGGAAAATGAGGTATTAGTGCCAATGAGAAAACTCTCCATCCAAGTCACAATTTATAAAAGTAAACCATTATAGATAAAGGTACAGTCTTCAACACGGAACCTAGGCTCTCACCGAACAGCAAGATTTAAAGGGCGTCAAAAATTACTTTAGTAAAACCATTCAAATGGGAAAACCAACGTTAACAGTCTAATCTATATAAAAATAAGGTTTTATCTAAATAAATTAAAAAAGCAAAAACATCACTTAAATATACAGTGTGTATCTATATGTCATGGTGACACATAAGAAACCAAGTTACATACAGTAGAGTTCCAGTAAATAGATATTAATTAATATAAATAGCATGTGCATGAAGTGTTATGGAATTCTGTATAATTTCAGGTTCAGAAAAATCACCAGAATTCTTAGAACAGAATTGTCACTTTAATCAACCAGTCATCAACATAAATGTTACATACTTGTATACATGTACAAATCATGATTCTTTTTCTAAAAGTCTAAGAAACTCATATGCATTTTTGATACAGTTTTTTCAAAATGTTTTTATGCTCAAAATGCAACCAAGAAGTAAGATTTTTTTCGAAACTTATAAGTCACTATCGCTTCACACATGGGCATGAACATGGATTCTTCTTAACATGTTCTATTGAAGGGTGTGAAAAACAGTATCAAAATGTTGATTCTTATCTTAAACATGTAAAAAGAAAACATAAAGAGTTTTATCAGACCCACTTTTCAAAATTAAGAGAAGAAAATAGAAGTGCTGATATTGCTGATTGTTTAATGGAAGTTCATGAAAATGAAGATGAACTGATAGATGATGCTGGCAATAATGTTGTTGACACTGAATTCTCTCAAATTGATTTTAAGAAAAATATTGGTATATTTTTGATACAACTTCGTGAAAATTATAAGCTTCCAGCAAAAGTTTTACCTATCGTTGTTAATGAATTCCAATCAATGATAAATCATCACCAAGCAAGTGTATCACATTCTTTAAATAAATTAGTAGGTAATAATGAGTTCAATGCTATCCAGGTTGATCAGTTTAAGCAGATTCTTAATGAAAAATCCGAGATTGAAAATGCCCTTAGCAATCTTGATTCTGAGTATAAAATTAACAAGTTTGCAAGATTTCATTTAAATTTTGTTAAACCCATTGAATATAAACCAGACAGGAATCATATTGAAACATACCAATATGTTCCAATTATAGACACATTACAGAATTTATTATCACATGATGATGTTTTTGCATATGTGATGAACAATCACAAATCCACTGATGGCATTTTGAGAGACTTTTGCGATGGTAATATATATTCAACTAATCAATTTTTTATTGACAACCCTGATGCACTTCAAATCATGTTGTTTTTTGATGAATTTACTGCTGTCAATCCTCTTGGTCATCAAGTTAAGAATTATAAAATAGCTGGTTTTTATATGCTTCTTGGTAACCTTCCACCCAAATTTAGGTCCCAATTGCACTGCATTCAGTTGGTAGCTCTCTGCCATTCTACAACACTGAAGCATAATGGTTTTGAAAAAATCTTGGATCCATTGATTAATGATCTTCAATCCTTAGAAACCAATGGTATCACTGTCTCTAAACATAATGTTGATCACCATTTTTATGGAACTGTTAGTGTTGTTATTGCTGACAATCTTGGTGCCCATGGTATAGGGGGCTACATGGAGTCATTTACAACACTAAGGAATTGTCGATTCTGTTTCATTGACAAACACCACATGCAAACCAAACATGATTGTTCAAATTTCCACATGCGTACACCTGAGATGTATAATAACCAAGCAAGACTTGTACAAGCTGACCCTGCCTTAGCCAGTGTTTATGGAATTAAGCGTTCTTCAACATTGAATAAACTTGGACATTTTCATGTTGTCGGTGGAATGCCATCTGATATTGCACATGACTTGTTTGAAGGAGTTGTTTGTGAAGTCATGACAAACGTTATAAAGTACTGTGTGGTTGAGGGTTTCTTTAGTCTTGCAGAATTGAATGAGGAATTAGCAAGCCTTAAATTTTCAGAGGTGGATAAAAAAAACAAACCTATTAGGGTAAACAATGTCCTAAGAAATTTCAAAGTTCATCAGTCAGCTTCCCAAACTTGGTGTTTTGCAAGAATTCTGCCCTTGCTTGTTGGTCATAAAGTTCCTTTGAATGATCTTACATGGGAGTCATTTCTGTTACTAAGAGATATGCTATTTTATGTATGTGCACCTGCTTTGGACCCTGGCCATCTTTTGTCCATGGCAGATGTTATAAATGAATTTCATGAATGTTATCGCACTTGTTTCCCTGATGTAACTGTGAAACCTAAATTTCATTATACACTGCATTACCCAAACATGATCAAACAATTTGGACCACTTCTTCATCTTCAAACCTTGCGTTTTGAGGCAAAGCATAACTACTTCAAGGAATTGGTTTATAGGTCAAAGAATAGGAAAAATATGTGCAAGTCATTAGCTGAGAGACATCAATACTATATGAGTTCATACAATACGGGTGGGAAATTTCTGTCATCAGGTGATTGTGACTCCACAGGTGGGTCTACTGTACCTTTAGTATTGTTGGATAATGAATTTCAACGTCTTTTGGCAGGTGTTGTACAAGGAGATGAAATATTTCTATGTAACTCAGTTAAAAGTCTTGGAATAACTTATTGGAAGAATACTTGTATAGTGATAGGGTTGCAAGGTTTTTTGTGTCAATTTAGCAAGATTTTGCACTGTGCAATAATTCATGGAAAACCCTTCCTCTTATGTCAAAAACTTAGAACAGTTGGATTTGAAAGGCATTATCATGCATTTGCTGTTGAAAATACAGGTCATTGTGAGGTGTACAAGGTTTCAGATGTGCCAGAAACTAATCCTTTAGGTATCTATGACCACCCAAATCATGCCCATAGGTGGAAGTTGGTTGTTCCAAAGTATAAAGTGATTGTATAGGTTCTTCTATTAGTATTTTTCAAATGATGCTGCACAATAACCCAAAAGCTAGAGTATCTGCGAGTTAATTCCTGCTGGTCTGAATGGTTTATTGTATATACATGTACATTTGTATGTGTATTATACTGTTACATAAGCTAGTAGTTTTTACTACTCTGCACCTTAAACTGCAGGTAGACGGTACAGTTTTTGATGTGCACATTGTATGATCAGGTTGTAATATAGTCAGATTAGTCATGTTAGTGTTATATGTATATTATGGTCATTTTGTTGTTTCTTTCAAATACAATTGATTTCGAATTTCTTGCAAATGTCAGTCCTGCAGTTTCTAGAGTAGACAGTATTCTATTTATAGGCTGTTTGGTCAGTGTGAGATATTTGCATTTTTTTGGGCTGTTAGTTTTATTTTCTGCTTGATTTAGATTTTTTCACATTCAGAAAGTCATCAAAATGAAAAAAACATGTACTTCAAATTTGCTCCTATTCAATAATTAAAATTTTGTACATGAATATATATATATAGTAAATGTAGGTATTTTATCAATCTGTATATGAGGAAGAAAATGTACACAGTATATTATCATTATTCATAGAAAAAAACTATTGTGCATATAATAATTTGTACAGTTTATTTATTTTTATTATTACTAAGGGTCTTTTTTTCTTCTTTTTAATGTTTAGATTCGAAATGGAAAACAAGTTTATTGTGGTGAACTATGGGACCCAAAACAAAAAAATTGCAGTTCATGACATGAGTCATGATACTCTATTAAAACTGATAAAGGAAAGATTTCAAGTCCAATCTCCAGATATAAAGTATTATGATCAGGATGTTGATGACTGGGTTGATTTCGACAGGGATGCAGATGAATGTATTGCAACATTAAAGGTCTTAAAATTAAGAGTTAAGGAGACTCAGCTTCTGAATGAGGATGAAAACTGTCAAGATTCTGACATGCCACCTTCACCTACTCAACCAAGTACACCATGTAGACCAGGGACACCGTCTATAAATAGTAGACCTCAGACTCCAGTCAGTAGACCTCAGACTCCAGTCAGTAGACCTCAGACTCCAGTCAGTAGACCTCAGACTCCGGTCAGTAGGTCACAGACTCCTGTTGATAGACCGCAAACTCCATCTAGTAGAGCAGAGACCTCCAGTAGGCCTGATACATGTCAATCCCCTAGTGGAGGAGATTTGACATTACCTTCATTGAGCAGACAAGATACTCCCAGTACTAGCTCAGCATCCAAGTACTCTAGGTAGGTATATTGCCCTGTCAGCTGTATGTCTTTTCATATATAAAGCTGAGAATGATGAAATAAAGCATGTTTTTATGTACCCTCAAAACTTATACAATGTAATTCAAAAAAACTACTTTTATGAAAATATAATGATATTATCAACAAAATATTTCATGCAATCATTTACTTCTTATTTAAAATTGTGTTTCAAGATATGTTTCAAAATAAATTGCTGTCAGTTTATGAAAAGATTTCTTTATATGATTTATTTTTTTTCAGCAAAACTTGGTGCAGACAGTATAAAATCTCAAAACCACAACTCTCTAGGTCTGTTCTGTCAAAACTTGAAGCAAAGGAGGAGCTAACAACATCTGAAAGACGCCATTTCCTGGATGTAATATACAATGATGTGACAAAGTATGCTGGAGGAATGTAAGCTATTAAACTTTATCTGAACAGTGTAACTGTACAAGTTTGAATTCAACAAAAAAGAAATCTTTGATAGGACTAAAACTTCAAAGCAAATAACATTAAACATAATATCTTATGAAACACAAATTTACAAAAAAAACATTGGCTTTTAGTGCAAAACACATATTTAAAAGAATTATAGTCTTATTTGTTCCATGTATGGTAAAGATCGGAGATACATGCATTTATACAAAAGCTTAACAAAAATAATTAAAATTATTTATCTTTTTTTTTAGGTATCCAACATCTGAAATGTACGAAGATGTAGTTGATGGGTTGATAAGGGAATTTCCATATCTTTTGACATATGGTGGATTGCCTCCTTCATCAGCAAGAGTAAGTGCCACACATTTATGAAATTTATAGAATATTATCATTACTTTATCCAACACTAAGTATAGTAGTCACTAGCTCAAATAGAAATAACATATTCAGATACAATAACATAGAACTGTTGGGCATCTGTCTATCGGTCCAAACCTTAAAAGCATTGTCATGTCTACATTTCTCAATATATTTAAGAATATATATGTCCGATGTTACTAGCACAGATGTATTGAATAAGTTTGAAATTTGTTTTTTGTGAGAGACTTGTACGTTAATTCATTCTAAAAAATTAAACTGGGCTCAAGAGGGGGATATTTGAATGCTGTTCTTTTATTGATATTTAATTATTTGAAATATTTAAAGGAGTTCTGGAAGGACAAAGTTCTTTACAAATTTGGAAATGCAAGAAAGCTGTTAGACAAAAATCATCCGGATGTCAAGTTAAGGAAAAAGAAAGTAATAACCGAGGAGAAGAAGTCAGAAGGAAACAAAAACAACTTTACCTGGGGGTTAGGTAGATACCTTCCTGACATTCCAGATACAGAAGATGAAACATCTTTAGACATACATACAAAATGGCTTCAAAGAGAGTATAAAAAAACAGATCAAGACTTGGAAAATGTCAACAGAAAAATGGACTTAACATTCCCATACAGGCGTAGGCAAATAGTGGAAGACAAAATAAGTGTCAGAGATCTGGTTGAGCTTTATCCATGGCTTACATCCAGACATGAGGTAGGAAAAAAATATTGTTTTAAATTTAAAAGATGATTGTAAGAAAACTATTGACTATTTAAGGCAAACATAACAAAGATAGAATTTAAAAAGTACAAATAATAAACAAGCAGGACAATCTTGGCATTGAATTTGATCTGGTAAATGTGATATCATGTAAAAATGTTAATGATTATGCTTCCATCATTTTAACCCTATATAGTTAACAACATGAATTTAGTAGCACACACCTTTATTATGTTTGAAAAAAATCTTAATGTAACTATGAATGAAGATTTTACAAAAAAATATATGCATATGACATAATGTGTTTCAATATTGATTGCAGCTTTTGAAAGAATTCCAGCGCCTTGAACCCAATACAGATTCTAATGACCTCGTTGAATTGCTCACAGAAGGGCTTCAAAAATACAGGAAGGGCATTGTTGGCATAATGAAGGCAAAGAAGAAACCAGATTTTCTGGTTGCAATTGATGAGGCAGCCAAACATTATAGAACTGAAGGACAGAGAAATTGTGAGTTGAGTGTTTAAAATTGTTACTGCTTAAGGATTTTTCACTAATCTTATGATATTTCACTACACAGTGAAGCTTTGACTATCTTTGAATAATATATATGTTTCACCTATTTCTTTTATAAAAAAAAATGTATGTTAAAGTGTTTGAAAAATCCAACAGTATTGGAGATGCCAAGCATTGACTCTAAACACAGTGATATCTTTATACCAATTTCTTTCATTACAGATCTTGTATAGTTGAATAATCAGATTGTTTGAATTTGTCTTACATATATATGCGTTTATGTGCAAACATTAACAAAGTTTTTATATGTTTTAGATGCTGATGATTGTATGGCCCTTGCTGGTATGGCTGTGTTGTTTAAAGAAAAGGCTGCAACCTTGTTTGTTAAAGAAAATGCAGAAAATCAAACGACGATGGCTATTAAAGTACACACCCATATCATGACAATGGATACAGATGCTTTCAGTGTCTTTGCAGAGGATACTGAAGTGTTCAAATGTGATTCTTTTTTTGAAGCATACAGTGGCCTATTAGCATGTATTTATGTGTTGAACTTGGCATACCCTAAAGATCTGGAAAAGTCATTCCTCTTTGTTCAAAACATCTTGTTAGGGTTAAAAGACAATGAAGCAAACACAATAGACAAACGTATTGTAAATGTGCTTTCTATGGTCAATGGAGAAATTAAAAAAAGACAATAGGTCAATAAGTTTTAGATACTGTTATATACCAGTATCATGTATATGTGAGAAATTCATTGTTTACCATACATATGTTTTTATGCAAACAATAGAAAACTGTGAAAATTTAAACTGTAAATATTAAAGAGGAAGTAGGTACGAAAATCACATTTTTTTGTAAAGGTTTTTGTACATTAATTATATATTATAAGGAATGTGTACTTCATGGTCACATGTGATGAATAGTGATAAATTTAACCATTGCTTAACATTTATTCATTCACGTCAAAACTGATATAAGCAAATATTAGAATTTAATAAAAAAGTTCATGATTTGACCTGATCCTGTTTATTAAGCTCAAATAAGATTAGACGAAGTTTCATATAATGTAAAATATGCATTTAGGAGCAAATGGTGAAAATGATTTAGATCCTAGTGCAATATGAGATGGGTGACATGTATTTAGATCCTGGTGCTCTAGAGGGGTGACATTGAGTTGGATCTGTTTGCTCACACTAAAATTTACAGTGCTTTAAAGAAATAAAAATAACATATCATGCTTAATTAACTGTTGGCTACATGTATACTTAATTCTTGACAATTTAATTTTATTCTAAGTGTTTTAAAATGTAAACTTCAAGTAGGAAGACATAGAATAATTGATAAGTCTTACTTTTTTTTTTTTTTTGTAAATAATACTTGAGGGAGAGTTTATTCATTTTAGTTATGCAGGGAGAGCTAATTGATTCAAACAATGATCGTGCGTTAACTAGATGGGTTATTTAACTTATACATTGTATATCTTTAGAATTGTTAGTTGAATCTTCTAAATACAAAACATTGATAATATTGATTAGGGTAGACAGCTTATAAATGTTTTTTTAATATGAATTTAAATGACGTCTTTGTGGTAAATTGGGTAAATTTTACCTATTTGTTTGTTGATGATTGAAATTACTTTGTATTGTCTAATCAAATGTATTGTACAGTTATGTTTTTATGCATCTTATTGAAATAAAATATGTAGGATTTATTTTCTTTTTTTTTTTGCTGAACTTCACACACTGACAAATTTAGTTAAATAATTGTTAAGTGTTCAGGCCTAATATGGATAAATTTAAGGAGAGTGTGTGAAAGAGAAAAAAACAAGAACAAGGAGTGTAAAGAAATGGTTTTGTCTTTATTGACATTGAAGGTCAATTATCACTACGGAATGCAACACGTTTTTTATCTGCATTAATTGGCAAACAAGGTTTAAATTCAATTAATTTTTAGGATCCTGTGACCTATTACTGAAGTTTTTGTCTGTTGTCTTTCGGTCATTGTTGTATTCATATCGATCAAAATTTTACATTCACATTATGTTTTCTGAATTGAAAGATCACTTATACATACAGGTACCGTAGAAGCTTTTAACAAGAAACTTGAAATTCCTGTTGAATTTAATGATCATACATGGAGAATGGTTTAATGGCCTCAGAGCCCCTTTGAATGGAAATATTTGGTTGATTATGCAGTGAAAAATTGAAGCATGACTTGAGGGCCCCTTTTATGGCAGTCAAAGTCCCCCCTTTAAAAAACATCTGGATTTTCAATTTGGAACATGATACCTGTACATTAGGGAAATACCTATATGAAATTGCACTGCTATGTCACAATACATACTAATTAAAAAAAGGATTCCTAATCTGTACCATAACTAGGTTAGAAATGTACCATATTAGGACGATCTGGTACCTGTACTTATAGCTAGTAAAGTTACTAGCTGAAGGAGGTATTCCTACTAGGGAATGTTTGTAGAGTTACTTAAAGCTAGTAGAATAACTAGTCTTACCATGTATTTGCCACTAGGAGGACCTAGTTATGTTACTTAAAGGTAGTAATATTACTTATTCAGAATAGTAAACTCACCAAGCAGCCTAGTAAAATTACTAGGGACTCACGGTGTTATTACTAAGTAGCCTAGTGAATTTACTTTGGAGGCCTAGTATAATTACTAGGTAGGCTAGTAAATATACTTCTAGCCTAGTAATCTCATGGACAGTAAGTTTACTAGTTTACTTAGTAGAGACTACTAGGTATTTTTTTCAGTGTTCATAAGGGGTCCCAATCAATTGCATGCCACAGGTTTAACCGCATACAACATCTACCATGAGTAAAGACAGCTTCAAATACGAGTTGAGAATATAAAGGCATTCATTTAGGAAACAAAATATAAAGATATGATAGATAAAATAAATGCATCCAGAATTCCAGATTATAAAGCAAACTGAGTGTATAAATTTGTATTGCGATAGGTTTGTGCAATTTGCATAAGTCATCCGGTTAGTAGAAATTAGGATTTGCCAATGGGTTATAATCGGAAAAAATATGTACATTCCCAAGTAATATATAAAATAGTCGAGCTTTAAAATAACTATTCAAGTAGAAGCTGTAAATATATATGTTCAACTGGCTTCTTCTATTCACAGTCAATTATTTCAATTCAAAAGCAAACACAAATTCAGCAACAATCTTTTGGTGACCCGGCAGTCAGCGGTCTTAGGTTCATGTATTGCTTTTCTTTTTTTTAAAGAAAGCAACTTGTTTATTCTGTGAAGAGCAAATAACTGAGTGTAGAAGGCTTGATAGTTGCATTCTGAAGTATATATGTGTGCAACATACCTCCTACACATTGTTGGTGCATTGCCAGCTGGTACGACACCACACGAGCCTACTTTAATTCCGGTCCTATAATGTTTTTTTTTTTCTAGAAATGAGCAAATTAGTAACTCTTTTAATTTCTTATTCATTTTCAATATGTATGCTTTTAAGGGAATCTTTAATTTGTATAATATGTGATTGTTCTTGTTGTTTCTGGAAAGTTTGTAATCATGGTTGGATTTTTTATAGATCTAAAAGTTGTTACAAAGAAATGGAAAGTTCAAAATGTTTAAATTGTAACCCTCTTTTTTTTTGCAGTGATCTAAAGAGGTAGGGCCAATTTGTCCGGATTTTTTTCACAGAAGGGCCAATTTCAAAACGTGCCAACAGAATAAAATTTACTATAAAAACAAAAAATAAAAATGCTTTTTGATCAATATCTCGATTTACATTTATTATGATAAAAAAGTTATGTTTTTCGTGACTGTGACAATTTATACTACATTTTCCCTCAAAAATGAAATTGGTTTAGTGTGTCCTTATTATATAAAAAAACACTTTTTAATGGAAAAAATTGTAACATCTCTAAATTGTACCAATATACAAAATGTAGCTCCTTATTAAGAAATTCTTGTCAAGTATCGCTGTGGCTCAATCAGTAGAGCATAGAACTACAAATGAAAGATTGTTTTCAAGCTAGGGTTTAAATTTCGCTCAGACATTTTGCATTTTTTGTGTTGTTATATTAAATTTTAGTGTTTCTATCATATTTATTCGGATGTTTGCTTAATTCATAGCGTCACTCTGGTTCATTCTGACTATATAGTATAAATCATATTATTAAAAAAAAATACTGTATCGCTTATTGTGTGCATTCCTATGACTGTCCATACTCTTGACTTACTTTCTATTCATGTGTTTACAATGTTAACATATATGCAAGGAACAACTGCCGTCAAACTGAAGAAGGTGCCTGAACATAACCAATAACACGAACATTGATTCTATAGCAATGAATCCCAAATGTTGCGTGTGTAATATACACATAACATAAAATAAGGCCATTGTATACAAGTTTCAAAACAACACAAACAATTTTTAGAAACTTTTTTTGAACATGGCATAATATGTAACAAATGCAGTCAACAGCAATCAGTTTTGTCGCCAATTCACTTACTGTGTAGATACTAGTACTGAAATTCTTACCACCGTCCCTACACCGGTACCTAAGTCATCCGAAAATAAGACAACACCACAGAACAAATCAAACATCAAGAAGCTGTTGCATCTTTATCACAACGAAGGGCCGTACATGTATGTTTATCTAAAATGATGTTTCTTCATGAAGTGTATCATTCTCGCTTCTCTCTCATCGACTTATTGAAAACATCTCCTTCAATTTATGTTTTATGATTTTTATCGTTGATGAATTCCTGTACATCCCAGCATGTGCGATGCATGTAGAAGGTCATATGATGATTCCCAAACTACAAAAGAAGGCATCACAAATATATTTTTTAAGAAATAAGACGTTAGGTATTTCATTCAGTAGTTTACCCGCAGGACGCACGACTATATGAGAGACATTATAGTGCCTTGTGAAAAGGTGTCCATCTGGACAGTTGTTCATAGAATTTTGGTATTAGATAATGTCCATTGTCATAAAATATAGTCCCTCAAGTGGACAGATAATTAGCCTACTGCAAAAGTTATGAAATAGTATCAACCCACAGGACAAATTTTCATAGTAGTTTCTATATATATATAATAGAGAGACATTTAAGTTTTAAGGAATACTCACATAATGCTAATGACAATGAAAGAAGAACAATAAGAAGGAAGTGTGTAAAGTATAACATCAAATGTGAAGAACTTGACTCTATTTATTATTAGAAGAAGCCTAAAGAAAATATTGTTTGGTATTAAATAATGTCCATTGCAATGAAACAGACTAGAAATTGCCAAGTATCAGTATTTTACTCAAAAGTAAAAACCTAACAACTAAAATTGTGAACTTTTCCTTTTTATGTTGCAACATTCCAGCAGCCTCTGCATACGGAGTATATATCCCCCAATTGATATATACGATATTCCCGGGCTTGTATTTCCTATCATGATTTCTTTGATAGCGGGTTCCTGTTCACTAGGAAGGTATTAAACCATGAGTTCCAAATGGTGAAGTTGAAACCCCTCCTTCATGAATTCCACGGACTCCATCACGAGTTGATTGACCGTTATGGAATATCCGTTTCAAAAATAATATTGGATATGTTCCTTATGTCGTTACTACAATCCCGTTCCCTTTTAACGAATATGACCTTCCGAATTAGACTACTTAGTCTTTAGTTTTCTATGTTTGGTCGTGTGCACTTTTATTTGTCTGTTTGTCTGTTTTTCTTTTTTAGCCATGACGTTGTCAGTCTATTTTCTATCTATGAGTTTGAATGTTCTTCTAGTAACTTTCTTCACTGTTGTGTTGCTTTGTTACTTTTTTGTACATAAATCAGGCTGTTAATTTTCACGTTTAAATTGTTTTAAATTGTCATTTCGGGGTCTTGCATAGCTGAGTATGCAGTATGAGCTATGATCATTGTTGAAGATGGTACGGTGACTATAGGTTTTTGGTCTCTTTTCTCATTGACAATCATACCACATCTTCTATGTTATATGAACGTACAATATAAAAGTATTTATAGCCCCTCTGAATCAAAACAATTTGTGCACTTTTCTACGGAATTCGTGGACTCGATTGCAACCGCTGCTTTTGTGATATAGTATAATGTTGAGAAAAAAGTCCAATATCAATAAAATACAGATGGTTTTTTTTTAATTATTTTACTCATGGTGCTGCTATCTTTTGATTATGAAGATGTCTTTGACCATGATTCGTAAAATTCAATAAAACTTTGATACAGTTATCAATGTCTAAATACACTGAGACGATTAAATTTGATTCGTCGATGTTACTCAATACTGACTATTTTAGCTTGATATTTATTATTGGTATATAACAAGTAACATACTCAAATGCAGCGCTTATATAACTGTATTTTATTTGTTTATCATCTTCCTTTAATATCGAACCTTAAAGCTGAGGTTCTATTCAAGTACTAACTATTTATTACAAAAACATATTTTTTCTTTTTTCGACTTTGAACTTTTTGTCTCCGTCTAAACAAGTTGCTACACAGTAATATGTCCCTGCCTGCCTGTCACTTTTTTCAACAAAGACTATAGTTTGCACTGTTTCGAATTCCTTGTAGATAGGGTAAACATTCTTGGTAACTTCTACCCTGTCATCAGACGTTGTTGTTTGCAGGAATAATTCAACTTTGGCATTTCTAAAACCAAATACTCTGCAAATCAATGTAGGCATTTCAGCGTTACCACTTTCCTCAAAGTTTGTTATGATTAATCCAGTGAGAGGAAAGAAAGGCTCTTTTAGGCTTAAACCATTGTAAAGATAGCTCGTTAGTTCAAAGACATACTTGATATCTACGTTTAACCTGTTAGTTGTAGAAACTATTACTTTTAACAAACCATGATACCGTCTCTTGGTGTCTTTCACTAAATCAATATTAACAACCTTTAGCTTGTTGGAAAATGCCGGAACTGAGATCTCAGAAAAACTTAGAAGTGTAGTATTACCATCCCGTGTGGCTATATCATTCACATACTTGGATGGTTTTGTATTGATTTCAAACCCTTCAAACGACGTAGAGATTTCATTAACAGAACTGTCAGAGTCGTAGGCGAAACCAAACATGCCTCTGTATTTCCTCGTACTCGATTGCTTGGCTAAGAAAAACTCAAAGTTATCAAAGTTATATGTTTGTGAAGAGACAACTGCAGGGAAACCTAAGTCAGAACCTTTAAATGTGATTTCATAATTCTGATAGCTGTAGAAATGTCTTGTTTCCTTCTTCTTTTTTAAGTGTAAAAATTCGTCATGCTTGTATCTGACAATAACTTTAAATGTTTTCTTTGCTATATCATGCGGCGTCAAAGAAGTTGATAGATCGAATGAAATCAAACGGCCATCAGAAACAGACTTCACTGAACTCCCATAGACGGAGAAATCCTTGTTCTTAATGTAAACTACAAAATAAAAGATTACTTTGGAATATCTCATCAAAGAAAATATGGTGGTGCTAAAATATCGATATAGAAAACGTAAATATTTAGCTCTTTATTAGTACAAATATTGTAGATATTATGATACATTGTTTGAAGTTATGAAATGGCATACTCTGTAACAACAGATGTGGAGTTATTAACATAAGACCGGTTAAAGTAAAACATTTCAAGGATTAAAGAACAATATAACACAAGTTCAGACCTTCCATACGTTTGTTAATATATCCCAAGCCAGGATTATAATATTACTAGTCTTTACTAAGACTTGTTTCTGTTAAGAGTTTGACAAATCGTAAATGCAGTTTTTAAATATGATCACTTTTTGTCTAATTAGTTCACATGGCTGTTTGAAAACAAGTTATTTTAAATGTGATAACGTGTGATAATAACAAATGTCTTTATGACGACTACTTACTAGATTGCACAGGAATATTATCTACAAACCATGTAGAATGATAGTCACTGCCGAAATATTGTTTTTTATTCATTTTAAAGTTGGCTTTGATATAAGTTCCATATCGCCCTTTTGTTACAGTGATGGTCTCAAACTTCATTTGAGGAAGCTCAGTATTGGCCGAGTCAAAGGCTACCGGTGGCAATCTCTGTAAATGATAATATTAAAGCATTCAGTGGCCACTTTGGAAAATCAAACGAAAAGGTTTTGTGTAGCTACCTCTAACATTTTATGTATATCCTTTACACCTCAAATATATTTAAACATTGTTATATTATTTAATTAACTGATATATATTTATATTTATATTCACTTCAAAATAAAAAAAAAAGAGTGAAATAATGAAACAACACTTAATGACTTAGAATAATTTAATTTAAGGGTCATCAAGGGACGGTTATGCATAGCAAGGCGTGATAAAGATGCACATGGTGTACATGTGTATAGACAATTTGGTTAAAACATTACAATATGAGAAGATTCACAAAACTGGCATGTTATCCTTGTATTAAATGAGGATGGGGTTAATACATAATTGAAGGTGTACCGACTGTAGGAGGCACCAAAGTATGAAGATAAATGGTACCAAAGTATGATGATAAATCATAAGAGTACACAGTACCAAATATAAACTATTACATAAGTACATCCAAACAAGTGACAACTCTATGACAGATCCATCTATTGGAACACCAATGAAGTTCATACACGGCTGTCAACACAAACAATATTCATTATTACTCTACATAACAGCAAAGCAACGTTAACCCTCTTGCTGCCGAGTTTATTCTTGCTTTGTCGCGCCACAAGCATCTTGACGTTTCTTATCTGTGACGTTGCAAAACTTGTGCCTATCTGTAGAACTGCGCTTTCCCGCCGTCCATAATTTTTCCCGCGTCAATGTAGCCGTAATTATGAAAACGATGTATAAGTAATTTTACGGAAGTTAAATATGCTCTAAGATTGACATAAACGATGTTTTTAATACAAGATTATTTACAAATACAACTTTTAACCTTGGAATAGTTTTTTTTTTATCTTTCTTGTCTTAAAATAAAGTGAAAATAATATACCAATTGCTATACTAGCTTTAAGGGCGACTTTGTTTTATCTTTGTCAAGTGAAATGCCTAAATGATTCTTAACCACCTACATGACCTATAGAATAGTAAAATATTTATTCTCATTTTTTTATTAGGTAATTGGTATAAATACTGAAAATTTTTTCTCTCAAATCATTATATAAACGGCAAAACAACGGCCTCAATGAAAATGAAAATAAAAACAAAGTGTGTACAAATTCATAAAAATAAATAAAATCTCCGAGCAGCTGTTCTATGATTCTATGAACTTCTTGTTGTAAAGTATCAAACGTGTCAGATTAAAATTATCATGATTTCAATCCTTGTTTCGGTAGGC
Source organism: Mytilus edulis (assembly GCF_963676685.1). Lineage (NCBI taxonomy): Eukaryota > Metazoa > Mollusca > Bivalvia > Mytilida > Mytilidae > Mytilus > Mytilus edulis. Next base: position 103,032,114 of record NC_092345.1, on the reverse strand, counting down.
AAGGAAATATTTTTTATATACAAATTATTATCCATACTCATTTTGATTATTTTTTAATCATGTTTATTATAATTTTGTTGACCACGTATTGCTCAAAATTTTAGAGAATACGAATTAAAAAAAAAAACATAGTAAAAACGAGGAAAGAAATTCTCTAAAATGAATTCCTATGGCCTACAAGTGAACCTGAATCAATAATAAATCATTTTCATTTACTATGATAAAGTACACACTGTAATTGACATACACGAAATATCTTTAAATCTGTTAATTGATAAATTATTCTCTTCACAACGTTCAGTGGCAAATATTTCATGCAATATTAAGGACGTCTGAAATTCAATATACAATAAATCTATTGCTCAATGAGTCCTACAAAGTAAAAGATCTGTGGTGAATGACAGAAAAAAAGAGGTTGACTGGGAAAGGATATCTATGATATATATGATAGGAATAGAAATCATTGTGTCTACTACTAATTTAACATCCCCATTTCGAATGAAAATAAACATTTTTAAGGCAGTGCTTCTATGATGAAACAGGTTTAAAATGTATTGAAATATCGTATGGCAATACAAGTACATCGGTTAACATGCGTGTACTTTTACAAAAAAAAATCCTAGCTGAGATTTCAATCGTGGTATTTGAGCCTAAGGGAGCTACCATTTGATTTTTATGGGGGGGCTAGGATGAAATTTGAAAAAAATAGGCAGGACAGGAGTTCTGATTAAAAAAAATAGGCAGGATGAGACACTTTGCAAAAAAAAAAGGCAGGATGACAATTTATCAAAAAAAAGTCAGGACAAACTAATAAAAAAGAAGGCAGGACCGAATAAAGTGAAAAATAAAAAGGCAGGACAGAGATTACAGTTAAAAAAAAATGCAGGACAAAATTTTTCATCCTAGCCCCCCCATAAAAATCAAATGGTAGCTCCCTAAAGTAAATAAATTAATTAAAGCGTGTATGGTGTATTGTGAATGAATATTAATATTTAACGTAATCAAGTATAACAGTTACCTTTTTTATGATTATTTATCAGGGATAAGATTTTTGATTTATACGAGATATTCTAATTGATAGATTTACGAAAAATTAACGTAAAACAAATTTCTCGAAAGAATGCAACATTTTACATGAAAATGACGAACTAGATAATTAGTAAACACGTTAAATAAGTTTGTATTATAGTACTTACAAGTTTATGATCCTGTATCATTTCTTGACATCCGTTTAAAGTTTACTTTTAAAGCATTTTATTCAGTTTGCTTCATTCCCGCCAAAATCGCCCTTTTGACGCCGTATTTTGACGTTGTCAGTGCCTCTGAGTATTGTGACGTTACAATGGACCTTTGACGTTCTACACAATCAACAAGATTTGTGTGTAGAAGCCATAAATGTCCCTTTGGCAGCAAGAGGGTTAAATCTGCAAATTTGATCTCGTATGTTTGTTCTTTCCTCGCCTGTATTCGAACTCATGCTATTGGCATATCGAGACAAAAAAAGTCATCATAGATACCAGGATTGTATTTTGTACGCCTGACGCGCGTTTCGTCTACAAACGACTTATCAGCGACGCTCGAATCCGAATTAGTTAAAATTTGCAAAAAAAAGTACAAAGTTGAAGAGCATTGAGGATCAAAATTTCTAAAAGTTTTGGCAAATACAGCTAAGGTAATCTATTCCTGAGGTAGAAAAGCCTTAGTATTTCAAAAATTCAAAAGTTTTGTAAACAGTAAATTTATAAATATCGATCCAGTGGAATGGAATATATCGTGATTTTTCAACGGGTTGGTCCTTTATGACAAATGTGTTACCCTGAGTGATAGCGAGGGGTAAAATATCAGCATAAAGGGACAACCCGTGGTAAAATCACGATATATTCAAGCCCCCCATGAATTATTTCGATTCTAATAGGACAATACGGCTATTGTTTCGGATCGAAGCGCTCTAGGTGGAGGTAAATATTTGCCGTTCCCATAAATAAACGCACTATTAAATTGGCATAAAAGAACGGATCAAACTGAATAAGTGACATGCTTAAAGTTTTTACAATAACGTATTTAGATAGTTTTGGGTGAATTTAAATTAACTTACTTATAATGTCTTATACGTTTAAAAAAAATAGTCTTATGCCATATTTAGCCTCGTTTGTTTACGTTTCCTTGTTGTGATGATATTTTTTTAGGCAAGCGTGTATTTTCCCGTAAAATTTTTATATTCTTACGTCATCGTTCTTTGCCGTCGGGTATCTCATTCATAAAAAAAGCATATGACGTGGGAGTACGATTGGAACAGCCCTGACAATATATTCATATTTTACCACGGGTGTGTACTCAAAGCGTTTGAAGGACGTCATGTTAGAATAATAGATTCATCATAGATACCAGGTTTATATTACCGCCGCTCTAGACCACTCGGCCACCAAGACTGAACTAAACCTAACATTGTTGTGCTGATATTTAGAGTAACTATGTATATAAGGTGCGTGTTAAGTCGTGTATCACCTTCACTGGCGATCTAATGAATGAATCTGTTGTAGAGTTTTCTTTTGTTACAACGTACTTATCCAATGATATTTCTGTGACTGCAACTAACGATCTTTTGCTATTTTTTGCAATCAATTCCATCTTCATGCCTTATATAGTATGCACTGTGTTACAACTCTAGATTCTACTGTCACCGGGCCACCGAAAGATGATAATTTAAGGTATTATGTATAATATGTTTGTTTTCAGCCGTGCATCACCTTCCAGGGAGTAAATCATCGGATCTATAGAGACAAAAGATAGAAAGTACAGATCTGAGAGAACTCACAGTTACTGAAAGCTAGTTCAAAGCCAACAACAACTAATAAAGAACAATGTGTGTATAAGACACGTGCATTTTGAAATTTATAGATATAGGAAGATGTGGTATGAACACCAATGAGATCACTCTCCATCCAAGTAAAAAAAAGTAAAAAGTAAACCATTATAGGTCAAGGTACGGCCTACAACATGGAGCATTGGCTCACACTGAACAGCAAGCTAATATGAGGCAGGCATTACCTGTAAATGGGGACGAAGTCTGTATGAATTATTTTTTTGTAACTTAATTATTTGTCAAAAAAAAGAAACGGAAATACCGTAACGTTTCCGATTTTGGTTCTGTTGTTAGGGATTTTAGTTGTGACGTTATTTAAATTATGACGTCATATGCAATGTAAACAAAGAAACGCTATCATCAGGTAACGTTTTTTCATATCAAGGAATTATTAAAAATGAAATTGGTATTGCGCGTTTCTTCCTATTTTATACTAGACTGATAAATATATATTTTACTCAAAGTTTCATACAAACGAGACCGGAAAAAGGAAGTATATTGTACATTTCTGCGCAGGTCCGGGATTTCAAAACATGACATAAAAAAAATTGAACGATTTTGAGTTCATTAGTACAATGAAAAATTCGGGAAATTTTCCCGATTTTTTTTTTTTATTGAATTTTCTACTGTTATTGGGGACTTCGTCCCCATATAAAGGGCCCCAACAAATTACTAGTGTAAAACCATTCAAACGGGGAAACCAACGGTCTAATTTATATAAAAACGTGAAACGAGAAACACGTATGAACTAAATAAACAGAGGACAACCACTGTATAACAGATTCCTGACTTAGGACAGGTGCAAACATTTGGTACCAAATCGTTTCCCTTAAAAAGATAATATAACATAGAAAGGCACACTATAAAATATCTATTGGAAAATAAAGGCAACAGTAGTATACCCTGTTAGAATTCATAATTAGATAGAGAAAAAAAATCCGAGTTACAAACTAAAACTGAGGGAAACGCATCAAATATAAGAGCTTAACTCAATCAAATAACGCAAAGTAACACACAATGAACGAATACATGTGATCCGTGATACCCGAATGCAAATACACACTTAATAAAAAGTATAAGAGATAAACAATTAAGGTAAAAAGTAAACAGGTTTAAACAAAGTTAAAATATGATACCGTTGTGACATGTTAAACAATATTTAGAAAATCATCACTTTTGAAAAACCTGCGTCATATTATTCGCAGGTAAATTGTTATTAGGTACCCAAACAGAAAAATAAATGAACAAATTGCTTTCAAATCATATTGAAATCTCTTTCAAATTGTGATTCTGCGATTTGTTAGTGCCATTTGCTTGCGATTCATTGAACAAATTATAAACAAATCAGAATTTTCCAAATTCCCTAAAACTGATTTCTTCGTGATTTTTTCAATTGTATGATTTGTAAGCAATTTGTTTCTGTTTTTGTGTGATTTCTTTATGATTTGTTTACTTAGCATATCGTATGAAATGATTTGAAAGTGATTTGTTAACTTTGTTAGCTAGAATGGTGTGATTTAGTTATGATTTGTTAACTTAGAATATCATATGAAATGATTTGAAAATGTTTTGTTAACTTTGTTAGCTATCATGGTGTGATTCATTGATGATTTGCTACAATGAATTAAATATTAATGCATTCCAATTTTCTTTGTTAATCTATCTCTCTGACTTCCGGTTGAGGTCAAATTCAAATTTCAAATACTGTCATATATTAACTGAACAAAGAAGGTTGCAAGATGAGGAGTTTTATTCAGTCTATGAAAGATCACGGTGGTAAGGAATCTCAGTTATTTATTTATAATTTCACATACTCAACTAATACTATTCAAACGTTAACCTTTCAAATTTATAAACTGTGCATTTCAGTATTTCGTTATAATCATGATAATTTTGTACTGTGAGGATTAATTTTCAAAATAAAAATGTATTTAAAGACTATAGCTTCCCGAGCCACCAGACAAAATTCAATTGCAAGTTTAATGTTTTAATTGTTCCAATTGGACCAAGACTAAGACACATCACCAATTCGACATCATTCTACAAAATACACGTGGTTGCTCATGATTTTTTCAAATTTCGCTATAGTCAAATTCGAGATAGAAGTAAGAGAAACTTACACAGAGGGAACAATTTGTTCCTCGTCGCAACCTTTCTGAGAGTTTCAGGTGTAGAACATATTTTTGATCTGGATGTAAATGATTTAATCTGTGAATTGATGATTGATATCAATTTATTTACGATTTGCTTGTGACTTCTTTGAGGTAGGATTTATGATTTACTTCTGATTTGTTAAAGATTTGATAACAATTTGTTTATAATTTCTTTATCATTTGAAAACGATTTAGAATTTAAGATAAACGTGATTTAAAAGCTCCATGTCACAAGACAAATAATGTATACAAAACTGCAATACCGTGTGAGAATTTTGTGCTTGCAATATTTACAAAATTATTAATTTCCTAAAGTCATTCTAGTAGTTCCAACTACAATTGGAAAATACTTTTGGTCTTTACTCATTGTTAAAGGCCGTACGTTGACCTATAGTTGTTATTATCTGTGTCATTTGGTCTCTTGTGAAGAGTTGTCTCATTGGCAATCATACCACATGTTCTGTTTATATTCATACATATTTCCAATAAATATCAATGAACAATTTATCAAAATTTCATTATTGATGGGCATTTCAAATACGCATTGGATGAATTCATATCAAATTCATCCTTAAACAAAATGAGTGATACGATTGTAAATAGTATTCCATGTCTAACCGAGACCATAAAACTAGCAGAGAATAATAAAAAAAAATGAGGTTCTATAGCATTTAAAAATGATCAGCTGTTTTACTGTATGTCAAATAAATGAACAAGTTTTAGTACTCAGTGTTCATTAATGAATATTCATTTAATTGAAATACATGGAATAAAAAAAAAATGACTTTTAATATATATCTTCAGTTGTATTTTTGTAGATTATGATAAAAAAGATTGTTTACCTTGTTATATTGAAGCGATGTGTAAACGCTTCCACATAATAAAAATGATAAAACTATATAAATAATACCCATCTTTGTTATTGAATGTGTTTAGTGTCACATTGAAGCAAACTTTATAGGGTAAGAGGATAATTATTTGTTCGCCTACTTTCGAGCTAATTATCTTTTGATTACAAATTATGTCAAAAACGACGTGCATAATATTTCAAAAGTAGCCAATTACTGGAAAATGACATTTGAAAAACAAATTATAATTACAGTATATCTGTTACCAATTTCATAACATTTAAAAGTGGTTTATTGGTAATTTTAAGAATCATTTGTCTGTCAGCTACACTTATCGTTAATGCAAATTTTCATTTTAGCATAATTTCTGTGGACTTCATCTGATAATATTTTTCGTTTCTTCAATTACACACCACTTATATAGGCAATGCCTTGTCGGGTTTAAATAATCATGGTTAGTCATTTTGAAACTAGTGTGACCGAAATAGAACAGAAATATCGGTTCAACCCACATATTAAAAGGCAACAGTAGTATACCGCTGTTGGAAATTCATAAATCGATTGAGAAAAAAACAAATCCGGGTTACAAACTAAATCTGAAGGAAACCCATCAAATATAAATGAAATACCACACAACAGAAACACAATAATAAAATGTAACACACACAGAAACGAACTATAAAAAAACAATGGTCGTTTTCCTGCTTTGGTAAAGAACATTTTAAGAAAATAAATAGTGGGTTGAACCTGGTTTTGTGGTATGCCAAACCTTCCGCTTTTAATCAAAAACAAATCCGGGTTACAAACTGAAACTGAGGGAAACGCATTAAACATAAGAGGAGAACAACGACACAGCATTAAAATGTAACACACACAGAAACGAACTAAGTACTAGACGAAATCTATTTTAATATGTCCGTTCACCGTCATGTCATGCAGTTGTTACATCCAATTACCTCTTTATGGTAGAACTGCGGGGTATTATAATGTCATAAAAACATCTGAAATTTGTTAAATGCTTTTGAGGTTTATGATAACAAATGGACACACATTGCTGTATTTTCACCTTAAAATCTGTTCTGTGAACAGACTTACCAGTGCAGTGTGGAAAGTTTGAAGGGCTGGCATCAACTAGATATATAAAAATTAACTGCATTTTGTGTTTTCAAAAAGCTAATATTATTTTTGGATTTTTATTTTCCTGTCACTCATTTTCCTACCATCACTTGTTTTTTAGTATCTCAGACTTCCATATTGGACTTTTACAGTTTAAGGATTTTTTTAAAAATATACCCGTTAAAATTATACGGTTCTATTCTTTTGGGAGGTATGAACAAGTACGCAGTCACGTTCAACTATTGAACCCAAGTCAAAATTTATCATAGACGAAACCCGCGTTTGGCGTAATAAATTAGAATGAAATTCAAAACAGTGTAGCTGTGGCCATTGATTGACACATTAAAATCATCCATTGACCGGGACAATTTACGTGAACGTTTGTCTGTAACAACCACTGTTCACGACGTACCTACGATAGACATTTAAACTGTGGGGTCACCAAAGGTTTCTTAACGCCTTTAATTATAAAATAATTCGAAAAATTAATCAGGAATAACCTTTGTGTTTTGATTTATATAATTGATATAAATCAAAATATCGTGTTATTTCTGATTAATTTTTCGAATTACTTTATTTAGGTTTTGAGAACCTTTGGTGACCCCATAGTTTAAGTGTCTTTAAAAAGTACATAGTGAGCATTGGTCGTTACATACAAACGTTCACCTAAATTGTCCCAGTCAATGGATGATTTTAATGCGTCAATCAATGGCCACAGCTACACTGTTTTGAATTTCATTCTATAAGCCTGGTATTTTTGGTAACTATTTACACCACTGGGTTGATACCACTGCTGGTGGACGTTTCGTCACCGAAGGTGTCATCAGCCAAGAAGTCAGCACTTCGGTGTTCGATATGCTATTATGATATATTATCCATGTCAAACTGTACTTTAATGGTCTACAATGAAATACTTACTAAATGCTGGTGATGCTATGGTGATGTCAACATGTCTTTGTATCCTAATGCTGATTAGACATGAATATCAATTATATGGTCATTATCATAAATTGCCTGTTTACAAGAGTATACATTTTTCCTCATGCGAAGGATTTTCTTATCCCAGGCATAGATAACCTTAGCCGTATTTGAAACAACTTCTCAGAATTTTGAGTCTTGAATGCTCTTCAACTTTATACATGTTTGCCTCTATAACTATTTTGATCTGAGTGACACGGATGAGTTTTATGTAGACGAAACGCGCGTCTTGCTTAATAAATTATAAGCCTGGTACTTTTGATAACTATCAATCATTATCAACTGTTTTGTATTTGGGATGTTTAGATACGCAGCCTCTGTTTTAATTACTTTACCGTTGTCAAATTTGAATTATTATACCAGCTTAGATCGGTCACTGCTGTTTATTGTGAATGTTTTTTCACGCAATCGCTGTTCTAACATCTTAACTGTCATCACCTTTGGAATTTTAGAGTTGAGCCAGTTCATATCGCACATTATAATTTTTATTTGAGGCTTATCTTTGCTGTCTCAATTTTAAATAGCCGTATAACCTGCGTCATGTTAGGACATTTTAAAGTGTACTGGCGTTTCTATGATGTTCTGGTAGATCTGTTTTATTTTATAGATTTCAAGATTGTTAGTATAATGACCAGAACAGATTGATGTGATTCATTTTACATTATAACCATACTGATGATGGATATCTGTTATCCGACAAATTAGTACTGAGAAATCGTTTAAGACACGGATGTTTAGAAGTTGGTCTCTTTGTTGATAAAAAAAATATTGATTTTTAAAATCACAGATATGTTTATTGTAGAGACGTAATGGGGCATATCAAGCATACAGTATTATATTATGATACATAGAAAACAATTATGAAAAATATGTATATTGTGATTGTGCATACATTATATAGGTTATAGATGTTAAAACTAAAACTCAGCATGTTGTTAAATAGTAAGAAAAAATATCTGAAAGTATTGGGTTGTCTAAAAAGTAAAATCTCAAAAATACTGAACTCAGAGGAAAATCAATTCGGATAGTCGATAATCAAAGGGCAAAATCAAATGACAAATCACACCAAAAACTGTCATACTTCTGACTTGGTACAGGCATTTTCAAATGAAGAAAATGGTGTATTATACCTGGTTTTATAGCGCTAAACAGTCATATTCGCAATCATTATAAATATTTACAAAATACACCAACCTTAAATCTTCAAATATTCTTGTTCACAAAACTGAGACACAACTACACCTGTCGATCAGCTATTTATCAATAGTACAATGTAGTGAACAGTTTTTACCTGTACCATAATTACTAGAATGAAGTAAATAATATTTTTAAATAACTTTATATAATATCTGGACAAAATAATCAAATTGTATCATAAATATGATTTGATAAAATATATAAATGCTGATATAAAAATATTTTTTCTCTTTTTTTCTCTAATTTCCAAATTTCACATCATTTGCTTAACTCTATACATAGAGAGATAACTCAAGAATTTCTAATGTAAAATTTAACATGTTACAAAATTTCAAATGCTTAACTTTATACAAAGAGGGATAACTCAAAAATTTCTAATGTAATTTTTGACATGTTACACAAAGACAATTGAAATAACAATATAACACGTTGTTAAGATGATAAACAACGTCAGTACGCAGAATCTATAAATCAATACCATCGTGTTTGTGAAGTTGATACGGATTATTTATCAACAAGGTCTTGGTACCTTCCAATAAAGTACATACACTTTTAAACATTTTTAAATACCGTAAAGTAAAGAAAACGTAACGTACAAAATGTAGTTTTGTCTAATGATTTTAAAGTCTAGGTATAATTCATACCAAGTTAAAGTGTTGTTTCTTTTCAGGTTTACTGGAAATTTCAAGACAGCATTATTTTAAGTTATTAACAAACAAAGAATTAGAAGATGGAGATCAAGCTATTATATATTATTCCCGTCCATTTAATATTCTCAATGAAACAGAAAGAAATATATTAATAAAATTAAGAAAGGAAAAGGGCAATGTTTCAAAGCGACAATAACCCGATCAATGTAGCGAGAAACTCCCGCGTAGGCGTAGAATAGAATGTTTTGTCAAAATAAACAATTTATTAACCTGTCCATTTTGTATACTTGTATGTGTGAAGGGTGTTGTGTATGTGAGCTTACTCATTTCAGGTTCTTTTTGTAACTTTTTGTGTAACTTCGCATTGTAATAGTTCCATGACTTTTCTTTTATAAATTTTTATGAATCTTAATTCTTCTAATTTAAAAATGTTTTCGTGAGAAATAAGCGATTATAAATAAGTGATATTAGTAATTAAAAAGATCATGATGCTATTTAATTGAATATTAATATGTTGAGCAGGATGAAACAGTTGATCAGGTTTTCCAAATTCAATGTTCATATGTATGTTATATGGTACGTTATAGTGTTTGTTGCATTATCAGACTAGATCGGGGATTAGTCAGACCGGAAGTGAGAGATTGTCGTCAATACGAAAGAGTGTGGCAGATTTAAAAAGACGATTAGTCGTTACTGAACCAGAAGAGTTAAGTTGAACATTTACTAACATTCTCAACTGTTAACGAGGCCGGATAATGTACCGGTATTTGATGTATCCACTAACAAATGTGAAAAACTATTAATAAAACATGATTTACCTTTAAAAAAAACCATTCTCAACTATTATTGCTGTTCATATTTAATTACCAATGCAAATGATAAACTGATTGATACGTTTACTTCTTGTGTGTTACAGTGGTGACAACGGTGTGGATGGAGCGCCAATCGGTCCACTAGCGTTTATTGTGACTGATTCACATGGTAACAGTTTTGACAGTAACATAATATTTGAACAGCCGCCTGACCTTAAAATAGAATATTGTATTGTCCGTGGAGCCACAGTAAATGAAAAAAGGACGTTTTCTTAGAAAGACTAAATAGTGTGGACACAAATAGATGTCTCCTAATAATCGTAAAAGTTGCAGTTGGGATAAACGACTTCACAAAATCTATTTAAAATTAAAACAGGGAACGTGAGCTAGTATATTCAGGTGCTAAAGGTTTTGATATAGACGAGAAGATATAAGAATTTAAAGCAGTTGTTAAAGAGAAATAACCAAATGTAATCGGTTTAATAACTGTGCCACCAATAAGTTTTAAGAAATATAAGGAACACAGATTTGAGAATAAGAGGTTGACAGTTTCAGAGATGTCGGACGATGATCTGGTGAAGTTTCAAAAGGATTTAGAAAAGAAAGTTGAAATAATTTATTGAAATTGTAAAAAACAGTTAGGAAAGTTGAAGGCTGTCGCACAATTTCTTGGCACAGATCAGTTTGCAGACTTGGAAAAGTAAAACGAGTAAAAAGTATCAAAAAGTATATAAAACCAATTTTCGAGAATTGTATGACAGAATACATGGTTCTTCGGCTATTAAACAAAAGTGGTTTTCACAGTTAATTATAGTTATCAGAGCTGAAATTGGTTATGCAAAAGCGGAGGCTTCACAGTCGTCAGATGATATACTAGCTGGCAGCTCGGTTGTAGAACATTCACAGTCACAGGATAGCGGCCGGGAAGACTCCTGGGATTTTAAGAGAGGACAATTAATGTGAAACTGTAAATGCTCTTTGTATCCTTTTACTAATAAGTTTTTTTATGTTAAGTTAAGTTATTAAGAATAACTGTTTATTCTCTTGATACATTTTGAGCAGAAGGTGGTAGCTTATACATTGTAGTCAAGTTTTGCTTGAATAGAAACTGGTATATATATATATATTTATATAAAAAGAATTTCAATATAAATATATCTGAACCATAATTTGTTATTTCATATATTTTTTAAAGACAAACTTAACCTAGATATTTTTTGAAGTATTATAAAAATAGCGGAGAATGGAGACGAAGGACAGCAGGGCAGAAAAACAAGAAGATCAATTGTTATGCCAGATGTCTTTACTGGTGAAGAAGAATTGCTATTTCAGTTTGAAAGCTGCTCATCATTGAACGACTAGGATGATGACTTAAAATGTAAATTCATTATAGTTATATTGAAAGGAACGGATGACACTAAAAAAGATTTGACTTAATTAAAGTACTTCAATTAGAACTCAAAGCATATCAATCTTTGTCAAATAATGTCCGAGACAAATTGGCCAAGGATCAGTTTTTAAGGGGCATAGATAAGACAAAATTAGCTTTAAAAGTAAGACATGCCAATCCGAAAACGCTTGATGAAGCTATAGGAATGACGTTAGAGTGTCAAAGCAGTGTATAAAGACCTTAGGGATACTAATACTGCATCAGAACAGAAAATGTTAGGCACGATGACAGAAGAAACAAGATGCATGTGCAAGTATCAACCCGTCAAAAACAGACAAGCTAATAGGTCTGCGAATGCAGATTAATGCAGTTAAAAATGGCAATGATTTTCGGTGTTTGCATCTCAATCTAAATCTGACGTCATTTTCTTAACTAATCGACACGTGATTGGCTAGAACGTTTCGTCGTCGTCAATTTTGAGCTTGTCACGAACAGCTGATCGGGCACCTTGTTATGCTAGAAGTCAGTGTCATCAGTTCGACAAAACCACGTAAATATAGAAGTGTGTTGCTTATATTTTGAGGTACGTTAGTTTTAAATTATTTCAGCCTTTTGCCGAGGATCGTGGATATTCATTTGATTCACGATTATGAATGTTGTCTGAAGAGAAAGCTGCATGTTTACTTAAAAATGGGGTAATTTACACGTTTCACTATTCACATGATGTGGACAGTCTGAAGAAACTTCCTTTGAATTAATTTTGCACGTTAACACTATTTTACTTACTTATAAACAATCCGATCTTCATTGACTATTGACTAAATTACCTAATTTATATCAAATTTTGCAGACTGACCAGGGATGCACACATGCTGATCAAATATTTTTAAATTTGAAATATTAATGATCATGCAACGTAAGGAGTACTTAAAATTTGTTAAAATGTCCGAACACCAAGCTTCGCCTGAGGCCCGACACCTTTTCCTATGCCTGAATCCCCCTCCCCTCAATTTGTCTCGTATGCATGTTTTTTTAATTCAGTATAATTTATGTTAACATTTTTTTTAAACATTAGGTATATTTGAACATGGATCGTTTGATTATTTCTTATTCCAATTTATAATATATTATAAAAGTAAATTAAAACAAAGAATTATTCAAAATATATGCATGCATTACTTTGGATCATACTTATGGCTATGGCTTGTCTGTATTTAATAACATTTTGTAAGCAGATGAGATGTTATGATATGTGAGAAATATTATTTATAAGCATGGCCATAATCATAATTGACAAACAACTTTTCATTTATGATTTTAAATCTGACAGTCATTATATACTATCATTTTAAATCATCCCTTTAGTTTACACTTAATGTTTTTGTCTTAATGAATTTTTTCATTTTTCTTATGTTTAGTTTCTAGGCATTAGATTATTTGAAATATGTATTTGTAATATTGATTCACTATAATAATGTGTATCTGAAGTATGTGTAGTATGTGTTTCTTTGTGTAGATCTTTTTTAAATTTTGACAAATTTGTTTTAAAACAATTTACCTCAACAGATCAATCTTAATTGTGTTTATTTACAATCTGGTGTGTATACAATTGAGTTTAATTGAAACCTTTCAGTAATTATTGTTACTTCTTTTGTAGATTGATTAACACCAGGCACATATAAGTTGACAGTCAAGGCATTAAGGATGTACTTAGGTGAGGTTAGGTGAAAATTAATAAATTAAGAAGTTAAAATTAAAACCATAAACTGGTAGAGCATCAATTAAGGATAAAAATAACCTAAAAATATTGACAGGTCATGGACCTCCTTTTCAAGATATTTGAGATTTAAAATATGGCGGGAAAAGGCTGACTCGGACTTTTACCTTATATTTGCATTGGTATTATTAGTTCTCAAAACAAAAGAAAGAAAATTAAGAATCTTCTAAAATTTTGGTAAATGACCTTTTGTGAGCTATTAAGTCTTATATGAAAAAATAAATGGGTGTTATGGGGCAAAATATTTTACATTGTATTTTATGGAAAAACACCAAGGAGTCCGAACATTTGACACAAATTCCAAAACCTCACCTAAGTACATCCTTAAGAGTGTAGTTTCAATAATACTAAATATGAGGTCTACACAATTAAATGTAAGTATTAATTTTATTATAATAAATGATTCCTGCAGGAGTCCTTCAGATCTTCATTCTTTTTTTATACAATTTTCTATAATCTTTTTCTATCTTGCTCATTATTCTCTATTCTTTTTATTTTAACACAACATCATTCTCTTTTATTATCAGTTTATCAGTTACCGGTAAATAGTCTAATTCGGTAGGTCACATTCAGGAAAGGGAAGGGGATTACGACGTAAGGAACATATCCGGTATCATTTGTGAAACGATTATTTCATAACGGTCAACCAACTCGTGATGGCGTCCGTAAAATTTACGAAGGGATGATTTCAACTTCACCGTTTGGAACTCTTGGTTTAATAGCTTCCTTGTGAGCAGCAACCCTCTATCAAGAAGATCATGATAGCAAATCCAAGCACGGGAATATCGTATCAATTGGGAGATATATACCCCGTATGCAGGTGCTTCTGGAATATTGTTACTTAGAAATGGAAAGTTCACAATTGGAAAGCTGAAATCATCTCTTTTGTCGTAAAGTTTTGTTTTCAACCGAACCTCATTGCAAATTTCTAGATGTAAGTCAAGATATGAGGCCGACTTAACTGTATCTGTAGTATCCTTTATCTCTAGCTCGATGGGATAGATGCGTTCCACATAGTCACCAAATTTTGAATTATTTAGTGAAAAAACATCATCTATATAGCGGAAAGTCGAGTTAAAGGATATTGCTGACTTCTCATCTTTATTCCTAAGAAGTTCCTGCATGAATTCATCCTCATATAAGTTATATTTTGTATCTAATCACACCAACCCGCTATTGATCAAGTCATATTGATTAATAACAAATTGGCAAAGCAATGTGATGGGTAAATATCAGTTAAAGTAAGTTGTACTTACAAACTATATTGTACTTTTAGATACAACTCATCAATTAAAAGTTCATTTTAAATCAATGTAGAACTTTGTGTCAAGTTTACTTTTAATTCAATAATAATTAAGAAATACACAAATGTGACAATTTTGACTGAAGTTTTCAGTTTGTGTCATGACATGTACATGAATAACAATAACTTTGAAATGCCACTAATTGTTTACAATTTTTTTTTTCAGTACATGGTCCGAGACCACAATTGTCGTCCCTTGATTTCCGTTGTTCACGAATATAGTCCCTAGTATTGACAGTGGGTTACGAATATAGTCCCTAGTGTTGACAGTGGGTTACTTGCCAATATTTTTCATACCACTTCCAAATTTATTTCTCCATGTTTTATGCCTCAAATTGGAAATAGTGGGGTGAAATTACACTTTAAAAAAATTTGAGTCCAGAATTTTAATGGAAAGTAGTGATTTGGTCCAGCTGAAAAAGGTTTAAAATTAGCACTTCGGAAGCTGTCGAAAGATTTCAAGACGCCCTAAACATAAAATTGTCCATATTTTGAGTTAGAGCCGATGAAGTTTTCTATAATTTTGATATAAATTGTCCCAAAAGTAGTACAACACACTGTAAAAATTTCACTGAGAAAGCGCAGGTGGGATTTCTAAAATTTACATTTATGTTCTAAAAGAAATGGACGACGAATTAATTGTGGTCTCGGACCACATGCATAAAGAGGGACGAAAGATACCAAAGGGACAGTCAAACTCATAAATCTAAAACAAACTGACAACGCCATGGCTTAAAATGAAAAAGTCAAACAGAAAAACAATAGTACACATGACACAACATAGAAAACTAAAGAATAAACAACACGAACCCCACCAAAAACTAGGGGTGATCTCAGGTGCTCCGGAAGGGTAAGCAGATCCTGCTCCGCATGTGGCACCTGTCGTGTTGCTTATGTGATTACAAATCCGGTAAATAATCTAATTCGGTAGGTCACATTCATGAAAGGGAAGGGGATTGTAGTTACGACGTAAGGAACGTATCCGATATCATTTGTGAAACGGTTATTCCATAACGGTAAACCCACTCGTGATGGCGTCCGTAAAATTTACGAAGGGATGATTTCAACTTCACCATTTGGAACTCTTGGTTTAATAGCTTCCTTGTGAGCAGTAACCCTCTATCAAGAAAATCATGATAGAAAATGCACGCACGGGAATATCGTATCAATTGGGAGATATATACCCCGTATGCAGGTGCTTCTGGAATATTGCTACTTAGAAATGGAAAGTTCACAATTGGAAAGCTGAAATCATCTCTTTTGTCGTAAAGTTTTGTTTTCAACCGACCCTCATTGTCAATTTCTAGATGTAAGTCAAGATATGAAGCCGACTCAACTGTATCTGTAGTATCCTTTATCTCCAATTCGATGGGATAGATGCGTTCCACATAGTCACCAAATTTTGAATTATTTAGGGAAAGAACGTCATTTATATAACGGAAAGTAGAGTTAAAGGATATTGCTAACTTCTTATCTTTCTTCCTAAGAAGTTCCTGCATGAAGTCAGCCTCATAATAATAAAGAAACAAGTCGGCAAGTAGAGGGGCACAGTTTGTTCCCATTGGGATGCCGACAGTCTGTTGAAAAACACGTCCTCCGAACGTTACAAATATGTTGTCAATCAAGAAATCAAGCATCTTGATAATATCGGTTTCAGAGAATTTTTTGTTTGAATCAGAGTGATTCTTTACAAAGTACGGAGGCAATGTTGTTAATACACGTTTTAACTAGCCTGACTGACAGAAAAAAGTAATCAGAGAAAAAGAGCGACCACTTGTTTCTTTTGAAGATCAACACATACAACGAAAATGTCAGACAATGTGTTACCATATATGGGTATAGTTTTAGATCTATTCATGAAAAGAAAGTAAAATCAATGTTTTACAGATAAAAGCTTGAGGACATATAGCAAAACTGTAATAGTGCTGAATATAAAAAAAAACATGCCATGGCACATGTAACTTTTGGAATGCAACAATTTTCAGTATGACAACAAAAGGAAGGGTTAAATTACTGTTTAAACTGACTCTGGAACATTGAAGACAGACATAAAAGTATTACATCAGAGGAAATAACTGTGCACTTCTTTCTTGGTGGATCAACACACAAAAGGAAATGTTCATATTATTATGCATCATGTGCAGTAGTTGAGATAATTTTTGATATATGCATAAAACTGTGAAATGAGTGAGAAAGTATGTCTGTTACATGTGAAATAAAAAAAAGGACAAGTATATGAATAAAGAATTATCTAGTTCATCATTATCATATGAAAACCAGCAGGATGATATATACGTCTACATTTATTAAGGATCTTATTGTATGCATTGTAATAATGATAATCATATGTCATGCTTTTTGTAATAATTTTGAGAAAACTATTTGAAATGAATGAACAATTATCATTAGTTTCATTGAATCTTTTGAAATAGACATATATAGGTACTTAATAGACAAATAATACTTATAATGAACCCAAGGCTATCAGATGTCTGTTTCACATGCATACAACATTATTGAAAAAAAAATATAGGTTTACCTCAAGGATATTTCTTTTTTTCTATAACAATTTACTGTTTGATACTGAAAATACTGCAATGAATGAATGATGCATGTTCAACAAATAAATATAGCTCTAGAAAGTCTTGCTGACAGCTGATATAGTTTAAAAAAAGACCCATTCACACATGTTATTTGACAGTTACTGATTCTAATAATTCGTTGAACTTTGAATTAAAAATGTTAAAAAAAAAAAAAAAAAAAAAAAAAACCACCGAAAAGGGGAATAATCGATCTGCATCAGTGTTTAAATGTCGCCGCGTAAGGACTGAATATAATACATCTATAAATATGGCATTGGCGCACCCCGTTATCATTTATTGATCTCTTTAAAACTTTGCATGCTTATTCTTGGAAAGTTCACGAATACCACGATTTTTTTTTATCTTTTATTTGTTCTTCAATGGTCAAGATTTTACAATGACCCTATAATCACCACCTGACTATGGTTTTTGGGGTAAACATTGAAAGTTCTATACGAGACTATCGATTTTTTTTAATTTCTATTCGTAATACAAGAATATAGTTATTAAAGAGAAAAAAAAGAGAAAATAATAGTAGTGTAGTGGGGACCAGAATCTTTAATAAGATGAATACCAAGATTGCTGTTTCTTGTTTTAAAAATTAATACAACATTTTGTTACGTCTGTTATGTTTTATTATAAAAAGATAAACTAAATGAAAGAAACAGCTGTTACGGGAAAAATAACATCATTGTCAACCAAATACAACTTTATTTTCATTCATTTGTTTAGTTCTTTGGGGTGCGCCAGGCTCTTGAAGTTGGGCGTTCACACGTCATCTTTGAATGATGCCCGCTATTATGGTAACCAGGTGGTAGGTTTTGAGACTCCAGAAATTAAAACTTTGGATGATATGAGGGATGATGAAAAGTTCTGGGTAGAAAGTTTTCTAGAATAAAATTCTAAATAATTTCAAATTTCAATAATTTTGTGTAGTATTTGTATAGGACAGGAAGAGGGAATATAGTCAGTTTTAGTAGCTAGGGACCTGGCACTGGAGTGCATCTTTGGTGTTGATTTTATGATGGCCCATAAATTGATAACTGATTTTGATACCATGGCATTGAAAACTAAAACAACAAATATTTGCTTAAAGAAAGGAAACTCAAATCTTGCGTATAACATAAAATCTGCAAAACCAGAAGTCATTCCTGCCGGACATGAAAATATAATTAACGGAAAACTTGTTGCCAAGGGCAGCGGAGAGATTATGACGACAAATTATGTCGGTATAATTGAATCAGGATTGAGGTAAACAAATGAAACACCTGTACTGTTAGCACGAAGCTTTATAGCGTCCCAAAACTTGACTGTACCATTGCGGGTAGCCAATTTTTCATGTAAAAATGTGACAATCTTTAAAACACTACTCTAGGGATTTTGTCTACGATTGATGAGGACTTTGATAAAGACAAGGGTGTATGTGGTGCGGTAAACAGTTCTAGGGTTTGTACTGGCATCAGGAGCACAATTGATAATATGCATGTTGTTTGTTCATTGAACCTTGAACAGAAAGAAAGACTCAATTCCATGTTAGAGGAATATAGCAGCATTTATTTTTCAAAAGGACCAGCTGCTCTTGGTCAAATCTCATTAGTGAAACACAACATTGAGACAGGGAGTAGTTGTCCCCTGCGACAAGGGCTGTGACGTGTGCCTATACACAAACTGAAAGAAATCAAAGATCACATTGACACCATGTTACAGGAAGGGATTATTCAACCATCATGTAGCTCCTGTGATTTTAGTGCCTCAGAAGGATGGTAGTATCAGGTTTTGTATTGCTTATCGCCGGATAATTTCAGTCACTAAAAAGGATGCAAACCCCTTACCACAGATAGACCAGACGTTGGATGGGCAAAACTATTTTCTTCTCTTGATTTAGTAAGTGTTTACTGTCAGATACAACCAACTGGGGACTTTACGAGTTTAATGTCATGCCGTTTGGTCTCTGTAGGGCACCTAGCACTTTTCACAGACTGATGGAAACAGTTCTGGCGGGATTACAGTCGGACCTGTATTTAGTTTACCTTGATGACATTATCATCTTTAGTCACACTTTCGATGAACATTTAGTCAGACTCATGGAGGTATTCGAAAGAATTCGAGGAGCAAACTTGAACTTAAAACCTTCCAAATGTCACCTTTTAAATCAAGAATTAATTGTTTATGTCATGTAATTTCAGAAAGAGGTGTTGAACCCGCTGATGCAAAAATCAAAGCTGTTAAAGACTGGAACCCCCCCCCCCCCAAAAAAAAAAAAAAAAATCTGCATCAGAGGTTCAGCATTTTTTAGGATTCGCCTCGTTTTATAGACGATTTGTTGCAAAGTTTTCAGATATTGCATCACCATTATATAAATTGACTTAACAAAATACACGATTTATTTGGAATGAGTGATGCCAAGATGTATTCTTGGAGTTGAAGAGAAGACTAACGACGGCACCTATTTTAGCTTTTCCGCGTAGTGACTATGAGTTCATAGTTGATACTGATGCGAGTGATTTTGGAATATGCGCTGTGCTCTCACAAATCCAGAATGGAAAGAAAGTCGTTAAAGGTCATTCGAGTCGAACATTGAGCAAGTCTGAAAGGAACTACTGCACTACAAGAAAAGAGCTTTTAGCATTAGTGTTTTTCATTAAACAATATCGTCATTATCTGTATGGCAAGAAATTTCAGACAAGAACAGATCACAAAGCACTGAAATGGCTTTTCTCAATGAAGGAACCGAAAGAACAGACTGTTCGGTGGATCACACAGTTATCAGAGTATGCATTTTCTATAGAACACAGAAAATGTAAACCTCATTGAAATGCGGACGGATTGTTTAGAATACCTTGCCACCAGTGTCGTAATGATGAGAATAATATCGCTACCTCTGCTGTGAATAGACAATTTTGTTATGTACAGAATGATACGACGAGGAGACAACAAGAAATAGTGAATAATAATGATACATCAGATGGTTCTGGAACAGCATGTTGCAGCTCTAGAATCACTGATTCGTCTTCAACGTTAAGAGACCAGTATTCAAATAAGTTTCCAGAAAGTGCAACAGGAACAAGACAAAGACATTTATGTGGTTTTATCTTGGAACACTGGCAACAGACGACCACAATTCCGTGACGTTGAAGGAAAAAGTCCTGTGGTTAAAGAATTGTGGAGCAAATTTGACCAATTGGTATTACACTATAAGAATAAAATCATTCATTAATTCATTCTATATATATAACACATAGCTGAGAGGGTGATGGAGCAGATTGTTACCCCGAGAAACATTGTCGACCGCGGCGAAGCAAAGTTTGAGTATACTTTTTCGAGGGTTGCCAATCTGCTCGATCACCCTCTCAGCTATGTGTTATTGAATGTATTATACTGAATGTCCTATCATTATAGTCTTTTACAAATTAATTTTATTTTAACAGTATTTTCTATGACGTCATGTACATAACAACGTTACGGGTATTAGAAAAGAAAACAACAAAAGTTAAGCAATATGGGTTTTTTTTGTTTTTTTTTTACAGTCAAATAATAACATTTAAGCCAAAACATAGCACTTTAGCATTGTATTTAAGTACTTGATGTACATTCAATTCATTTTCCTTTAAACTATTTTTTTTTTATATATATTTTTGATGGGTTAGACGAGAGGATAACATTCAAAAAATTATCTCCCTCTCAGCCATATGTGATAGAGTAAATTAACAGCCTCGTGTCAGCCAATCAAAATATGGCATTTTAATATGAAGTATGATAAAATGAAATGTTATATATAAGATTGGAAAATGCAAGGAAAGAAGAATATATATTGAAGATAATACGTAATAAGTTAATGAAATACTATACAACCTTCATACTAGCCCACTAGTGTCAAAAACATTTGGAAAAATTTCTGAAAGATTCTATTGGTTTGGAATGAGACGCGACGCTGAAAATTATGTCGCTAACTGCGTTGAATGTGTCACAAGATAGAATCAGAGTAGAACAGCTGGAGCCCCGTCACAACCACATTATTCTGGAGGTCCATTTGAGAAAATAGTAATAGACATATTGGAAATGCCTATGTCGGATCAAGGGAACAGATTTATTGTGGTAATTGGAGATTATTTCTCTCTAAGTGGGCAGAGGCTTTACCTTTTAAGATTCACGCAGCTCCTGTGATCGCCTAAATCCTCATAGATCAGTTTATAAGTAGATTTGGTTCACCATTTCAATTGCATAGTGACAAGGGGCCTGAATTTGAGTCTCGACTGATATCCGAATTATGTAAGTTACTAGGAATTGATAAAACTAGGACGACTACTTACGACCCTCAATCAGACGGTCAAGTTGAGAGATTCAATGTACATCAAAATAAATCAAAGGGACTGGGATGTTCGCCTACAAAAAGTGATGATGGGGTATAGAACTAGTGAACATGAATCTACAACGTTTTCACCGGCTTATGTTCTTTTTGGAAGGGAACTTAGACTTCCATTGGATGTACAGTATCAGTTACCTGATGGCAGCACTGCAAAACATGCCAGTGAATATGTAATGACCAAGGAGAGATTTTTAAAGGCATACGAAGTACCAAGGGAAAATCTAGGACAGTCACAAAAACCCATGACAGATCACTATGACAGGAAGGCATTCGGTGAAGCGTTTGATGTGGGTGACAAAGTTTGGAACTATGATCCCCGAGTTAAGAAGGGGCGGTCGCCCAAGTGAAATTGTCCTAGGAAAGGTCCATATACCATTAAAAAAAGAAGATTTCAGATCTAGTGTATAGAATACAGTTAGATATCACAGGAATGACAAAAGTTGTTCATTTTAATAAACTGAAAAAGTGTGCAATACAGGAGAGAAATAACATGAGATAACCACAACAGATGATATATGTACATAAGTTGACGGAGAAGAACAATCGGCAAACCCTCAGCCGTTTGGAGGATTAGATATAAACTTTCCATTTACTCCTCCAACATCTCCGATTACCAACAACAGGGAGGAAAGATTGGATAAAGATGTTCAAATGAAGATGAGGATGAAACAAACAATAGTTTAAGATAAAATCAGGATGAGGAACTACCGAAAGGAGAGAGAAGACGCAGTTACAGACCTAAGGAATTTAGCAAACGAAACAACACCAATCGTTTAGGAAACTTATAGGAATGATACAGAAGAGACAACAGTAACTGCTTTGCGACTGTCATCAAGGAAATGAAAAATCCAAAATACTTTATAGACTTTGTGCTTGTCGATGAAATTGATAAACTTTGGGACATTCATATCATAATGCAAAGTATGCTTACAATAAACTGACAATTGAAATATTTTGAATGTGCATATAGTTTTGTCGTGTCAAGAAATTGTTTTATTCATGTAGACACGAGGACGTGTCTTACATAGATAACAATGTTATTTAGTACGTTATAGTGTTTGTTACGTTATTAGACTAGATCGGGGATTAGTCAGACCGGAAGTGAGAGATTGTCGTCAGTAGGCCACAGACCACAGTTAAAATGCATTCAACAAAATTTTATTTCACCCCTCTTTTTTCATTTACACTCCCTGAAAACTAAGAAATGAATGATGTACAAATCATTCATGTAATCCAAAGACATTTGAATAGATGCAAACCTTTTAGACAATATGTACATGTTTAGTTATTTTAAAAACACTACATATATTGATGTTCAAAATATGAACTGGTAGTCAATTAAAATGATAAATTCGTCATTCAGCATGTACACATTTTTTAAAGGCAAGCTTTTTAAAATAAGATACAAGAGTGTACATGTCGCCAGCTGTTACAGATATAACTAAGATTGCTAACACAATTCCACCAACCGCACCCATTGCTCTGGATGACGATCTAGAATCATTGACACTGATTAACCGTCTAGTGAATGAGGAAAGCTGTTTCTTATCTAATGTCAATGTGTTTGTTATGTTTTTAATCCATTCATTAATATCACTTCTATTCAATGGTGTATGTTCACTTATTGTATTGCTGCATGGACATGCACACGATGTTTGATTACTGAACACTACAATGAAAAAAAAATAAACATAGTAAATTAATTCATCGAAAGAATGTTTTTAGCAAAATACCATTTTATTGATGAACTGATGTTTCACGCCGATAAACTAATATTACTCTCATTCGTGACACTAACGTGCTCATCTGATAGTTTTAGTTTACATGGCTTAGGGCAAGATCAACTTGCTAGGCGAACCAGAAACATGAGTACGAGCCGATTAGCATGTTGTTACCCCTATTTAATGCTTATTAGAAGAGGAGCAGCAAATACAAATTTAAAAGTTTTTGGCTAGTTTAACCTGGTATCGAGCACTTGTCCTGTCGCAACTGAAGCAAATAAGATACCACGAAACAACCAAGGCATTACCAAACTCCAAGGAAGCATCAAAACGGAATGTTGCCGAAAGGCAAAATCAAAGCCCGAAAACATCAACGATGGAAAACAACTGTCCAGGCATTTACTTGTGAAGAAAATGGAGGGTTATAACCTGATGTTGTAGCTGTTAAATTATTGATGGGTAGATCTTGTTGTATACTAGCTTTTTATGAGTATATCTTGCGATAACTATATTATATTGACAACAATGTGTGAAAAAAAACATTTGTGAACAAAACAGTCGGACATAATAGGTCAAAATTTTCAATTCTAGAGGTGCAGTGGTAAACATTGAGAATTAAAGTCAATCACTATAAAAACAAACAAATAAAAAAGAAAATTGCATACAGACAAAGCACATTAGTAAAAATGAAATACAATACTATCAAAATAGACCACAGCATAATAAGACAATGGCAGGATGTATAAGCAGCGAGCCTAGCCCTAAAAGGGATATTACCAAAAATGGACTAAATGGGCAGTAAATGCAATAATTCACAAAGACAAAAAGAAACACTATAACACGTAATTAAGAAGTTTAACAACATAAGTCCATATAGTTTTATTTATACTTCAAGACCATCATGTATTATTTGTGAAGTTGATGTTCGAAATATCTATCAATAAAGTATTCCGCTAGAAAAAGAAAACAAAAGTTCTTTCACATAATTCTGGTTCATCAAAATTTTCTTTCTAAATGTCCTGTACCAAGTCGTTTCTATGTAATTTGCATTGACGTTTGTTACACTTTAGTGTTCTGTTGTTTTCCTATTATAGTTTACGTGTTTCCCTCAGTTTTATTTTTTTAAGCCGAAATTGTTTTCTCTTAATCGATTTATGGCTTCTGAACAGCGGTATACTACTGTTGCCTTTATTCATCAACTTTTGGTAAGATTCTTTTGGTGACGTTTTCTAAAGTATGAGTCGCAGATGCAATCTCTTGAATACGGAACGAATTGGGAAATGTAAATCCGATATGCAGGTGAAGTTGGTATATTGCTACTAAGGTGAATGTGATGTAAACAGTGCGAATGTGGTTCTTTGAATTTATTAATATTAATATGAATTTTTAATCAAACACGTCAATTTAAAAGTTAGACCATGTGTTTTTTTACGATTGCTTGTTTTAAAAAAAAACTTCAACGTAAGAAATTTATATTACTTGCAATAGAGAAACCAGGCTTATAATTTTGTTATGTCGACTGGCGTTTCGTCTTGACGAAAATCACAAGTGACACTCGAAATAAAAATAAGTTGAGGTCAAAGCAACTACAAAATTAAAGAGCATCGAGGACCTAATATTCTATCATTTGTTAGAAGGCAATCAATGCTTAGGGTACAACATTCTATAATATTTCGAATAATTATAAACAGTTTAAAAGAACAAAAATTAAACAATCAATGATGTATGTCTGCGACAACACAGAAGCTCTGACTACTGGGATGGTAATAGTGAGATAGTGGTTAGGTCATGTAGTTAGTTTAAACATAATATGGTATTGTTCAAAACAAATGGTCTTGTAGTTTAACCATTACTTTACAGTGTAATGTTGTTGGGTAAATGTTTGCCCTTTCCTCATTTTTCATCATGGCGTCACCTACTTTCAATCCATCATTTATTTGTCGCTCTGGTAATGTGATATTTTCTTCCTTCCAAAGCACTGGTTATATCGGTTAGATGGTTCATCCGACGAATGTTAGCTTGTCATCAACTGTACCTGTCAAGTGATAGTCATGTAAACAAATAATACTTAATTGGGAATAGGACAGGTGATTTTCGGACGATAACTTTAATACCACCTAGGTCTACTTATTCCCGGGAAATTGCAACTTTAATGTAAGTATAAGTACATTACTCATAATTACCAGTATATACTAATATACACTACTGGACGTGCGATGCCGATGAAACTGACCGTAAACGTTTTTTGGAATTCATAGCCGCTAATATCTAGTTCATTGACATACTTACTATCGGTTGTTACTGTAGTTACACCTGAAAATATTGTATTTAAGTTAAAATATAAGTATTTTTTATATTAACAGACTTATGCGTTATGTAGACGAAACGCGCGTCTGGCGTACTAAAATATAATCCTGGTACCTTTGATAACTATTTACACTATTGGGTCGATGCCACTGCTGGTGGATGTTTCGTACCCGAGGGTATCACCAGCCCAGTAGTCAACATTTCGGTGTTGACATGGATATCAATACTTTGGTCATTTTTATAAATTTCCTGTTTTTGAATTTTTCGTAAAACTAAGGATTTTCTTATCCCAGGCATAGATTACCTTAGCCGTATTTGGCACAACTTTTTGGAATTTTGGATCCTCAATGCTCTTCAACTTTGTACTCGTTTGGCTGTATAATTATTTTTGATATGAGCGTCACTGATGAGTCTTATGTAGACGAAACACGCGTCTGGCGTACTAAATTACAATCCTGGTACCTTTGATAACTATTAATGAGCATTGCCTAAACCTGTTCATATATATCTCTGTACTAACTGAAGTATTTCTTTACCTGTGTGTCTCCGCGAATGTAAAAGTCGTCATGAGCATTTTATGTTCACTTACATGGGTGTGTAAATCGTCGTACGTTCATTATATGTTCACGATACATGTGTACTAAATGAATCGTCATATATCTATTATGTGTATCATACCTATGTGTTAAAATAACTGAACTTAAAATATGTTTTAAGTCATTATACGTACCATCTGTTGTTGTTTCTGTTGGTAAACCTACAAGAATTTAATTTGTATTTATTACTTGTTTTCTTATTTTTGTAAAAATTGATTGCATGTACAATTTTTAACTATTTCCTTTTTTCTTGCAATGATGTCTAAATGTAAACTCACAGTGTTTACTCATTACTTGACATGCGAAGTCGTTGAAACTGACCGTGAACGCTTGTTGAATTTATAGCCGATAATATCTAGTTCATTGGTATACTCACTTTTGGTTGTTGCTGAAGTTACTCCTGAAAATATTGTTATTAAGAAGTAAATGTTAAAATTACCTTGGAAATACTATTCAAATAGTTGTTAATGTTAAAAAATTACACAAATATACCGAATTAGACTATTTACCGGATTTGGTATCTCATAAGCAACACGACGGGTGCCACATGTGGAGCAGGATTTTCCTACCCTTCCGGAGCACCTGATATCACCCTTAGTTTTTGGTGGGTTCGTGTTGACGATATTCTGTAGTTTTCTATGTTGTGTCGTGTTTGCTATTGTTTGTCTGTTTGTCCTTATCATTTTTAGACATGTCGTTGTCAGTTTATTTTCGATTTACGAGTTTGACTTTCCCTCTGGTATCTTTCGTCCCTCTTTTAGTACCTTTTGCTGTTGGGAACATATGTACTCGTAAGTATAAGTGTTTATAACTTTACAGACTTAATGAGCGTTGCCTTAACCTGTTTGTGTATATCTCCAAACTCATTGAAGTATGTCTTAACATGTATGTGTGCCTCTGTGCACGTGTATGTATTATTAGTCGTCATGAGCGTTTCTTGTTCACTGTACTTGTGCGTACAAATTGTCATACGCACATACTTGTTCATTGTGTCTGTTTGTATTTAAATATATCGTCATTCGCATTACAGGTTCAATATATTGGTGCATTATTCAGCATACGAAGTATATGTCCACCATACATGGCCGAATAAATCGTCATATGCATCATATGTTCACCATACATGTGTTCATCAATCGTCGTACGTATATTATAGGTTCATACGTATATTATGTTTACCATACTTATGTGTCTTAATATACGTGTTCTTTCATTATACTTACCGTCTGTTGTTATATCTGTTGGTAAACCTACAAGAATTTAAGTTGTATTTATTAAATGTTTTCTTTTTTGTAAAAATTGATTACATGTATATTTTAGAACCGTTTACTTTTTTCTTGCATTGATTTGTTAACGTAAACTCACAGTGTATATTCACTCTTAGACATGAAATGTCGATGAAAGAGGGACGAAAAGATATGAAACTGACCGTAAACGTTTTTGGAATTCATAGCCGATAATATCTAGTTCATTCATATACTTACTTTTGGTTGTAACTGTAGTTACTCCTGAAAATATTGTAATTAAGAAGTAAATGTTTAAAATTAATTTGGAAGTACTATTCAAATAGTTGATTTTGTTGAATAATTACGCAAATGTACACATTAGTACCTGTTACTATTGTAAACATATGTACTTTAAAGCATAAGTATTTATAAATTTACAGACTTACTGAGCTTTGCTTCAACCTGTTTGTGCATATCTCCGTACTTGCTGTAGTACATTTGTATGTCATAAACTGTCTGTGTACCTCCGTGCACGTGTATGTATAAGTCGTCATGAGCATATTATGTTCACTGTTCACGAACTTCTGTGTATAAATCGTCATTCGCATCATACGTTCTCAATATCAGAGTGTATAAATACATACATACTTGTTCATTGTGCCTGTTTGTATTTATATATATCGTTATACGCATTATAGGTTCAATCCACGGGTACTGATTTTCTACATTTGAAGATGTCTGTGTCAAGTCAGGAATGAGGGATCATTACAACTAATGTACACAAACATCTTAAAATTCAGTTGTTCGATGTGTTTTATCATTTGACTTTGCAATTTGATAAGTGACTTTTTGTTTTGAATTTTCCTCAGAGTTCAGTATTTTTGTGATTTTACTTTTCACCATTCATCAATCGTCATTCGTTTATTGTATTTTCATACGTATATTATGTTTACCATACTTATGTATCTAAATGTATGTGTTCTTTCATAACACTAACCGTCTGTTGTTGTCTCTGTTGGTATACCTACAATAAGTTAAGTTGTACTTATTAAATGTTTTCTTTTTTTGTTGTAAAAATTGATTATAGATACATTTTAGAACCATTCACTTTTTTTTTGCATTGATTTGATCTCGTGCAAGCTTGTTATCATATATAGATACAATGTATCGTACGCATACTTCCTATGTGAGGAGAAGTAAGTGGATTTAAGAGTAAAACTCAACTGAAAATAAAGATGAGTATTGAAACCTAGACATTTAGACATAATTTTATGCTTTCTCAGAAGTTACATGATATAAATAAGAACTCTTACAGCTAAACACTGTCGATGTCTCGTTCGATCTACTGTTTGCTATCTGTAATATCTCCAGAAATGCTACAAATAAATAAAAAATATTTTAGAATGCGTTTCTGTATAAATGTCGTTCGAAGCACTTTTTTGCTTATACCTTCATCGGGAACGCATGCGCATAAAAGCGAACATTTTAAAGCCAGGGATTTATAAGAATCTAAGCAAATTAAGAGCTCTGTAAACAAAACATTAAAAAAATTGCCAAGTTCAAATATCAACTTTTATGTTGAAGCCTTAGTTAATTTTATTTCCTAAATTTGTTAACGAACAATTTTTGAAGATTTGTTATAAATCCAGTCAGTCTACTCTGAACCAAGAATACTGACATGACTTGATTACGGGAATAGGATTTGAAAGGAATTGGTCAGCAATGAGACGACAAACCATTGACCAAAATATAACAAAATACATCTTAAGGGCAAATATTTATACAGTATCCAACAACAGTCAAATGTTCCTTCTAATATTAATCAACCATTAAATCTCCCCGTTTGTCTATAGTAGTGAATACATTAAACAGAAATCAAAGATATGTCTCAAACAATGACAAAAAAAACATAGAAAAGGCAAAATGTGTCATCAACATCAACCGAATAGCCATACAAAATCCAAGATGACAGAAAATCAGTTTCCAGATTTGATTACTCAGGCATAAAATAATATAATTGTTTCATTTCTATTATTTTCATTTTTAATATAAAACATTCTCCGTTGTAACATTATGCTCAAATAATTCATGTGCGTTTTGTCATCGTAAGACATTTTAAAATGTCAAATTTTTTTTAAGATTGGAGAGCACAATGACAAAGACCCATACCATATAGTTGGGAATAAAAGACCCCGACATAACAAAATATATAAAACAATGAAATTGAGAACCAAAGGCCTAGTTTTTGACAAAACAATTTACTACAACTTAATATGACAGACATGAACAAACGACAATCACTGTACTATAGGTACCTAGCATATCCGCAGACGACTGATGTAAGTATTACACCGAATTTAAATATTGAAGATGTTACTTGAACAATGGCTACTTGTAAGAGTTATAACAGGTAAACTTCCAGTTTTTGTTACTCTACAAGCGGAGCAAATATGCTAAGAAAATGTATTTATGATTCAACTAAATTAAACGATGATATTTAGATTACTTTTTGTTTGGATTACTGATATTAAGTAATATTAAAACATATAAATTATATCCATAGCTATATATATATAGGTATATAACGTGTTTAACTAATTTACTTTTCTGTGAAATGTTTAAAAACAAATCAAAATAGACATACATACCTCGCTTGCCAGATTTGACTTCAAAGAAATTGAATGAATCTGGATCGTCATATACGTTAAAAACTGGTAGGGCATCAAAGTTTTCCGAACTATCTATTATTTTTTGACAGCTGTTGTTCTGTAAATTATACAAGAAACCTACACATCGGTACCAATATTGACATTGCTTGTCACACTCTGTTTCGTCAGGTAAATCAACAGTCTCAAAATAGGTGGCGCTGTTAAACAACAACGAAACATTGTTATATCTCACAGCTGAACTGACTACAAAACAAAATACATGTTTGCGTTAAGTTTACACGGATTGTATCTAAGTTTAAGGACTTGGTAAACCACATCTTCGTAAAAATTATAAGATTTATATAGTTTACCTCGGTTATTGCATCTTAACTGTAGATTAATTCTTAAAAACTAAATTGTAAAGAGGAAAATGAGCACACTTAAGTCAAATAATAACATTTGTCTTTGATAACATACGTAAGAATAAGAATGTACCTATTTTTCTTTGATAACATACGTAAGAATAAGAATGTACCTATTTTTCTTTGATAACATACGTAAGAATAAGAATGTACCTATTTTTCTTTGATAACATACGTAAGAATAAGACTTTTCCTATTTTTCTTTGATAACATATGTAAGAATAAAAATGTACCTATTTTTCTTTGATAACATTTGTAAGAATAAGTATTACCTGTTTTCGAAGATTAAGAAAAAAGATTACTTAGTTCTCTTTGATAACATAAGAAAGAGTAAGAATAAAAATGTACCTGATTCTCTTTGTATAATAAAAGTAAGAATAACAATGTTTCTGATTCTCTTTGATATCAGAAAGTGTCAGATAAGAATGTACCTGTTTCTCCTTGATAACATAAGTAATAATAAGAATTTACCTGATTTTTTGTGATAACATAAGTACGGATGTTTGTTGTGACAATCATCGATTCCAAACACTCCAGAGGAATACGTGGGAAATGATGTGTTAAGTACAATACATTTTGTCTGACCCTCTATTCCTGCTATCTTATTAACAATAGACGTCAGAGACAGGTCTTCCTTACATTTATTAGATTTATATACTTTATCGTCTCTTTCCTTTATACGACCTATCCATACAAGCTGGTCTGTTAGCCTTTAAAACACCAATAATTTGATTAAAACCTTTACACGTCCTTATCGGTAAGCCTATAAATCACAAAAAAATTAACAAAACTTTACAAGTCATATCCATATTAAAAAAGAGGGACGAAAAATATTAGAGAGACAGTCTAACTCTCAGACTGAAAATAAAAAGACAAACAGACAAATGAAAGTACAGAAGGCAAAACTTAGAAAACTAAAGACTGAGCAACACGAACCCAACCAAAAACTGGGGGGGTTTTCAGGTGCTCCGGAAGGGTAAAGTAGGTCTATAATACATAAAAAATTCAATATTAACCTTTACACGTCCTATCCATATTTAATCATTAGTTAACCTATACTACACCAAACATTTTATATATCCTCTTCACGTCCTATCCATTTTTAATAATCGGTTAACCTATACTTCACCAATAATTTTATATAACCCTTTCACTTCCTATCCATATTTAAAGTCATATGAAACCTCAAATTAAAATAAATATGCATAAGTTTTTTTATAACAAAATGTATAGTTGTAATTATTAAATTTATGTACATATACTTGTTTTCTGAAGAATTTTCTTTAATTTGTCCAAATTTAAAGGACGTTTACTTTTTTAATTGCTTGCTTCCAAGAAGCAATTTCACTGACATATTTTCCGTATTCAAAGTGACCTTAGCTTGACCCTTCTCGTAAAAATCCAGTGATCGCAATACGCATGGATCTGTCATTTAAATAAACTATTATCTGATTGTTTATGGTATACACGTGCTAAATATCCATGCTTCTTTGTTGATTATTTGAAAAAAAGTTAGCAATCGACAAACTACGACTTCAAAACACGACAAATAAGAGCGGCCATATTTTTTAATTCATAACAGAGAGAGAAAAAAATTACGATTAATCGATATTTTTTTGCGTAAAAAAATGATAAAATCGTGCACAGAAGACAAAGTTTATGACATATACATGCATTGGTTCAAAAATTAAATAAACATTGTTTTTCACCAGTCATTCGTTTTATATGACTTCAATCATCTGTAAACTTATACTACACCAATAATTTTATATAACCTTTGCACGTCCTATCCATATTTAATCATCGGTTAATCTATGATTTTACAGCAATGATTAAACATAACCTTTACATGTCCGATCAATATCAAATTATCTTAACACCTATAATACACCAATAATTTAATATAACATTCCCAAATAGTATCCATATTAAATCATCGTTTATTCTATAATACACCAATAATTTATTATAACCGTTACAAATCCTATCCAAATTAAATCATCGTTTAATAAAGGCAACAGTAGTTAACCACTGTTCGAAGGTCATAAATCGTTTGAGAGAAAACAAATCTGGGTTACAAACTAACACTGAGGTAAACACATCACCTATAAGAAGAAAACTACGAAACAACAGAAACAACAGAAACATTGAAGTGCAACAAAAAAAAAACGACAATGCAACACACACAGGAACGAACTATATGATAACAACTGCCATTTTCCTGACTTGGTACAGGACATTTAAAGTAAAAATGGTGGGTTGATATAAAAAGGAAGATGTGGTATGATTGCCAATGAGACAACTCTCCATAAGAGATGCACCTGTTTTGTGGCTACCCTATAATACACTAATGATTTATAACCTTTACACGTTCTATCTATACTTAAACAATGCTGGAGTTAATATAGTTAGCTCTTGTATATTGTACCACTACTGGCAAACACCATGTTTATTACTAGCAAATTAAAACTGCGTATACAAATTTTAAATAGAGAAGAAAAGAGTTGGACGGAGGAACACAACTGAGTCAGCAAAAAAAAAAAAGAAAAGAAAGATGGAGGATGGTGTCTACAAATTATAAAGAGTAAAGAATTATATAGAGTATGGAGGAACATCAATTATTTTGCTTTTTAAAAAGTCTCAGTCTGTTTCTAGTCGAATGTTGATCCGAATCTTTATTTGAGTCCAGTTGATTTGTGCAGAATTTCAGCAAAACTGCTTAGAATGTGGTAAAAGCATGAGTTTGGTCATAATAGTACTATAGGTCATGGATATCATTGTGAAGCCATGAACCCACTTTGAAAGTAGAAATTTTCGGGAAGGATTGCGGACAAAATCATTTGATTTCTATAGTAGACTTTAATAATTCATGAACATTATTTAAGTAAAAATATTGACACGAAACCTGATAAAAAGAGTGACTATATTTGAAACGTTTCCCTCAGTTATAGTTTATAACCCGGATTTAATTTTTTCTCTATAGATTTATGAATTTTGAAAAGCGGTATACTACTGTTGCCTTTATTTATGTTTATACCAATTGGCATAATGAACAGCATTTTGAAAAACTGTTAACCGTATTGAAAGGCAACCATATTGAAAAACCTTGAAGTTCAAAGTAAGCCAAAATAGTTAGATCTCCAAATTCAGGAATAAGAATAAAGTAAAACATAAGTTGATATTGTTTATCTGAAAACAACTTTTAAAAGATCTACATGGCAAACATGATAAGGTAAATTATTTGCTCAAATGTTCTCAATTGACATTAAGATAATGAATGAGTTGTACAACTTGTCAAACCACATGATAGCAGTCTTTCTTTATTGTATCCTCCAAATTTACACAGAGTTGTATAACTTAGTACTACCTTTACACATTTGCATCGTCATTTGCAACGGTTTAACATCTTACATTCACATTTATTAATTTAGCACAGGACTATAACGCTCTCTGCAGCAATTTCCAGAACGAATCCCATATAGCCAAATCGTGTTGTGAACCAATCATTGAGATGGTGGTTAAAGCCGTAAATTTGCAGTGCTTAGGTTAGTGAGTCAAAGAAACAATTTAAAGTTATGAACACACTAAAAAGATGTCAGAAAATCATAAATGTTCTACATTTGGCGGCATTTAGAATTGGCGCCTGATAAAAGAGATTTTAAAAATGTGAAAAATTAATGGCATTATCAATTTTGTTAACACATGGTATATGCCTCCAAATTAGCAAGGACTATCATTTACACACTTCGTGTATTGAAATACGGATCACTATCCTGAATGCGGATCATTTTGAAAACAAGAAATTTTCAATAAATCATTATTCGTTATATTATTAATTTGGAATTGTCATTTATACTTATGTTTTTATTGATTTAAAACTATTTTTTTCAAATTCATTGTTTAATGACTACAGCTATGTGTATTAGATATTCACTGCGTGTATTCACAGACGTGGTCTTATAAAACCGCCATATGTGTTTACCAAAACAACTCTTTACCACGGACATGGATATATAATATAATTTAATTGTCGAAAAGGATCAAAACTGAAGATATCAAAAATACTGGAGCTTAAAAGCATAATGAACAAAATGACTGGAAGGAATGTGTGAAACGTGAAGAGAGGACACGTGAACGTTAACAATGCCAAGCAGATACAAAAAGAACAGACATACACATAAAAGCTGGTAGTCAGTCCTATGATCCTAGCATACAAAGATGTTGCTGATTGAATTGGTTCCTCCCATTGCTCAATTTGGGAAAGTTTAATGAAGGCTGTGGTACTGCATGCAGAAACACTTCAGAATCACCAAGCAAAATGGCACAAATCAGGTCGAAACTTATTTTATATTATCTTAATATATTACATCAGGCAAACGATAACATACTTCTGAAGTTAGAGATTACTCCCTGAATAATAAAAACAACAGTAAAATAACCAGATACAGTAAAGTTATGCAGTATTAACAATAACGATGACTGCAGTGTATTTTTTTCTGTGATGATGTTTTAGACAATGCATCGTCATTTATAATTGACAAAAGAATCCATGACTATGCACTTGCACCACAAGACACTGTGCCCCTAACCAAACGTAATACTGGACATGTAAAATCACAGGAGGCCAAGTATCCTGTTTAATTTTTTATAAAACTTGACAACATGGCAAATTCCCGGAATCCAAAGACACAAGAAAGGGGGATCTGTTATCAAGAAATTCATGGGTCAAAGTTCAAGATTAAAACATTTATAGTACTAGTAGATATAATTTTTTGAAGTGCTTCATAAAGATATTTTTAATTCTATTTAATACGTGTAGACATGACAATACTACTTATGGAATTTCCTAAATATAATAGAATACTTCGACGGCACACGGTCCAGAACAGATATTGTTTTTAAATTTCAAGATCGCTTGCTGCGCTGAATTGCAGAGTTAACGCCTTGTATAACTTGGACTTATCATGGAAGGAAGAGTTGATAAAATGCATCTCAAAAATTAAAAACTAGCTACTATTCAAGATCCGAAAGCACACATGCTTGATAGACGTTCTCCTGATTTTGAACGTCGGTGTTGGTGAAGCCCGGGAACAGGCTTTATCCTAAATTCGAGGAAATGAAGACATCATCATAGCCAAAGAAGTTGAAATAGTTGATGAGAACATGAATCAGTTCCGCAGATATAAGTTTCCTTTGTAAGAATGATTCTGCAAGTTCTAGATGGGTCAAACGGCCAATGATATCATAGGAGGCAGGGAGAACTAACAATTTAGCAGTTATAACAGTTCAATTTAGCAGCTGTTCGTCCAAAAGATCTGATTCATGTCGAAAGCCTTCATCAAGTGTGACTTTAAACCTATTCTTAGTCTCATGCATGTCTGTTCGAAATATTCTAACTGTGATGGCTATGATATGGCTTTCATCGGATAGACTGTACGATATGGTTGGTTTCAGAACGTCCCCAATATATTTGTTGAAAATCAGGAGTCCGACGCTACCCTTCAAATATTCTTTCATATCTTCTATGACAACTAGTATCCAATTTTTCAGAAGCACTGTATGTTTCATTCCTTCCATGACAACTCCAATTTGCTCAAGCGTTTACTGTACAATTAAGCTATATCAGCAAGTACAAATATTGGGACAATTATAGTTCCAGACTGTGAGCCGTCATTATATTCAATAAATGCGGCAAGCACAGTTCAATGGATAACCTAGTCCTTTCTTTCTGTGTCTTTGGATTCTGTCGTATTGCCTTGTTGCGCAGTCTTAAAATAATTTAGGATAATATCGCGGTTCCGTTGATTTGAAATCTCCAGCAGTTAGTTTGAGTCTGAGAACAATGGCTTGTAGTTCAAGTGCTCAGTCATGCACATACTCTTTTGTCGATCATAATTATAAATGTCGATAATTCGTGACGATCGTCGAATACATCACCGCAAAAAATATCTTGCAGTCATTGTTATTGTTGATTCACCACAACGATGTCTATGTTTATTTTACTGGTATTTTCCAGCGGTGACTCATCTTCAACTTTAGAAATATGTTTTTTTTTTAATTTATAGAAATACTGTAAGGTCTAAAACTTATCTTTGCAGGAGTTGTATCATTTTGCCATGTGATACTGGTGTGTTTTTGTAATTCCATGGTTTTCATTCATTGTTCTTAGTGGAGTGATGCAAGAAAGTGATTCAATGCGCAACAGCATTATATGATTGCATCAAAGGACTGATAACAAGTTTCAATGTTTTTGTCTTTTATTTCAGTATCTGCCGGGAATAGGTTAAACTCCTCACGTTTCCTCTATTGGCGTTTCGCATATTTTTGTCTTTATATTTTTTAGGTCAAGTGACTTCAATATTTACAAATGTTATCCTGTTTGATATAGGGTGGTCAAATTTGTATTTATTTTATGACTGCTATTTAAAAATGTCTGCATATATCAGCCATTTTGGTTTTCTGAATTGGGTCCAAAGCTATAAATGTTAACTATGACTTTAACTAAAACTCGTCAAAGTATGATGCCTTTACCACAATCTAATCAATTGTTTCACATATCGACTGGTCTCCATTGAGGGAATTTGCATGATTGTCCTAAAGTATAATCTTCATGAGATAATGTCCTTTTAGTTTTTTTGTTAAACTTGGTATTTTGATTGATTGCCGTCCTAATCAGTTTTTATAATATTTTGAGATGTATTTGCACTTACCAATTTAAGCGATCAAGTTTCAGGGCTGTGTATACAGAACAATCGTATCCACACATGGAAAAATCACTCCCGGATATCTCGCTCTGACATGCTTCCTTCGCTGTATACCACGTGACACTGTCATCGACAATGTGCAAAGTTAAATTATGGCCAAAGCCTACGCCAGCTATAAAGTAAATAGTAGAATCAGGATTCCACTGTAAAACATCTTAAGACATAGGAAAAGAGGTTCTAAAAATGATTGAGCCAATGTTTACTAAAATAAGTCTTCTTGATTTTCCAGATAAATTGATGTAAATATTAAAAGCGGATAAATTGTACGGAGAATATATATTTACTATACTGGAATTAGTCAGTAGTGTTTGCTATCAAGGTTTCTTTGCTTCGAGGGTACCGATATATATCCGGTGTTGATGCTACTCAATCATAACGGAGTCATGTATCATAGTCAAACGATAGCCATGTAATACCGATGATGAATTTAACAATTTTTCATACGTTTCTACTTACTCATCAAAATTTGTCTAACAGTTAAATGATTTGGTGTATTTATTTTTTCTTTGAAAATCAATTAACACTATTAACCTTTCCGTGCACGTTTATTTACATTTTTCTGAGAATATCATAATATTATAGCTTTTTTCAATATCACACCTGTATTAACCCGAAACACCAATATAATCCCGAGAGCTCTGACTTTTAAGGAATGTTATAAGCCAACGCTTTAATTTCAATTATAAATAATACTTTGTTTACGTATATCAGCTGTAATTACGAAGTATTTGTAATGGAAATAACTAATCAGTAAATCTCATATTTGTCACTTTATACTGGACTGTCTGGTGACATTAGAATTCACTTTTAAATTTTCCCAATCCTGTCTTTTAATAATTTAATACTATCAATTATAAATGACAAAGTGAATGAACTTGTAACGTCAACAAATAAATATTCGGAATCAAAATGCTATGGTTATACTATATCGGATATATTATTAGAAAGTGATAGAATTTTCTTGAAAATCAATTAATGAAAATGACAAAAAAATATTGTTAAGATACCAAGGGGGAATACTATATCTGATATATAAGTAGAAGTTGATAGAATTTTCTTGAAGATGAATTATTGAAAATGTAAAAAAGAGATTGTAAAGATACTAAGGGCGAATACAAACATAATGGCAGGTAAAACAAACAATACAATTGACAAAAGAACAAATAGAAAGGCTGAGGAGAACACTGTCATCAAAAATACTTTAAAGAAAACTTAAGATGCGCAGATTGCGCAAACATAATGGCGGGTAAAACAAACAATACAATTGACAGAAGAACAAATATAAAAGCTGAGGAGAACACTGTCACCAAAAATAATTTAAAGAAAACTTAAGATACGCAGATTGCTAATGAGCTCAATGCAAATGGTTAAATTACGTCAATATTGATGGTTAATGAGGTCAATATGAATAGAGCCATCAGGCTTACGTTACTCTGAGAAATTGATAAAAAGTGTTAAAGAACCAAACACAGATATTCTAGACGTCAATATTGATGGTTAATGAGGACAATGTTGGTTGTTAATGAGGTCAATCAAAATCGTTAATAAGGTCAATGTTGATGCTTCATAATGATGAATTCCACTATATTTTTAAATGTTCGAAATTAAATCATGGAATAGAACCATATTATATATATAGACTAAACATATTGAAATTTCATGATTTGATGAGTACTATAAACATCAGTATGCTACATCATTCGTGCAAATTTATCAGACTGATTAATAAACAGTTGGACTCTTAGGGGAAACATTGTTTAATAACTTTTATATAATACTGTATATATGCATAATATGTTTTTTTTTATATTACATGTAGCTGGAAATATTTTTTCCAGTTGTAGTTAATACATTTGTTTTTATTCTAACTATATGTTATATTATTAATGCTTATAATATCTCTGTACCATGGATTTTGGTTTATGAGAATAAAGATATATCAGGTCAATGTTGATGGTTAATAAGGTCAATACTGATAGTTAATACAGTACATGTAGATGGTCACTGAGGTCAAAGTTGGTGTAGTGAGGTCAATAAAGATGGTAAATGAGGTCAATGTAGACGTTTAATGAGGTCAATGTAGATGGTTATTTAGGTAGCATGTAAATGGTTTATTAGGAACATGTAGATATCAAATGAGGTAATGTTTTGGTAAATAGGGAACATGTTGATGGTTAATTTGGTAAATGATAGATGTAGAACGGGATACATTAAGATGGTTATAAAGGTTAATGTAGATGGTTAAGTAGGTACGTGAAGAAAATTACTAAGGTTTATTATATGGCAAACTGCATGAATAGAGCCATCAGGCTTACGTTACTCGGAGAAATTGATAAAAAGTGTTAAAGAACTAAACACAAATATGTTAGTTATTGCCCATGAAAGGATGAAGCATAAATGCAGGGAAATTGGAACAATGTTCTTTATCTAAATGTGAAGTTATGGCTACCGTGCGTGTATCTTTGCTAATTTTGAAACTTTATATATCTCTCCTACCTCATCATTATTTGAATCATTAGTGATAACTATAAATAAAAAAATGCGCAAAGAACACATTTTACTTTATAGAACGTTCATGTTAGTTTTCTTGCAGTATCTGAAATACCGATACAAGTTATGACTAGGATAGAAAGGAGTAGGTTCAGTAAGACCCCTTTTTGGCCCCAAAATAAAGCAGTTTTATAAAATTGTTAAAATGTAAACTTTAAGTTATTTATTGGAAAATAGAATGATTCTGCTACATAAATATGGGCAGTTTTTGACAATACAATGCACATATATCGGATACTAGCATCATAAGGGTATACTAAATTACTGAAATCATCACAATTTGAGCATTTTAGTTAAATTTTAGACGGTTTCTGTCTAAAATGAAAGTGGCCGCATTCGTGTTCATTCATAATATTAAAATGTAAGTTGTATTTGATGATAATATATAACATATATAAAGGTTGAGGATAAACACGGATGCGGCCACTTTCAGTTTTGACAAAAACTATCTGAAAAGTGACGTTTTTTGGCATATTTGATAGATTTTTCATATTTAAGCTTGAATCGGAGCGTTTTTAATTACTAAATCAGTTAAAATCTTTTACTTAAACTAATTGAATCAGTTTAAACAGGTCGAGAACTCTAGATTTTCTGACGTCAGAATATATTTGCATTGTAATTTCCAAAACACAAGGCCAATATGGCCTTGAAAAACTGACCAATCGACTCAATGAACTACAA
Organism: Mytilus edulis; assembly: GCF_963676685.1. Lineage (NCBI taxonomy): Eukaryota > Metazoa > Mollusca > Bivalvia > Mytilida > Mytilidae > Mytilus > Mytilus edulis. Next base: position 102,991,164 of record NC_092345.1, on the reverse strand, counting down.
TGCATTGTGGGCTACTACGAGCAAACTACTACTTAAAACACGTGGAATAAGTGGGAAAACAGCCAATTAATATATTGTCTGGGACTCTCATTACCAAAGTTTTTATTCTGCAAATATATTTAATGTAAAATATATAACGTAATCTTCAATTTGCATGCTCAGATTAAAAAAATATTGTTTATTGGCTTCACGATTCGACTTTCTTTTTCGCCTTGCAAAAGTAGTTGAACCGGTTTTGTGCATTGTTATAAATTGAACCTGCATTAGTTTCACGACATAACACAGTGAAATATCCAATGAAGTGACCACTGTCCAGTAAGAAAATCATTTGAGCTCTTTTAAACCTGTATAATGTCATTGCAAAATCATTTCTGCCTAGAAAAACACGAAACTTTGACTGAAACACTTCTTTCTGTACTGAATGTGTATTTTTTTTTATCAGGACCTGAACTAATAGTAAGAACATCATAATATTCAGTATGCTAAAAAGAAGTGTTATGAAAGCGGCAGGGACGGGTCCAGCCATTTGAAAAAGGGTGTCCTAACCCTGGACAAAAGGGGAGGGTTCCAACTACATGTCCCCATCCAAATGCACTGATCGTCCAACAAAAGGGGGTCCATCCCCCGGAACCCCCGCGCCCTGGATTCGCAACTGAGCGGGTACGGTATATAGCTCAATACATTTTTTATAGTTTAAATTCATCCATCGATAATATACGTTTGTTGCTAATTTTATCACAAAATATACCTCAGAGGTTTTTTTTATCGTTCGGCTGCTGTCCTGTTGACATATGTAAAATATCTCCAATATTAAAAGTCTCTGGATCATAGTGGGTGCCATATTACCTATTATTTTTTTTCTAAAACGTGCTTTGTATATAGACATAGGAAGATGAGGTATGAGTGCCAAATGAGACATCTTTCCAACAAAGACATAATTTAGTAAAGTAAGCAGTCATAGGTCCAATGCTGAAAAGTAAGCTATTAATGACCCAAAAATTACTTGTGTTAAACAATCCAAACAAAAAAAAACCAAAAAAAAAAACCGGCCCATTTAAATATATAAAAGGACAAGAAATCTATCCCATCAAAAAAAATATATTGTATAGGAGCCCGTATTTCAGTGGTTGTCGTTTGTTTATGTGTTACATATTTTATTTTCGTTCATTTTTTTTTTTATATAATTAAGGCCGTTAGTTTTCTCGTTTGAATTGTTTTACATTGTCATATCGGGGACTTTTATAGCTGACTATGCGGTATGGGCTTTGCTCATTGTTTTTATGCCGTACGGTGATCTATAAATGTTAATTTCTGTGGCATTTTGGTCTCTTGTGGACAGCTGTCTCATTGGCAATCATACCACATCTTTTTTATTAACACTGCCATGTATGTAAATATTTCTTCGCCTTTTTTACGAACACAAAATTCAAGGATCCCACATTTGCCTTTAAATATCTATACGAACATTGCTGTACTCTTGAATATCAGCACCGGCTGTTATCGACGGCTTACTTTACACCAGTAAGTTTGTCTCATGGGTAATTGTGTTTTTTTCGCTGTTGTTTCGTTGCTTCTGGTGGACAAATACATGAAATCTCTGTGCCATCATCAAACATGTTAATGGCTATATATCGGGTAATTCAAACCCTTTTTTCTTCACATAGAAACAACTCTTCGTTAATCAGAGCATGGAAGTAATACTTTATATCAAGAACTATAAATGAGGATACACAAAATGAAAAACTAAGCGAAATTGTGAATCCCGCATTGCACGAAAAAATGTGTTGTATTTCAGGAAATAACACGTGTTCTTGGTTGATTGTAAACACGTAGTAGTCCATCATGCATTGTGACTCATTTAGTGGATTGGTCAAAAACCTAGGTAAAAATACATTGCGTCACATATAAATAAACAATTACATGTGCGAGAAAATAAGTATGCTTATTTATGCATTTCCATATAAGGTAGTGGTCCCGACCTGTTAAATAGACACTTAAGTGTTTAAAACGTGTCCAAAATTTTTCGTTCGATGAACCTGAAATTTGAGGCCAAAATCGGCTCTTACCGGACCTACTCCTTTGTCTCATTGGCACTCATACCTCTTCTTATATCTATGTTCATTTACAAATCATTTACATTCATTTTATTAATAATTAAGTGTTGTTTTATATCGACTCTGCGCTAATTCACCACTTGTCCAGATTATGAACTTGGAATTCGATGGGTGCTCGTTTGTCATTAAAGATGACACATTACATACGATCCAAATTTCAGATAACATCCTCTTTTCCAAATCCTGGATCTGGATTGCCTTTTTTTTAACTTTAACTCAGCACATCCTTTTGTCCCTAACTTACAGTAATTAGATACTCTTTCAAAGCAACGGAAGATTTTATGCAAAATCAATATCCCATTATTTGTTATATATACCTGGCAAAGGAAATTGCTTTTACAAAGATTCTGTAATGTTTTCAAGTATAAGTACATCATTGATTTTAACTTTAACAAACACTTTAAACGATGAACTAAATGATCACACAGACTATACAGTAGATCATCAAACGAACATTCAAAACTGCAAACAAAACTAAATTAAGGGTTAAACTATCTTTGTAATGCGTTACTGAGTGAATAAGAATGTGAGGGTCGTACTTATGTTGCACAAGATGCTGGTACGAGTATTTTGCTGTAAATGAACATTAAAAGCAATGCATAATGGTGAGCTCAATAAAGAACATTGTAATGTGATATTGGTTGAATTAGGCGTCTAAGGTTTAAAAATAAAGAAACACTAGAATTTAAATTTAAAATATCAAACATTATAACACTTGTTTACCACATTTTCACACAGAAAATTCATGTCCAACGTTTCATTTGTGTGTGCAAATGATCGGAATGTTATGTCTTGATATCGTATTTTTCTCAGATCATTGTACAATTCGATAAGAATTTCGCTTTTGTTTGACTAGTAGTTGTTGGCATGTTGCAGCAAAATCAACATCATTAAAATCGTTCGCCAAAAAAAGGATTGTTTGGAAACGATCTGAGACATGTCCAAGTATAAGCAAAGTAAGCTTACATCGGGCTTGTGCATTATATCGTGAAATCGGTAAGGCTAAGAGTGAAAGGGATAACATTTACAGTACATAAATTACATTTCCTGTACCCCGTTGAAAAATGATGGATATAAAAATGAGAGAAAACTGGGAGAAATTCTTTTAACAAAATATACAGAACTGAAGTAGGAAACAAACCGAAATCCTATAAATGTAATCATTTATTAAAGATTATCAAATATAAGCTACTACACACTTTAAATAAAGGCAACAGTAGTATACCGCTGTTCAAAACTCATAAATCCATGGACAAAAAACAAAATCGGGGTAACAAACTAAATCGAGGGAAACGCATTAAATATAAGAGGAGAACAACGACATAACACTAAAATGTAACACACATAGACAAAATCCCACGAGAATAACAAATATAACATATATATATAACATCAAAACCAAAAACATGAATTTGGGATAGACAAGTACCGTGACACGTCTTATCTTTAAACGATCTTTAGAACAACTTTAAAATCATCTTTTTAATAGGGAACGTCGTGTAAGATAACTCTGTATAAGCAACAGAATCTAATACACAAGCTAGTTTTAGTCTCCATTGATGACGTAGTGGCAGGAAAACATATTAGTTTTGATATCACGGCGTAAAAGACAAACACAAATAAAACCATGCTAATTAACACTGCACACAAAAGAAAACCTTGTAGATCATGAAAGAAAGTTCGTTACCTACTGGTATATATGTCAATAATTTGTTCTTATATCGAATGCACTAAGTCTTTGAGCTTTACCCCATATCGAAACTTTTTGAAATTTTGTAATGGGACATGACCGAGACTAAGTGTTATGGCCAAAGCCTGGAAACACAAAATATAAATTAAAAAATGTAAATCAATGAAACATTTTAATCTTGTTTCAAACTATAAAAAACCCGATTGACACCAATCACCAAAAAATTGAACACAACTTTTCATCAACAATAGTTTGAAATAAGAGAGTCGGAAGACACATTGAGGTCATTCAAACTAACCGTGCACGTCATGGCAAGAACAACAAAAGACGACGAAAATAACTAAAAAATACTTCATAGAAAAATAACAAACAACCACCTTTACGAATCAGTTTCTTAAGTTAAAATAAAAGAAATAGTGGTTCATTTAATGAATGTATTTCTCGGATTATATTATACGTCAATTTTTCGGCAATCGTCTGGGTTTTCTGACTGCTTCCTTGTGTTACCCCCTTCGTGATATAATTATAATTGAGGTCTTTAATTATAATAGCACATACATTTCATTAGCTATGTACAGAAAAATGAATATAACCTTATGTAAACGTGACGGATGATCCACAGATTCTTTTTATTACAAAATGGTAGACGGGTTTTTACAAAAAAAACAGCATGAAAGATGTTAAATGTCAATGACCATGGTACATTGTCTTTTTTCCAACGAGTTGTGCGCCAACGAGTGTTTGCTAATGAACATTATTTTGTGCTTATTTTTAATAAATAAAGTATTAATACAGAGGGAACTTGAACATAGCATTTTGCTTACTTAATTAATTACTGTATCCAGGAAGTTCCTTTTATCCAATCATGATTGGAAATCATAATTTCTGCAGCCCTTATCTTTTACTAATTGGTATGGTTGGTATCTAGGATGCTAGCCAATCATTATTCTTGATTTATTTAAATTATCCAATCAGATTGTTAATTACAGTCTTTGTTTTATCACAAGCGCTCTTGATCACTTTTGAATTTGCACAAAGCGTGTGCAGGCTGCTTTTCATATTCCAGTTACAATTCTATTTTATTTTTATCACTGGAATTATTATTGAAACTTTTTAAAGCTGATCGTTTTTTAAACATGTTTGTTTAAAATATGACGTCTGAACGTGCATATGTTCGTGCGGAACATCAAATTAGAAACATTCTAAATATTCCGGAATGGTATATTTTCTCTAATGCGGAAATTCGGTATGTGGCAAGAGAACTTAAAAATTGTGAAGGAAATTTAACCAGGTTCTATTGGACTTTACGAATGGATTGTGCAGCGCAATGCAACGGATGTCTATTCTGTGGAGAAATTCCTAAATTGTGTAATATTCACAACAGATATTCCAGACAGGCGTAAAAGATTCTTTTTAGCTTTGGATTTACATAATTTTTTAACACTTGCATCTTTTATAAAGTTAAACAATGTTGGACTCCGAAAACGAGGAGATCGGGAACCCGATGGTCGAACTATCTGACATTTACCGGGTCAAAAAGTGGGCGGCCAGCAGGAAAGTTAATGAACATTCGGCGGCGGAGTTAATCAGGCTAGGATACGACTCCATTGAAGCCCTTTCTTGTCTCCTGCCTGAGGATTTGACTAAATCGAAGATTCCAATTGGACAACAACGGCTACTGCTGCGTGCAGTGAAATCTACGTTTCCAGCGGAGAGCGGGAGCGAATCTAACATGGCGGCGAATGATCAACTTCCGGCAACTTCGAATGCCCAACTCAACGCATGCGCAACAGAGACGATAGATGGCGGTGCAGTTCAAACCGGAAGTGGTGATTTATATGTACAAGCTATAACAAAACAGCTTCAACAGCAACAATCGTTACCGTTGGGCGATGGCCTTAACAAACACCAAGGACAATCAACAGTGCATTCTGAAGGTACTCAAGATTTTGACTGTGTTTCTAACATTATTTCGTGGAAAGACCCACAAATATTTTTAAAATCTTCCTTTAATGATGTTACTATAAATTTTTATGACATTACTGATTTTGTGAATGTACATATGTCAGGTACTTCAGAGGAAAAACTTATTTCAGATGCTTCGGGGGGTCAGCTTATTTTCAAATCTGGTCCAGTTAAGCCGAAACTTGAGTCCCTGAGTTTGTGTCAATGGTCTAGTGCGAATTTATCTATTATGTACAAACTGTTGTCCTCTGGGGATTTGCCACAAACTCAGTTACTTGATTACCTATCATATACTGCAAGGATTTACAATCTTGTTGCTTCTTGTGACATGGTTTCTGGTTTTTTTTATGACCGAGAATATAGGCAGCTGCAGAAACAGCACAAGTTTCGTTGGGGTACAGATGTTCCACATTTGCATTCCATATATTTACGCCCAAAGGGTTTTATAAAGCCTCAGACAGGAGGCTCCAAATATCAGTCCACTGGCCCTAGACCGGGGGTTAAACATGATATTTCATATGCTTCCCACACATCAGGTGGGCGGGAAATATGCAAAAGGTTTAACAGCAGGAAGGGATGTTTTATGACAAATTGTAGGTTTGAGCATGTTTGCGCTGTACCAGGCTGTGCTAATAAGCATCCTGCTCATTCTCACTCTAACTCATTGCATGGCAATCCAAAAAACGGGGTATAATGGTAAAGCCTACACGTGACCTCATCCTGTCTGCCTGGTCTAACGAATTACAAAATGATTTTGATAAAGAATTTCTTCTTCACGGTATTGAGTTTGGCTTTGACATTATTGATGCTTCTGATATCCCTTTAAATATTCAAGCAAAAAATCACCCCTCTGCTAGTCCGTCTGGCCCCCTTTACAGTAAAGCACATGCACAAGTTTTGATTGAAATTGAAAATGGTAATTATATTTTTGCAGATGAAAAACCCAAAATTATTAGTCCCGTGGGTGTTATACCTAAGCCGGGGGCGGTATACGGCTCATACATGATTGTAGTAGACCTGAAGGTTCTGCCGTCAATGACTTTGCAGGTGACCCATCGAAACAAATTTTTCAAACTTTAGATGATGCGACAAAACTTGTAACAGCCAGCTGCTACATGGCAAAAGTGGATTTGAAATCGGCTTACAGGTCAGTTCAAATAAGTAAAACAAGCCAGCAGGTGACAGGTTTTAGATGGACTTTCCCTGATGGTAGAGGATTTACCTTTTTTGATCGCAAACTCCCTTTTGGTTCCAAATTGGCACCAGGTATTTTTCATCGTTTGTCCCAGGCCGTTAGAAGGATTATGTCACGTAAGGGCTTTACCATTGTGGCTTACTTAGATGATTTTTTCATATGCGAGCATACTAAATCTAGATGCAAAGAAGCTTTGAATGTGCTTATTACTTTGCTGCGTTATTTAGGTTTTGCGATAAATTGGTCTAAAGTGGTTGATCCATGTCAGCAAATCACTTTTCTTGGCGTAGAAATTGATTCTACTACTATGGAAGTCAGACTTCCAAGCGATAAATTGGCGGTGTTAAAAGCAGAGCTGCTTGCATTTACAAAGCGTTCCCATGCTTCTAAAAAGCAATTGCAATCCCTAGCGGGGAAATTAAACTGGGCGTCTGCAGTGATTCGTGGCGGAAGAGTTTTTCTTCGACGAATTATCAACTGCATTATGCGTATTAAGCGGGATTGGCATAAAGCGCGTCTTAAGGGCGATATTGCGCAAGATATTCTCTGGTGGAATAACTTTATTTCAACCTTCAATGGGAAATCACTGATTTTAGATCAATATCCTGTCACATCAGTAGCTACAGATGCATGCCGTTCCGGAGCTGGTGGGTTTTTTGATAATGATTGGTTTTATGTAAATTGGCAATGTGATTTTCCTTTTGCAGAAAATTTGCACATTAATGAGCTTGAAGCGCTTTCTGTTGTGTTTGCGGCTAGGCGCTGGGCAAAAGCATGGCAAAATAAGCGTGTTTTAATTTTTTGTGACAATGTGACAACAGTTAGTTGTTTAAACAAGTGTTCTTCAAGGAATGCTACCTTGATGTCTTATTTAAGAGAGCTGTTTTGGTTGTCAGCTTCTAACAACTTTCACATAAAAGCTGTGCACATTGCAGGTAAATCAAATGTCATGGCTGACATGATTTCGCGTTTGCATGATACTTCGATGAGTATAAAGTTCATGCGCTTTTATTTACCTAATCCTCTGTTTGTGCACCACTTGGAATCCCACATGTCTAGTCACTCCCTCCTTTTTCTTTTGAATAGGCTCACAGGGCTCCAAAGAGATGACGGCATTGGATGATATTGTTCTGGACTTCAGATGCCATGCCTATGCAGAATCAACCAAAAAGACCTACATGACTTATTTAAAGTCATTTGTGGCATTTTGTAATTTAATTGGTATTCCAGTGGTTCCCTTAAGTCAAGAGAATTTAGCAAGATATATAGCCCACCTGTCTCGTCGACTGAAGTATAATTCCTTGTGCAATTATTTATCCATAATCAGAATTTTGCATCTTGAGGCAGGGTATAGCTCCCCGATTGACACTCATTTAGTGTCAAATGTTTTGAAAGGTGCACGTAGAGTGCTGGGGGATGTCAACACAGCCAAGTTGCCAATTACTCCCAAGATTTTGTTTAAAATTTTTGCCATTATATCCTTTAACGACACAAAAGATGTAGCTTTTTGGGCAGCTTGCCTTGTGGCTTTCTTTTCTTTTTTCAGGAAGTCTAATTTGTTGACACCATCTGTAAATGATTTTGACCCTGATCGCCATTTAAGTAGACATAATGTATTTTTTCGGGAAGATGGTGTCCTATTGCGCATTTCCAAATCTAAGACTATACAGTTTGCAGAACGTTGTTTAGATATTCCACTTCCTGCTATAAAAAACTCTCCTTTATGCCCCTCACAGGCTTTATTATTAAATTTTAAAATGGTACCAGCTGTCCAAACTCCTTCCCCAGCCTTTTTATATCGAAATGGGGAGGACACTATCCCATTAACCTATGCAGTGTTTTTGGCTAGGCTTAAAACTGTCCTATCAATCATTGGTTTTGATGCTTCACTTTATTCTGGGCATAGTTTTCGAAGAGGAGGGGCTACATTTGCCTTTCAGTGTGGTGTTCCGGGGGAACTAATTCAGTCTCAAGGAGACTGGAAAAGTGATGCATATAAGGGCTATTTAGACCCCTCTCCTTCATATAGATTGCATGTTATGAAAACGTTTGCTAATGCACTAAAACTTTCTACTAATTAACCTATCTCTACATTCTACCTGGTTTGGGCAAGTGTTTGGAGTACCACAGACTTATCAGTGAATTGATATTTGCGAAACAATTGACTTTTTATGATTCTTTCATTGTTCATTGTCATGTTATTATATAATGAAAGAAATTAATAAAACTGTGGTTAGTTTGCCCAAACCAGTATTTTGTCTCATTTCAACTATATGTTTTATAATTATCTGGTCCAGCCTGTGCATAACGGTTAAAGTACAAGATTCTGTTCGGCTTCAGTAAACATGAGCTCTTCAGGGTCTGGTCTTACATCCAATTGTGTTATGGGCATGGACCAGAATATATAGCCTTTGTCTGCTGGATGCATATTACATACACACATACTTTACATGTAATTCTCTCAGATACCCATGAGGAGGTGGGTGGGGCCAGAACAAGTGTATCTGGATTAATGTGCTTATTTTTAATAAATAAAGTATTAATACAGAGGGAACTTGAACATAGCATTTTGCTTACTTAATTAATTACTGTATCCAGGAAGTTCCTTTTATCCAATCATGATTGGAAATCATAATTTCTGCAGCCCTTATCTTTTACTAATTGGTATGGTTGGTATCTAGAATGCTAGCCAATCATTATTCTTGATTTATTTAAATTATCCAATCAGATTGTTAATTACAGTCTTTGTTTTATCACAAGCGCTCTTGATCACTTTTGAATTTGCACAAAGCGTGTGCAGGCTGCTTTTCATATTCCAGTTACAATTCTATTTTATTCCCACCCACCACATCCCTCGCAATACTTGTATGTATGTTGTTTTTGGGTTTTTTATGACTATTTGTTGTCATTGTATGTGTCACCTACATTGTATTTGTTGATTTTGTTTATTTGATGATATTGTATTTTAGTGAAATCTTTTATTTTTTAATTTGTATCAGTAGTTTAGTTTCCATTTTTCATGTTGATAACCACAGTTGACGTTAGGCTTTCAGCTCCTTGTATGGAGTACCACAGACTTATCAGTGAATTGATATTTGCGAAACAATTGACTTTTTATGATTCTTTCATTGTTCATTGTCATGTTATTATATAATGAAAGAAATTAATAAAACTGTGGTTAGTTTGCCCAAACCAGTATTTTGTCTCATTTCAACTATATGTTTTATAATTATCTGGTCCAGCCTGTGCATAACGGTTAAAGTACAAGATTCTGTTCGGCTTCAGTAAACATGAGCTCTTCAGGGTCTGGTCTTACATCCAATTGTGTTATGGGCATGGACCAGAATATATAGCCTTTGTCTGCTGGAGGCATATTACATACACACATACTTTACATGTAATTCTCTCAGATACCCATGAGGAGGTGGGTGGGGCCAGAACAAGTGTATCTGGATTAATCATTGAGATACAGGTAGAGCTAAATCTAATGTATCAACAACTGAAATTGAAACTAAAGATAACACGTGCGGATCATTCTCTTTAGGAGGTGATGATATTGCCGTAGACCTGCAGTTAACTGTGTAATTACTAACACGTGAAGTTCTTACCTGTTATATTTATAACTTCCATTTGTTGACTTGTTTTCAATTGCAGCGCTAGAAACGAAAACAATATTGAGTTAATAGAAAGTAATTTTTAAAGCCGTCTACATCAATTTTCTTTAAAACACATTTGTTAGGAGAAAAAGAAGGCAAGAAGTTCAAACCTTTAAAGTAAAAAAAATTAAAGAACAGGATGCATCTCCCTACATTCGTATTTCATCAAAAAACAAAGATATTCTCTGAATACACTAGATATAATCAACACTCCGATATAACATTCGTTTTGTGTTTCGTGTTAATCTGATGAATCAAGTAATTCACAACTGAATTTTATAGTCTGTTAGAGGCAGGTTAAGCCCATTAGCATGTAGACCACACCCCATGCTATATATGCATGTCCAAAGTCAGGAGCCTGTCGTTCAGTCGTTGTCGTTGTTTCAGGTCTGTCATACTTGTTTTCAGTTTATTAGTTTGTTATAAATAAGAAAGGTTTTATTGTGACATTTTCTTTTTTCCCCCCTTTTTTTTAAAATATATTTGTATTCTTAATATCCATTTTAGTTTATTCAACTTGAAATATATTTTAAGAATAATTAATTTTTTGCTTTCTGACGCCACAGTTAATATAATAATAAAAAGAAGCGTTGTGAAAGTTGTCTCTTTTGAATTTTGGCTACGAGTGTATATTTACTTTCTCCTCAATTATAGATTTTTTGGAGTATAGCTCTTCATCTTTTATATAAGCTTTGGATTTCAAATATTTTGGCCACGAGCATCACTGAAGAGACATGTATTGTCGAAATGCGCATCTGGTGCAAGAAAATTGGTACCGTTAATTTTATTACTACCACTGGGTCGATGCCTCTGCTGGTGGACTATTAGTCCCCGAGGGTATCACCAGCCCAGTAGCCAGTACTTCGGTAATGGCATGAACATACGGATTTTTTGTGTTATTAAAATTTGCTGTTACAAAATATTAGAAATTATTATAAATTAAGGAATGTATCTCCCTCATGCAAAGCTCTGATTCCTTTTACGGATTTGGCTATACTTTTTGGACCTTTTGGTTTATAGCTCTTCATCTTTTATATAAGCTTTGGATTTCAAATATTTTGGCCACGAGCATCACTGAAGAGACATGTATTGTCGAAATGCGCATCTGGTGCAAGAAAATTGGTACCGTTAATTTTATTACTACCACTGGGTCGATGCCTCTGCTGGTGGACTATTAGTCCCCGAGGGTATCACCAGCCCAGTAGCCAGTACTTCGGTACTGGCATGAACATACGAATTTTTTGTGTTATTAAAATTTGCTGTTACAAAATATTAGAAATTATTATAAATTAAGGAATGTATCTCCCTCATGCAAAGCTCTGATTCCCTTCACGGATTTGGCTATACTTTTTGGACCTTTTGGTTTATAGCTCTTCATCTTTTATATAAGCTTTGGATTTCAAATATTTGGCCACGAGCATCACTGAAGAGACATGTATTGTCGAAATACGCATCTGGTGCAAGAAAATTGGTACCGTTAATTTTATTTTAGTCTGACACAACAACTTATTAATGTATAAATCTGTACTCACCTGAATGAAATAAAATATAAAAGTACAATTTTATCTGACATTCCATTAGACACTCTTCCTGTATTGCTGCATAACAAAAAACTTCTCGGGAAAGGAAATTCCAAAGAACAAAATAATCCCAACAATATGAAACGAAGTGTTCTAATATCATTTGCGTAATCGCTCTTTTGTCATATTATTGAATTTAAATATATATCAAATGATGAAAGCTTTATTCCCTAACGATAGATAAATGAACCAATCTATCTCGTCCTATCCAATAAAAGACAAAGTATCTATGGTCGTTTAAAGCCTCATCATTAACAGATTTCAAAACAAATCGTTATTCGATATAGATTTTTTTCGTTACAGATATTCCCTTTAGCGCGTTTTAACATCCGTTCCTTTCAGCTTGACATCAGATTAAAAGTTTTTTTAAAAGTCGAACATTTATATCTCATGTTACAAATATAAATGCGGTTATTTTATTTGTAATTTGGAATTGTATTACATCATGATAAAGTCATCCTCATCATTAAACTAACAGTATTGAATTTTCAGAGATTTCACGCTAGTGTTTGATGTTGATATCATGTGTATATAAAAAATGTCGGTCATCAAATTTTTAATTTAAAACCTTTAATCAAACTATTAAAACAAGATGGGTAGAAGCGAAACCAGATATACTAACTTTTTCATATTGCATCAAACTTGACCGATGACCTCTTAAAAGTAAAGCTATATAGGGTCTGCGAAGACTAATGGAACTAAACTGATTGTAAAAGATCTAATGAATGGACCACAAGAAGACTAAAGAACAAAGAGGCCAGGCTCTTCGAAAACTTTAATATAATATTAAAGTTCTGTGAAAACTGTCAAGGAACTAGGCAACAGTCAATTTTTACCCTAAAGCAATCAGAAAAGAGGCTCGATGAAAACTGTTCAGAAATTAACACAGCAATAATTGTCTTTTAAAACAGTATAAATGAAAGATAGAACTCTGGTTTCGTTATACTCCATACATAAGAGTATAACAAAATCAGAGTTTTATATTTCAATTAGACTGCTATTTAAACATTTTGATACAAACTCATGAAGATACTAGGATTTAAAACAAACCGCCATACGCGCGTCACATGTACAAAAGTGACAAGTTAAAATAAATAGTTAAAAAGCCCAAAATATCGTTCAAAGACATTTCAGTTCTCCACGATAATCTCAATTTAAATCAAAGGAGGCGTCTTTTCCTTTCTTATTGGTATTCTTATCTGACAATTATGATCATTTGGCCCCTTCCGAACCAACAATATCTAAACTAAAAAGCTAAAGACCTAAAAAAAGGTTGCAATGCTACCCCCCCCCCCCCCCCCCCAAAAAAAAAGGCGCAATGAAGACAGCATAAAAGGAAAAGAAAAATACCTTATGAAGACAGTAAAGAAGCTCTAGTTATTCCTCCCCAAGAATGTTATGTAACTAGAGAAAATGCTCTAAATAAGTATAGAAAAGGATGTTTTATAAAAACTGTACAGGGACTAGGTAAGGCTACATGAATAATGTAAAGGAACCAAAGAAAAGGCTCTGTATAGACCGTAAAGGAACCAAAGAAAAGGCTCTGTATAGACCGTAAAAAAACTAGAAAAAAAAGGTTAAATGAAGACAGCAAGGGCATTACATATGCGGTTCACTGTAGGAATGACACGAACTTGAGAAAAAGAATATATGAGCAATATCAGGGGTCTAGATAAAATGTATAGAAAAACTGTTAAGTTACTACCTGAGAGGCTCCGTTGATTACGTAAATGCATCAAAGAAGAGATCCCAATATATGAGATAAAGGAGCCGGCGAAAAAGTGCCAATCAATAATATAGAACTAGAGAAAAAAAACTCATTGATGACCGCAAAGGAGGAACCACTGAAGATACCAAATTGTATTGTGTAGCGGAACTAGAAAAGAAGCCCCATGAAAGATCTAAAAAGAGAGAGAAAATGCTTCAGCTAATAAACCTTAAAGGAACGTGAGAAGAGTTGCCATTAAGACTGTCAATAATCTAGAGAAGATGCTCTATAAAATGTACAAATGTAGTGAAGAGGTCACATAAAGACTGTTAAAAAATCAAAAAAAGACCTTAAAAAGATTGTAAAAGGATTCGTAATATAAAAAGCCAATATTTTTACGCGAGATGCGCATTTCGTCTACAAAAGACTCATCAGTGTCATTAGAACAAAATTAAAGACTCCACGAAAACTGCAAAGGAACTACAGAAAAAGACGGCATGAAATCTGTAAATGAACAAGAGAAAGGGCTACAGGAAAACTGCAAAGGAACAATCGACAAAAGCAGCATTGACTGTAAATGATGAATATCAATACTAAATTGGTCTAAACATACTCAAAACCATCGGAAAAATCTAGATTGAAGGAATTGTAATCTGCGTTAGTAACTAAATTATCTATCACTTGCAATTTAAATCATACTTTCATGATGGCAATTGGGAAGCACAAGCTACTAGAAGGAAGTGTGGAGCCGGGTTGTACCTCCCCTGTGATAGTATGTACCTAGATATAAAAGCCATGATAGCTATCTATTATAAATATGGTATTTATGATAGCAATTTCAATGTGAACAACATAGGTCTATGGATAATGTCTCATTACATCCGCTGGTAAACGGTTACAAGAAAGTAAAATAGTAATATAAAATGATGGTAAGCAATAAGCACAAATAGGTCTAAACAAAACATCTGACAATCTATATGGAGGTGCATCCGTGCGTAATTTTAGCAAACGGACAATTAACTGTAAAAAGTAGTATATGGCAACATTTTGCTAGCTTTTCGTCAAAACAAAATATGTTCATTAGCAATACGCAAATTCGATTCTATCTTATCATATATCATCATATTGGCCCTTTCTTGTTCACAGATTACAATGGGTATTTCCAATTGTCTGTTTTTCTTTTTTAGCCATGACGTTGTCACTTTATTTTCGACTTGTCTCTCGTTTATATAGATTATAACAAAAACAATTGGATATGACTGTACTTTAAGACTTGTGTTTGTTCAGACGGAGTTTATAGCTAAACATCATGTTAATTCAAAGGGACTGGCAACAGTGGATTTTAGCTCTTAGAACTGAGTCAACAAATAGCGGTACGGACCTTGTAATAGCAAGAGAGACAAGATACCAAGGGGAGACATTCAAAAGTCGAAAGAAAATTGCATAGCAAAATTAAAATCAAAATGTACAAATGTATAAACAAATACCGTCTACAAACGGATTACGGAGCACCTATATATACCGACCACTTCACATTATACATTTTGGGAGGGACATTTTACGAACAATGTTTTTCTTTTCTTAAAATGTCCTGTACCAAGTCAGGAATATAGCAGTTGTAATCAAATAATTAGTTTCTATGTATGTTGCGTTAGCGTTGGTTTTGTTGCACTTCAGTGGGTTTTGTTTTCTTTGTTTTCCTCGGTTTAAGTTTGTAACCTGGATTTATTTTATCTCAATCGATTGATGACTTTTTAACAGCGGTATACTATTGTTGCCTTTATAAAATCAATTAGTATTGATACTTAAGGATTAAACACATTTGTACACAGATTAAAATCGATGTGTAAATTGGGCCAATAAACTCAAACTGAATAAAAGTCCGCAGGACGAGAACTTTTTTATGTACAGTTTATGAGTCAGTGTCCCAGTTTACACTGTAATTACATCCAGAAGATTTTGTCAAATCTTTGTAATTATCAACCGAAACACTTCTATTTTTTTGTCGTACAATTTCAGCTTTTTTGTCTCGAACAACAAAGGCTTTACTCTCCGTAATTTTTATTTAGAAAACGAGTTTACACTCGAACCTGATTTAAATCTGGGGCAACAACCGAAAAACCTTAAAGACGTGATAAAAACTAGAAAGGAAATATAGTTATCTACCTCTGGTCTGCGACACGCTCTCCGATTATAAAAGAAGGACAAAACATCCGATTAAAATTCCACTATGGCATGGCAATACAAATTATAGAAGATCAATGTAAAAGAGATATAAATATTGTTAACAAAAAACAGCATGCTGAAATAAAATTTAGAGATTGTCCATTACTAACTTTTAAACTATAACAAATATAGACATAAGAAACCAGACAAACAAAGTAAAGGATTCCATAGGAGTTCAGTTATAAAATATGTATTTCACACTGAACAGTAAAATCTACAAAACAATTAGTAAAATAAGTAAATACTATATTAAAAATAAATAAATACTGAACTCCGAGGAAAATTCAAAACGGAAAGTGGCAAAATCAAAGGATATAACACATCAAACGAATAGACAACTGTCATATTCCGGACTTATTACATGCATTTTTAAATGTAGAAAATGGTGGACACAGATACGTAAATCTGTTAACCTGTCAATTATAGCAAGGTAATTTTACGTTATGTTCGCCTACTAAGCCTGGGCATTCCTAAAAACTAAAATCACAAAAATATTGAACTCCGAGGAAAATTCAAAACGGAAAATGGTGGATTAAACCGGATTTAAAAGCTGGTTAAACTTCTTTTTTGTATGACAGTCGCATCAAACTCCATTATATCAAGGATTTCCTTGATTATATTGACAACAATGTATGAACAAAACAAACAGAATAATAGGTAACAAGAGTGCACATGCAGAAATGTCTCGCCTTCTTTCCTAATCATTGATATTATGTTGATAGTCCTAAATATAAAGCTTTATTACAACTGTCACATAAACTCAACATTAACCAAGAAAACTAAACATTGATCAATGAACCATGAAAACGAGGTCAAAGTCAGATGAACCATGCCAGGCAGACATGTACAGCTAACAATTCTTCCATGCAACAAATATAGCAGACCTATTGCTTATAAATTAAGAAAAACAGACCAAAACACAAATACTTAACACTAAGCAATAAAACATGAACATGAGGTCAAGGTCAAATAAAACCTGCGCGACTGTCATGTAGGTCATAAAATATTTCCATACACCAAATATAGTTGACCTATTGCATATAGTATTAGAAAAATAGACCAAAACTCAAAAACTAACTTTGACCACTGAACCGTGAAAATGACGTCAAGGTCTCATGAAACCTGTCAGCTAGACATGTACACCTTACAATCATTCCATACACTAAATATAGTAGACCTATTGCATATAGTATAAGAAAAACAGACCAAAACACAAAAACTTAACTATAACTGCTGAACCATGAAAATGAGGTCAAGGTCAGATGACACCTGCCAGTTGGACTAAACACTTTACAACCTTCAATACACCAAATTTACTAACCCTATTGCTTGTAGTATCTGAGATATGGACTTGACCACCAAAACTTAACCTTGTTCACTGATCCATGAAATGAGGTCAAGGTGAAGTGAAAACTGTCTGACGGGCAAGAGGACCTTGCAAGGTACGCACATACCAAATATAGTTATCCCATTATTCATAATAAGAGGGAATTTAACATTTCAAAAAATCTGAACTTTTTTTCAAGTAGTCACTGAACCATGAAAATGAGGTCAAGGACATTGGACACGTGATTGACGGAAAGCTCGAAGCATGAGGCATCTATATACAAGGTATGAAGCATCCAGGTCTTTCACCTTCTAATAGTTATCAAAGGTACCAGGATTATAATTTAATACGCCTACGCGCGTTTCGTCTGCATAAGACTCATCAGTGACGTTCAGATCAAAATAAGTTATAAGCCAAACAAGTTCAAAGTTGAAGAGCATTGAGGACCCAAAAACTCTAAAATATAAAGAAGGTAGCTAACGCCGCCACCGACACTACAAATATAGTCCCTAGTGTTGACAGTGGGTTACTTGCGAATATTTTTTATACCCCTTTCAAATTTATTTCTCCATGTATTATGCCTCAAATGGCAAGCTGGGGGGATAAAATAACACTTAAAAAATTTGGGTCCAGAATTTTAAAGGAAAGTAGTGATTTGGTCCAGTTGAAAAAGGTTAAAAACTAGCACTTCGGAAGCTGTCAAAAGATTTCAAGACGCCCTTAACATAAAATTGTCCATATTTTGAGTTAGAGCCGATGAACTTTTCTATAATTTTGATATAATTTGTCCCAAAAGTAGTACAACACACTTAAAATTTCATTGTGAAAGCACAGGTGGGATTTTTTAAATTTTCATTTATGTTCTAAAAGAAATGCACTACGAAATAATTGTGGTCTCGGACCAAAACATTGTTTCAAATATTCCAGTATGGAACATATATTACATTATTGCAAGCTTCGACATTACGAATTTTAACCAATTCAATAATGACAGGCGCAGTATAGTAGGCACATCAATCCAATCAACGCTAGATCAAGCATTCTAATATGACGTGCTTCTTTAGCTTTGTAAACAACACTGTGATAAAATTCTCAATAAAATATACTTAGCGCAGACTCAGAGATATACATAATAATGGCTGTTACAATATTATTCCCACGTAAATCTACATGTATTGGAACCTATTTGCAGACCCTTTGCCGATTTTATTGTTTTAAAAAGTGCAATTAAAAAAAGACAAAATAACTTTTATTCTTATTCGTATGCATAATAAAAAGAAGTAATGCACAAGAGCTCGGAGAAATCAACAAAATAAAAATTAAATAAAATTCCGCGAAAGTCTATTAATCTTTTTGGCGCATTTAAGTCATTTCAAAACATGACGTCATACACATGAAACCGCTAAAGTTGAAAGTTTTCTGTTGCATGAACCATCGGAATTCGTATGATATTGTATTAAAACTGATTTTTGAGGTAGGTTTTGTTTTATTTTGTATTCTATTGCATTATTCGCATATTTACTCATTTCAGCAAGTCAACATGGCGGCTCCTTGTTACAAAATGTCAACTTTGGATTTGACGGAAACTTACGAGAAAAACATGTAAATTAAAAATGGCAAATGTTGGGTTTGAGAATTTAAAGAATTTAAAAGTTTTTTTCTAGCAGTTATTCACAAAATAACCTACGCAAGCTACATATTTATAAAGATATTTGAGCTTTATCTAACAGGGAGTAAAAAAGAAGAGCCACACACACAGCATACCCATCCTCGCTTCAGTTTTTTAATGACCGTATTTGTCCTATTAGAATCGAAATAATTCATGGAAGCCATAGATTGTTGGAAATTTACACATGGCCTGGGCCGTGATATTCGTTAATGTTATCCCTCGCTAACGCTCAGGACAAAATTCGAATATCACGGCCCAGGCCATGTGTAAATTTCCAAGAATCCATGGCTTCCATGAATTATTTCTTAATTAACACCCCATTACTTAACTCAATGCCTTCAAGTACAAACTTACAAATCACGACACCATCAACACCACAACGAAACTACATGTAAGACAACCAGCAAAATAAAGAAGTTTAAAAAATGGAACATTCATTTTCAAAGTCTAAGAAAAAAGGATAAAATGATTGCATTAATTATTAAAACAACTGAATTAGACGTTACAATGGGCACAACATATATAGAATCCAACATTACAGCTATAAACTGCTAACTGCCAGACTTAAAATTGTCTTCACGATCAACTCAGAAGCAAAAAAAAATGAAGGTGTTTTCTAACGACAACAGACGACTCTTAACCAGAAAAAATTAAAGACAAAATAAATAACATCAGAGTAAACATCAAAATGATTTATTCCTTAATAGTGGTGACTCCAACATACAACCCATTACCTGGATCGAAAAGCCATCCTTTATACTGAAAAGCAGCAGTACACCAACTTGCTCCTATACAAACATCACTGAACACTGGTGAAACCCCTCAAGACTGCACATAGTGTTCCACTTTATATAAAAAAGGCAAAAGGCACTTAGCATCTTTTTACAGACCAATATACTAATGGACACCAACAATAACGCAAACTTATCAATACAAAACATTCACAAATCAAATCAATACACAAATATTTACATTGACGTCACTATAAATTATGGAATCACTTGCTGAACGAAACATGTCCCGAAAGATTACTGATGGGGAATGTTTGCATTCAATTACTGTAAATTTGTTATATATGTCATAATCGTCTTAATCCTTTTAATATTTTTATGATTCTTCTCCTTTTCATGCCAAGGAAAATGTCTCAGTGGATTGTACACCTCTTTAGTGAGGTTATTGAGAGTTCACTTTAATAATTAATCTACAATAAAAAGTCATTCATGTATAGCATTTAACAGTGAATTGAAAGCCATGTACTATGAAAATTAGAAGGGAAAAAACTGACTTTTCACTGGACGAGAAGTTGGGAGTATGTTCTTATCTAACTTTCTTCTTGAAAGGTCAACAGAGGTTTTAACTACCATGACATTTTTACTTTTATACAAAGAAGAATATTGACATATTTGAACATTTATCTCTAAATATGCAATTTTCTAAATTTCATATTTGAGATATCTGGGTCAATTTACATTTATTTTCCATCCACTGGACTATAAAACTTATTTGACTGAACTGAAGTAGTCTCATCAGAGCCAGAGGGTTGAATGCTTTGATAAAACATGATTTTTGCCTTGACCAAGCAATTACTTTGACTCGTCACATTCTCCGACAGAGTTCCACTGTATGCCTCTTCCATGTACAAATTAAGTAGAGGGACTTTTCTACAATTTATTTTTATTTGTATTTACATTAGGATGCTGAGATGTACTCACTATGATAGGCTTTCAATGAAAAATCAGTCAATGCAAGTAAATTTTATTATAAAGTAAAGAGAAAGGTAATTATAAGATACATATATAGTTTTCCTACAGACAGTCAGATCCTGATGGCTAAGTATTATGTATAATCATTCATTGTTAATATTAATTGACTTTAGTTTAGCAATTCAGTAATGAACTCTGAACAGAACTCTTAAATGCTATGGATTGATTTGATCAATTTTGGAAACAGAAGTAAGTTATATAATAGAATATAGAACAAAAGATTGAAAGAAAAATAGAAAATAATCTTGTAATCACAGTTCTTTTTCATTTTACAAATGTCCTTCCTCTCAAGCAGATGTTTCTTCATTCAAACTATCCACTACAAATGAGATTAGGTTCTCATCCAGACTAGTTGTCTGTGTAACTGCTGGGGCCTCCTGTTTACACACATCTGATGGGAACATGTTGGACTCTATGGACAGCAAAGAAGACTCTCTGAAGCATCCACCCTCATCAACTATAGGCAGTTCCACTTTATCGCCTACTGAAGAAACTGTTCTGGAAACGTCAGGATCATTCATCAACTCAAGATTGAAGACAGGCTTCTTTTGACCTAATGTACTGGTAACAGGCATCTCTTTGACATGTGGTAATGGTTTCCATGGTGGAACATGACTTGGTTGGCTTGTTAATTTTCCAGGACACTTGTTCAATTGTCTTGGAGGTGGGACATGATTTTCAAATTGAAATTTATTTTTTGTTTTCATTTGGAATGACACTGTTTGTCTTTGATACCTTGGTACCTCTGGTAATACTGGCTTCTGTCAAAATAAAAGTATACTAGAATGTATTCATTATCACATACAATGTCTGCTGCAAGTAATATTGTGTTCACACTATGAAATCTAACCTAGGATAATTATTCAAAATAAATCACAATTCACACTTATCAGTTTTAATCTTCACATCACCCTTACTTTGAAGAAAGTCATACATTGAAATCTACATTAAACAAGTTCAAATTTCAGTTAAAAATTAGACAAAAAAAAGGGCACCCTGTCCTGGTATTTCTTATCGTGCAGAAAAATATTCATCTCCAGTTACAAATTATCAAAGTTTGTTAATGAACTTGAATAAACAAAAACTTACCTCATTTTCACTTTCACTAGACAGCTCCTCTTCATCAATGTCATCATCAAAAAGTGATTTTCCAGCTGCAATTAAATGAAAATATAGCAAGAATAAATAAGCAAAAGAAAGATACTTTCAATGCTTTTATACAATTTTCTTTTTTTGATGCATTGTATTTGATGAAATCTTTCAAGCATGCAAATATTGGTCTGAAGATTTTTAGTATTAACTTAAGGGGTGTATACAGGTGATGCTCCAAGAATTTATTCTCATAAATAGAGACATCAAGCTACTTTTTATAATACAGGTAAAGATGGGTAACAACAGTACTTACAAAAAGATTAAACAAACATTTTACCACTGTGTTTTAATAAAGAAGGATGTAAAGAGGGTAGTTAAGGGCATACGATACAGTTACAGGGAATGTAATGACGTTGCTAACGTAAAATGTTATTTTCGCGATGTCAAACTCTGACATATCGGGAAAAGATGCATTTTCGACTGATTTTTATCATTCAAACTGATTTAATTTGAAAACGAGTGCATGGACCCCTATTTTTTAAAACAGCAATTTGTTTCATTTTGCAAGGAGATTATGTGACCCAAATTTAAAAAAAACCTGTAAATAGCGCAATTTTTTAAATTTTGATAAACATGCAGCAAAAAATGACGTTTTTTCCTCTATTCATGAACATTTGATAAATATAGAGTTATTTCGGAATAAAAATTGCATAATTTTTAATGATACTTATAAAATACAGAAATTACCAATTATTTAACAAAAACCATTTTGTGTTTATCTTTTAAAACAAAAAAGTTATGTCTTTCTTTCGAAAAAGAAAATACGGACACAAATCTGAATTTTGAGCAAATATACAAAATTCGAACTCATTTTACTCAAAAAGTAGCACATGAAGGTATATTTTTTATTACATATTTGATTTAATGAGGTAAAAAATAGCCTATATGCAAATTTTCATCAACTTGTAAATACAGGTTCAATACTGTATCGTATGCCCTTAAGGCCAGGAAGGAGATTTAATGAACTGTATTACATGCATTAAAGATGTAAAAACTGACTTCCAGGTTTTGGAGAATATTACTAATAGTAATATTAATGAATGATTGGAAATGTTATTAAAATTTTCTTTGAATATTTTTTTACGTGACAAAATAAAATGAAAAACATTTCTTGAACATTTCCAAAATATCTTAAACCAATAACTATCTATGTTAATTATTTTTTGTCAAACAAATGAATTAGTAGTGGGATGTAAAGTTCCCATCCTGCATTTGATTAAGATGGCTCAGGTGTCTTCCTTCATCTTGGATTTTGAAGAAGCAGATACCTTTGGTCTAGACATTTGATGAAATGTGCAAATTTTGAGAGTTGTATGTAATTTATGTAAAAGACATTTGATATAAATATAGAAAATTGTGTGTTTTATCATAATTACAGCTGTAATTTCTCAAAAAACACCTTGTTCGTGTTTGATTAGATTGTTTGCCAAATAAGGGGAGATAACTAAGATAAAGTAATTTTTATAATAGAAAGTGTTATGAATTTACCTATTTTGATATGTAGCAAGAAAACAAGTTCGGTGACCCCATTTTTTTTTATTTTTATTTTTTTTATCTGAAAGCATGTCATTTTTTTTTATTTTTATTTTTTTTTATCTGAAAGCATGTTATAAGTGCAATCTTCTCACATTTTATCTTTAAGTTCTGATTGTAAGTTTTCTTTTTATCACACAAAACATTTTCCATGCATAATCTATACAAAATCTGACAATTTTGCACAACCTGTAGTGTGAAAAAAAGTCCAATGACCCATTCTTTTAATATATTTTTGTAAAAAGCATTAAGAAAACTTCATTTTGACAAGTTATCAAAATTTTTTATCAATTTTAATTAAGACTCCCTAGCTACCTTAAGCAGAGTAGTTTTTAGGCTAAACAATTTCAAGAATTGTTTTGAAAAGCTGATTGATAACAGGTATCATCATTATTATACTTACAGTGACCTCCATGTGATGGATACACCCATCTGTTATGTCTGCAATAAAATAAAAAACAATTAAAACTATATCTATTATAATGTCTAAAGCTGGGGTCACACATTCACGAATTTTACTGCCGTCCTTGACAGGACCATTCCCGATTAAAATTTGTCAAAAGTCTGATCAAGATCCTGTGAATCGTGGATGGAAATTTAAACTTTAATTCAAAGTTGTAAAACAAATAATTTAATCATGACAACAATCAGATATTGTTCAGGGAGCGACGATATTCAACCGTTTCAAAGCGAATTTATCCCGATAATCCCGTTCTCAATCCGCTTCTAATCCAATTTGTATCTTTTGCCAGGTAAATTTCGACAAAGTCTGTTACGACTGCGTCCCGATTCTACCGAATGTAATCCAACAGAGATCAGACAGTGACCAGACAGTGAACCAACGCTGATGGAAGTTATCCGGTCGAAAACTGTTGGCATAATCGGGATCAGCAGGTACTGTCGGAACGTAATCCTATCACGGTCCGCTCTATCGCATAGCAAACGGCTTTATCTGGTCTCAGTCGTATTGTATTCTGTAATGGTCAGGACTCTGTCGTGTGTATTATTGACGAATTTCGTATTAATAACAGGACTGTTTCGGAACGGTTTCGGCAAAATCGGTTCGTAATCGACAAGATCTGGATGCAATCTGGACTCAAACGTCAGAAAAACAGCAATGACAAATTTCTCCAGATCATTCCCGTTCCACAGGACACCGTCCAGAATACACAGAACATTGTTAGGATTGTGATCCGATACAGCAGAATCTGTCACGACATAGGCAGGATTGTAATCCGACTATACTAAATCGGCTGAATTTCCCCAAATGTTACGGGACGCACCTAACTGTCGGGGTCCTTCCCCGAACTATTCAAACCCTTCCTGATCCGTAGGAATCTGTTACGAACTTAAACGACTGCGATCAGACAATGATAGGACATTCCAGATAATTGAGGATAGTAATCCGACTTTTTCACTTTTCTTTTCGTATCGCTGTCTGATCTCAAACGGGAGCAATAATCGGCAATGAGTGAACCCCGCATTAGTGTAAGTTATTTCAGCACTTGTGTAGGGAACACTTTTGATTGAAAACTTTACATTAAGAATTCATTTAATTTATATGTTACAACTAAACCTACTTTAATACTATGTTAATATGAGGCTTGCTCATTGTAGAAAGCCTGAAATTAAGCCCACCAATAAAAGATATGTAAACCAGCATTAAATTTCTTTTCTTGTACTTCCCTCAGTGAGACTGGAACACCTTTTTAACAGTGTGGAATCATGTCAATAAAGCATAAGTGTTAAGTTTGTCTGATGAAATGCAAGATTTCAGATAAAACCTATGGTGGAAAACCTGTACAAAGAGCCAATTTTACCATGATTTCCTATTGTATTTCTATTGATAGCAAACGTTCACAATGAAGGAGGTTTTTTGTAGAACCACAATATTTGTCTAGTATTCAATTTAAACAGTGGCACATCTAGAGGGTGTACAAGGGGTTTGACCCCTTTTTGTTTGACAACTAATGAATGGTGACATAAATGTATGGTTGAAACCCCCTTTCAAAAAAGTCTGCATCCACACATCTTAGTATTTGAAAAATTCTTAAGACTTTAATTTTTTTTTTCTCATCTGTGTAGTATTGCCTATTCTAGATGATACCAATAAAATTGGCTTGTTTATTGTTTTTATATATTTCTGGAATGCATTTAAAGCAAAAATATCAGTAAGTTGGAGTCAACTATAGTTTTCTGGTTATTAAACTTGTATATGAAATAAAGAATTATTATTATTATTATTATTATGTACACAGTAATTTGAAAAGGAAAAGATGATTGACATTGATGATACATGGTGACAGTTTTTGGTGGGGTTTGTGATGCTTAGTCTTTTTCTATGTTGTGTCTTGTGTTTTTTTATTTGTCTGTTTGTCTATTTCCTTGTTAGCCATGGTGTTGTCAGTTTATTTTCAATCTATGAGTTTGACTGTCTCTCTGTATCTTTCGTCCCTCTCTGAAGATAAAACAGACAAAGATAAAACAGACAAACCAGGTATCATATCTACCATTTTGGTAGCACAATAAATTTTATTGACAAAGTCATTACAGTAATACAAGGTTTATTTATTTGTTGGCTGTTGTTCGTGTGATTCTTTGTCAATTGTGTTCTCCAATTTATTTATATTGTAGTCCTGTGTTGTCATTTTGATGTTATATTTCACATGGCCATAAAAGTGCGAGGTTTGGCATGCCACAAAACCAGGTTCAACCCACCATTTTTTCCTTTAAAAATGCCCTGTACCAAGTCAGGAATATGGTCATTGTTTATTATAGTTCGTTTCTGTGTGTATTACATTATAACGTTGTGTCGTTTGTTTTCTCTTACTTTTGAGTGTAAATTCACATTGCGATAAGACGTGTCACGGTACTTGTCTATCCCAAATTCATGTATTTGGTTTTGATGTTATATATATATGTTATATTTGTTATTCTCGTGGGATATGTGTGTTACATTTTAGTGTTATGTCGTTGTTCTCCTCTTATATTTAATGCGTTTCCCTCGGTTTTAGTTTGTTATCCCGATTTTGTTTTTTGTCCATGGATTTATGAGTTTTGAACAGCGGTATACTACTGTTGCCTTTATTTATTCAAATTATGTTTAAATAAACTCTAAAGTAAAATATCATTACCTTAGTTTCTTCCTCAGACAGAAAACTGCAATGGCAGCCGAGATGAGGATAACTATGATACAGATTACAATGACGGCTATCATCCACGGCTGTATTCCACAGTCAGGACAGGTACAGATATAACTACCAATGGTATTGATACAGGTGTAAGATTCTGGACAGGGTGATGGAGTCTGTAGACATTCATTTACATCCTCCTCACAATGCTGACCGGTGTAACCTGAGCTACATACACAGTCATAATACTGATCAAAACTCTCAGCTCTGTGTGTATCCTCACAGGGATAGTTACTTGTGTTCTTGGCTAAAATTAAACAACAGAATAAAATGATTCAGCTAAAATAATAATGTTATTCGGAAAAGAGACACTACTATGAGTTGGTCTCCTGCTTAAAATGGTAGTACCATAATGTCAAAACTACATTCATGTGAACCAGTTTTCAAGACTACAAACTATATTTTTCAAATTTTTCAAAAGAAACCTTGAAAAAAAGATCCTAAACCACAGGACATACAAACAGAATCAAATAACATATGAAAGAATGTTTATATATAGTTACTGAAATAAACCAATGTTTATTGAACTTATTCTACAGATGTTTTCAGTGAAGAACCATAAGTTGCTGCATTAGTTCTTTTAGATATTTCAACTTACAATATTAAACCCATGATCACTATTCTGTTGGTGTCTCAAATGTAAACTTTACTCTTAAAACTCACCTTGACATTGGCCATTGTTCTGACAAGGGGACTCCATTATAGCAAACTCTACTGTTAAAATTTCAGATGAAGAATTGTTGTTGTCCATGACATACATCTTCATACTATCATATCCAAAGTAACCAGTAGGTTGAATATAGGTCACAGTGACATAGATCCAGGACATCTTTGTTTCATTGTATGGTAAAAGCTGACTGAAGTTTCCACATGGAATTGTATCCATCTGAAATAAATACAAAAGTTGTAGTTTTAATCTTCTGATATATTTTTTGATTTTATTATGTTTTTTCTGAAAAAAAAATGTTTCAACTAAATCAAGTTTTACAGCCAGAACATATGGATGTCTTCCATTTCTGTAGAAAGAGCATTGATATTTTGATGTCATTATTTCAATAATGCAGTTCTGTATCCATGATAACTTACCAACAACTGATCTTTGCATGTATCTATCCTTAGTAATATTGTTTCTTCACTAGATACTGTTAAGTTTCCATGGTTTGGATATGATATAAACATAGACAGGTTATCTTCTTTCTCCACATCATAACCACCGATCACTGCTGTAAACTGATCTGACCAGATGTACTCATTATAATCCTGCATCTGCTCTAAATACACCTAGAAAATATTGTATTAAAGTAAAATATAAAGGCTGTACTCATAACCCTGCATTTGCTCTGAAAACACCTAGAAAATATTGTATTGCAAAAAAATATAAAGGCTTAAAAACCCTTATCTTTGACAAAAAAAAAAGTTTAAAACCATTAAAAACAATAATTTTTGCTATCAATTGAATACAAACCATTATTCTGATCATCTACGGGAAAACTGACTTAGATTTGGGTTTTGAAAACATTAGCAATTACCCAGCAAACATGTTTGTTGCCAAACAGAATTATCAGACACATTGTTGAAACTAGATAATCCCATGAATGATTGTGGCAAAGTTTGGTTCCAATTGGCCTGCAATCTACACCCCACCCCCCAAATGTCTGTATCCATATTAAAGGTGTAATACTTACAATAACAGGTTCAGATGGGTCTTGGTGTAACATTGATTGTCCATACTGTATCCATATTAAAGGTGTAATACTTACAATAACAGGTTCAGAGGGATCTTGGTGTAACATTGATTGTCCATACTGTATCCATATTAAAGGTGTAATACTTACAATAACAGGTTCAGATGGGTCTTGGTGTAACATTGATTGTCCATACTGTATCCATATTAAAGGTGTAATACTTACAATAACAGGTTCAGATGGATCTTGGTGTAACATTGATTGTCCATACTGTATCCATATTAAAGGTGTAATACTTACAATAACAGGTTCGGAGGGATCTTGGTGTAACATTGATTGTCCATACTGTATCCATATTAAAGGTGTAATACTTACAATAACAGGTTCAGATGGATCTTGGTGTAACATTGATTGTCCATACTGTATCCATATTAAAGGTGTGATACTTACAATAACAGGTTCAGAGGGATCTTGGTGTAACATTGATTGTCCATACTGTATCCATATTAAAGGTGTAATACTTACAATAACAGGTTCAGATGGGTCTTGGTGTAACATTGATTGTCCATACTGTATCCATATTAAAGGTGTAATACTTACAATAACAGGTTCAGAGGGATCTTGGTGTAACATTGATTGTCCATACTGTATCCATATTAAAGGTGTAATACTTACAATAACAGGTTCAGAGGGATCTTGGTGTAACATTGATTGTCCATACTGTATCCATATTAAAGGTGTAATACTTACAATAACAGGTTCAGAGGGATCTTGGTGTAACATTGATTGTCCATACTGTATCCATATTAAAGGTGTAATACTTACAATAACAGGTTCAGATGGGTCTTGGTGTAACATTGATTGTCCATACTGTATCCATATTAAAGGTGTAATACTTACAATAACAGGTTCAGATGGGTCTTGGTGTAACATTGATTGTCCATACTGTATCCATATTAAAGGTGTGATACTTACAATAACAGGTTCAGATGGGTCTTGGTGTAACATTGATTGTCCATACTGTATCCATATTAAAGGTGTAATACTTACAATAACAGGTTCAGATGGGTCTTGGTGTAACATTGATTGTCCATACTGTATCCATATTAAAGGTGTAATACTTACAATAACAGGTTCAGAGGGATCTTGGTGTAACATTGATTGTCCATACTGTATCCATATTAAAGGTGTAATACTTACAATAACAGGTTCAGATGGGTCTTGGTGTAACATTGATTGTCCATACTGTATCCATATTAAAGGTGTAATACTTACAATAACAGGTTCAGATGGATCTTGGTGTAACATTGATTGTCCATACTGTATCCATATTAAAGGTGTGATACTTACAATAACAGGTTCAGATGGGTCTTGGTGTAACATTGATTGTCCATACTGTATCCATATTAAAGGTGTGATACTTACAATAACAGGTTCAGATGGGTCTTGGTGTAACATTGATTGTCCATACTGTATCCATATTAAAGGTGTAATACTTACAATAACAGGTTCAGATGGGTCTTGGTGTAACATTGATTGTCCATACTGTATCCATATTAAAGGTGTGATACTTACAATAACAGGTTCAGATGGATCTTGGTGTAACATTGATTGTCCATACTGTATCCATATTAAAGGTGTGATACTTACAATAACAGGTTCAGATGGGTCTTGGTGTAACATTGATTGTCCATACTGTATCCATATTAAAGGTGTAATACTTACAATAACAGGTTCAGAGGGGTCTTGGTGTAACATTGATTGTCCATACTGTATCCATATTAAAGGTGTAATACTTACAATAACAGGTTCAGAGGGATCTTGGTGTAACATTGATTGTCCATACTGTATCCATATTAAAGGTGTAATACTTACAATAACAGGTTCAGATGGATCTTGGTGTAACATTGATTGTCCATACTGTATCCATATTAAAGGTGTAATACTTACAATAACAGGTTCAGATGGGTCTTGGTGTAACATTGATTGTCCATACTGTATCCATATTAAAGGTGTAATACTTACAATAACAGGTTCAGATGGATCTTGGTGTAACATTGATTGTCCATACTGTATCCATATTAAAGGTGTAATACTTACAATAACAGGTTCAGATGGATCTTGGTGTAACATTGATTGTCCATACTGTATCCATATTAAAGGTGTGATACTTACAATAACAGGTTCAGAGGGATCTTGGTGTAACATTGATTGTCCATACTGTATCCATATTAAAGGTGTAATACTTACAATAACAGGTTCAGATGGATCTTGGTGTAACATTGATTGTCCATACTGTATCCATATTAAAGGTGTGATACTTACAATAACAGGTTCAGATGGGTCTTGGTGTAACATTGATTGTCCATACTGTATCCATATTAAAGGTGTAATACTTACAATAACAGGTTCGGAGGGATCTTGGTGTAACATTGATTGTCCATACTGTATCCATATTAAAGGTGTAATACTTACAATAACAGGTTCAGATGGGTCTTTGTGTAACATTGATTGTCCATACTGTATCCATATTAAAGGTGTGATACTTACAATAACAGGTTCAGATGGGTCTTGGTGTAACATTGATTGTCCATACTGTATCCATATTAAAGGTGTAATACTTACAATAACAGGTTCAGAGGGATCTTGGTGTAACATTGATTGTCCATACTGTATCCATATTAAAGGTGTAATACTTACAATAACAGGTTCAGATGGGTCTTTGTGTAACATTGATTGTCCATACTGTATCCATATTAAAGGTGTGATACTTACAATAACAGGTTCAGATGGGTCTTGGTGTAACATTGATTGTCCATACTGTATCCATATTAAAGGTGTAATACTTACAATAACAGGTTCAGATGGGTCTTGGTGTAACATTGATTGTCCATACTGTATCCATATTAAAGGTGTAATACTTACAATAACAGGTTCAGAGGGATCTTGGTGTAACATTGATTGTCCATACTGTATCCATATTAAAGGTGTAATACTTACAATAACAGGTTCAGATGGATCTTGGTGTAACATTGATTGTCCATACTGTATCCATATTAAAGGTGTAATACTTACAATAACAGGTTCAGATGGATCTTGGTGTAACATTGATTGTCCATACTGTATCCATATTAAAGGTGTAATACTTACAATAACAGGTTCAGATGGGTCTTGGTGTAACATTGATTGTCCATACTGTATCCATATTAAAGGTGTGATACTTACAATAACAGGTTCAGAGGGATCTTGGTGTAACATTGATTGTCCATACTGTATCCATATTAAAGGTGTAATACTTACAATAACAGGTTCAGATGGATCTTGGTGTAACATTGATTGTCCATACTGTATCCATATTAAAGGTGTGATACTTACAATAACAGGTTCAGATGGATCTTTGTGTAACATTGATTGTCCATACTGTATCCATATTAAAGGTGTAATACTTACAATAACAGGTTCGGAGGGATCTTTGTGTAACATTGATTGTCCATACTGTATCCATATTAAAGGTGTAATACTTACAATAACAGGTTCAGAGGGATCTTGGTGTAACATTGATTGTCCATACTGTATCCATATTAAAGGTGTAATACTTACAATAACAGGTTCAGATGGATCTTGGTGTAACATTGATTGTCCATACTGTATCCATATTAAAGTTGTAATACTTACAATAACAGGTTCAGATGGATCTTGGTGTAACATTGATTGTCCATACTGTATCCATATTAAAGGTGTGATACTTACAATAACAGGTTCAGAGGGATCTTGGTGTAACATTGATTGTCCATACTGTATCCATATTAAAGGTGTAATACTTACAATAACAGGTTCAGATGGATCTTGGTGTAACATTGATTGTCCATACTGTATCCATATTAAAGGTGTAATACTTACAATAACAGGTTCAGAGGGATCTTGGTGTAACATTGATTGTCCATACTGTATCCATATTAAAGGTGTAATACTTACAATAACAGGTTCAGATGGATCTTGGTGTAACATTGATTGTCCATACTGTATCCATATTAAAGGTGTAATACTTACAATAACAGGTTCAGATGGATCTTGGTGTAACATTGATTGTCCATACTGTATCCATATTAAAGGTGTGATACTTACAATAACAGGTTCAGATGGGTCTTGGTGTAACATTGATTGTCCATACTGTATCCATATTAAAGGTGTAATACTTACAATAACAGGTTCAGATGGATCTTGGTGTAACATTGATTGTCCATACTGTATCCATATTAAAGGTGTAATACTTACAATAACAGGTTCAGATGGGTCTTGGTGTAACATTGATTGTCCATACTGTATCCATATTAAAGGTGTAATACTTACAATAACAGGTTCAGAGGGATCTTGGTGTAACATTGATTGTCCATACTGTATCCATATTAAAGGTGTAATACTTACAATAACAGGTTCAGATGGGTCTTGGTGTAACATTGATTGTCCATACTGTATCCATATTAAAGGTGTGATACTTACAATAACAGGTTCAGAGGGATCTTGGTGTAACATTGATTGTCCATACTGTATCCATATTAAAGGTGTAATACTTACAATAACAGGTTCAGATGGATCTTGGTGTAACATTGATTGTCCATACTGTATCCATATTAAAGGTGTGATACTTACAATAACAGGTTCAGATGGATCTTTGTGTAACATTGATTGTCCATACTGTATCCATATTAAAGGTGTAATACTTACAATAACAGGTTCGGAGGGATCTTTGTGTAACATTGATTGTCCATACTGTATCCATATTAAAGGTGTAATACTTACAATAACAGGTTCAGAGGGATCTTGGTGTAACATTGATTGTCCATACTGTATCCATATTAAAGGTGTAATACTTACAATAACAGGTTCAGATGGATCTTGGTGTAACATTGATTGTCCATACTGTATCCATATTAAAGTTGTAATACTTACAATAACAGGTTCAGATGGATCTTGGTGTAACATTGATTGTCCATACTGTATCCATATTAAAGGTGTGATACTTACAATAACAGGTTCAGAGGGATCTTGGTGTAACATTGATTGTCCATACTGTATCCATATTAAAGGTGTAATACTTACAATAACAGGTTCAGATGGATCTTGGTGTAACATTGATTGTCCATACTGTATCCATATTAAAGGTGTAATACTTACAATAACAGGTTCAGAGGGATCTTGGTGTAACATTGATTGTCCATACTGTATCCATATTAAAGGTGTAATACTTACAATAACAGGTTCAGATGGATCTTGGTGTAACATTGATTGTCCATACTGTATCCATATTAAAGGTGTAATACTTACAATAACAGGTTCAGATGGATCTTGGTGTAACATTGATTGTCCATACTGTATCCATATTAAAGGTGTGATACTTACAATAACAGGTTCAGATGGGTCTTGGTGTAACATTGATTGTCCATACTGTATCCATATTAAAGGTGTAATACTTACAATAACAGGTTCAGATGGATCTTGGTGTAACATTGATTGTCCATACTGTATCCATATTAAAGGTGTAATACTTACAATAACAGGTTCAGATGGGTCTTGGTGTAACATTGATTGTCCATACTGTATCCATATTAAAGGTGTAATACTTACAATAACAGGTTCAGAGGGATCTTGGTGTAACATTGATTGTCCATACTGAGTAATGAATATCTCTGGGTGGTCATTTTGACTGGTAATTGTGACGGTCAGTGTTACAGGTAGACTAGCCACAGGTATGTTTGGGTCTGTTTGATTCTCTGATAAGATGATTCTTATTGTCTCTGTTCCTGAACAATCAACACATGGTGTATATAACAATCTGAAATAAACAGAAGACATCATCAGTAAAGTGTTTAGCATGTAGTTATATATGTATGATATGATATATGGTGGCTTAATTTGAAGCTGAGACATTTATTCAGATTGGCTTAAATTATGTGGTACTAAAAAGAGAAGTTTAATTGTTAAAACATTGGGAAACCCTGAAAGATCCATGTGATACTACTTCAGCCAGTAAAAAGTCCTTATTTTACACACAGATAAGTTCTCAGTAAACTCAGTTCTTTACAAATGTTTAATAACTCCCACATTTTTACATCTTTATTGTAGTGTTCTGCTCTTCAAAAAAGAACAAAAGCTCAATTAATAAAGTACTGGGTACCTTTATGTCCAATATCATTGCATACAGTTTTTTAAATTTCTATTTATAGTTTGAGTTCCACAATGTAAGGCACATTATATAGGAATATTGACCCAAATATTAAATATTATAATTACTGAACAGACAAAGAAGCTTTGTGCACAAGTAAAACTGTAACCCAACCCCTTTTTGTGCCTTTACCAAGTCATGTTATTGTTGGTATTTGATTGTACATGTCTATATTCTAGGATTAGTCAGGTTTTGATGTGAACCTTTTAATGTATTATTTCTTCATTTTATGAAAATAGAATGCAGCATCATAAGCTTTCTCTATTATGACCAGATTCATAGTAAGGAGAGGGGAAGTAACTTACATTAACTACACAGACAATACTCTCCCCTCTATATAAAGTTAATAACTTGTGATATATTAAATAATCATAATAATGACTTTACATTGTTTAAAGTTAATTTAACAAAATAAACAATACTTTCCCCTCTATATAAAGTTAATAACTTGTGATATATTAAATAATCATAATAATGACTTTATACTGTTTAAAGTTAATTTAACAAAATAAACAATACTTTCCCCTCTATATAAAGTTAATAACTTGTGATATATTAAATAATCATAATAATGACTTTATACTGTTTAAAGTTAATTTAACAAAATAAACAATACTTTCCCCTCTATATAAAGTTACTAATGTGTGATATATTAAATAATCATAATAATGACTTTTACATTGTTTCAAGTTAATTTAACAAAATAAACAATACTTTTACCTCTATATAAAGATACTTATTTGTCATATATATATAAAATATCTTACAGTCCATTTGTATGCAGTATGGGTTCTCCCATTATATATGTAGTATTGTCCAGGTAAAATACAATGGAATCTCCTTCATCATCAACAGCCTCTAATAAATACTGTAGTGTTCCTAAAACATAAAAAGTCATTTTGGAATAAAATGTTGTAGCTTTAAACCTTGAAACAAATTTTCGATAAAAGCATTATAATCTTGCAGTAAGAGTATATTAAGAATTGGCCAAATGTTTACTAGCCTGACCACTAGGACATAATTATAATTGATATATTTGATGTAAAATAGAACATGAATAAAAGTTGCAGTCTCTTTATAAATAATTCAAGTTGTCAGCTGAAGGGGGTTCACAAATTTTTATCAAGATGAATCAAGCAAGGGAAACTAATAGAAAAGTAAGGATATGGGTATCCATCAATGACACAAAATAAGTACATGCACACCAAAAATACACAAAAAGACTGTTCTTCATATCAAATATCAAATTCTCAGCAAGGCCTTCTACCTGTCAACAGGGAAACTCAGGCTACAAACCAGAAATCAATTCCCAATTTTTAGAAATAGTGACTTTAAACTTAAAATCATTAGGCTTCTTTGTTTCTTATCTCTCTACCTGTACAAATATAAAAAGAAGATGTGGTATGATTGCCAATGAGACAACTATCCACAAAAGACCAAAATGACACAGACATTAACAACTATAGGTCACCGTACGGCCTTCAACAATGAGCAAAAGTTCATTTCAATAAAACATTTGAAAGTCAAGTAACCAATCAGAAAATCATTTAAGGTGCCATGGATCATCTGTATAGTTTTTCTTAGATAAAATTTTCTCATACTTTGCCAAAATGAAGATTTTACTATGCTTTTTCAAAAATATAATAAAAAGTATGGGTCACCGTGCTATTTTTCAAGCTACAAGGTTAGATTGTTGATGAAAAAACAAGTTTTTTGTGAATAAAAAGAAATCTATGAGATAGAATTTAAAATAAAATATGAGATAATAGGTTTTATTAAATACTTTAGGCAAACAAAAGAAACTAGATGTGTCAAAGCTACACGAATGGCCCTGTCTCAAAAATTTGAAAAATCTGCTACTTCAATAACACATATGGACACAAACATGATGGAAGTCTCACATATCAAAAATCAGCTCAAAATCTGGAGGCGTATAGAAAATAAGTCTGTATAACTGTGATTTCCAACAATTTTTAAAGTTGTAAACCCTTAATTTTGGTAAAATTAGCGGAGCGGAACAAAACTTTAACTTAATCTGTATCTCATCATGGTTAGCTCACATACCAAAAATCAGCCCAATATCTAAAAGAATTTAGAAAAAAGGTCTGTATAACTGTGATTTTCAAATATTTATAAAAGTCCAAAGCCCCAAATTACAGCAAAATTTAGCCGAGCGGAATTAAACTTAAACTTTGATCTGTAACTCATCATGGATAACTCACAAACCAAATATCAGCCCAATATCTGAAAGCATTTAGAAAAAAAGTCTGTATAACTGTGATTTTCAACAATTTATCAAAGTCCAAAGCAAAGTTCACTATAATTCCAGAAAAAAAATTGTATTTTGAGAGTTATCTCCCAATAAAAGGGCAAGTTGCAATATTGATTATAAAAAGACAAATGTGGGGTTTTGTTTTAAACATTTATAAACAAGAATGTGTCCTCAGTACCCACTGGCACTATCATTTTCTATGTTCAGTGGACCGTGAAATTCTGGTAAAATCTCTAATTTGGCATTAAAATTAGAAAGATCATATCATAGGGAACATGTGTACCAAGTTTGAAGTCAATTGGACTTCAACTTCATTAAAAACTACCTTGACCTAAAACTTTAACCTGAAGCGGGACAGAAGGACGAACGGGCGGACGCCCAGACCAGAAAACATAATGCCCCTCTACTATCGTAGGTGGGGCATAAAAATACAATAAATCACTTATTTTTCTTTAAATAAATAAACATTTTTATACATACATTGCAAATCGGTCTCAAAATTTGCAGATTTGGGCAAAGAACTAGACCAATTAAGTACTGCAATCCAAGATGGGGGTATACAATGAATCTACCTTTATGATAGATTTTAGATATTTACCTTCATCCTCAACCATAGTAACAGTATTAGGACTGACCAATCTAGGAGGTGTATTGTACACTGCAGTTGTGACTGCAGACAACGAGAACTGAGATTCTGATGACAAGTAGTTAGGATCTGCTGTAGACCTCTTCCTTCGACGGTCATCATTTTGGTTCCTATTAGAACTACTAGTACTGCAAACCTATATAGAGAATGTGATTAATGAGCTACCTTAAAGTACAAACTTAAATAATCTCAAGGACATATAAAAATGTTGTTTTTACAGTACATTCATAATTGTAAGATAGAAAATACAACCTCACAAGGCCGCCCTGGTAATAATTGCATTGATTAATTTTGTTCCATTAACCATATTTGTTAGCCGTATATATTTATCAAACAATTCCTGTTCTACACACCATAACTGTTACAGTTCTATTTCCTTTGTAATATTATATTCTACTATAAACCATAATTATTACTGTCCTATTGGTAAGTTCAATTTCACTGATCATAACTGTAACTATTATCCTAAATGTTAACAGTACAATTAGAATTTGGTAATTATGTAACACTTACCATAACTGTTACTGTTCCATTTGCATTGGTAACCTCTGTTCTATCTTGGTCACCACAGGTTTTACCTGACAATTCCCACTGCTGCAGCTCTGTATTAAAAAAAATAACAATGTTCCAAAGGCAGTAAGTAACCTATTGTCATGTCTTTATAAATAAGTTATTCCTGTTTACTGTTTTATTCAAAACTAAAGTCACAACTAAAGTCATCAGCCCATCTGGCCATCCAGTGAGTTACAATGGTGTGTTGTCTCTATCAGTAACTGAATCTACCTGAATTACATTGAGTTAACACCAGTGTGTTGTCTCTATCAGTAACTGAATCTTTACATGGATTTAAGTGAGTTAACACCAGTGTGTTGTTTCTATCAGTAACTGAATCTTAACCTGGATTTCAGTGAGTTAACACCAGAGTGTTATCTCTATCAGTAACTGAATCTTTACCTGGATTCCAGTGAGTTAACACCAGTGTGTTGTTTCTATCAGTAACTGAATCTTTACCTGAATTCCAGTGGGTTAACACCAGTGAGTTGTCTATCAGTAACTAAATCTTTATCTGGATTCCAGTGAGTTAACACCAGTTAGTTGTCAATCAGTAACTGAATCTTTACCTGGATTCCAGTGGGTTAACACCCATGTGTTGTCTCTTTCAGTAACTGAATCTTTACCTGGATTCCAGTGGGTTCACACCAGTGAGTTGTCTATCAGTAACTGAATCTTTATCTGGATTCCAGTGAGTTAACACCAGTTAGTTGTCAATCAGTAACTGAATCTTTACCTGGATTCCAGTGAGTTAACACCCATATGTTGTCTCTATCAGTCACTGAATTTTTACCTGAATTCCAGTGAGTTTACACCTGTGTTTTGTCTATATCAGTAACTGAATCTCTACCTGGATTCCAGTGAGTTAACACCCGTGTGTTGTCTCTATCAGTCACTGAATCTTTACCTGGATTCCAGTAGGTTAACACCAGAGTTTTGTCTCTATCAGTCACTGAACCTTTACCTGGATTCCAGTGGGTTAACACCCATGTGTTGTCTCTATCAGTAACTGAATCTTTACCTGGATTCCAGTGAGTTAACACCAGAGTTTTGTCTCTATCAGTAACTGAATCTTTACCTGGATTTCAGTGAGTTTACACCTGTGTTTTGTCTATATCAGTAACTGAATCTTTACCTTGATTCCAGTGAGTTAACACCAGTGTGTTGTCTCTATCAGTA
The DNA here is from genome assembly GCF_963676685.1 of Mytilus edulis. Lineage (NCBI taxonomy): Eukaryota > Metazoa > Mollusca > Bivalvia > Mytilida > Mytilidae > Mytilus > Mytilus edulis. The sequence goes on along the minus strand of NC_092345.1, from coordinate 102,951,838 downwards.
ACTGAATCTTTACCTGGATTCCAGTGAGTTTACACAAGTGTGTTGTCTCTATCAGTAACTGAATCCTTACCTGAATTCCAGTGGGTTAACAACCCTGTGTTGTCTCTATCAGTAAATGAATCTTTACCTGGATTCCAGTGGGTTAACACCAGTGAGTTGTCTATCAGTAACTGAATCTTTACCTGAATTCCAGTGAGTTAATACCAGTGTTTTGTCTCTATCAGTAACTAAATCTTTACCTGGATTCCAGTGAGTTAACACCAGTTAGTTGTCTTTCAGTAACTGAATCTTTACCCGGATTCCAGTGAGTTAACACCCTTGTGTTGTCTCTATCAGTAACTGAATCTTTACCTTAATTCCAGTGAGTTAACACCAGTTAGTTGTTTATCAGTAACTGAATCTTAATCTGGATTCCAGTGAGTTAACACCAGAGTTTTTTCTTTATCCGTAACTGAATCTTAACCTGGATTCCAGAGAGTTAACACCAGTGTTTTGTCTCTATCAGTAACTGCATCTTTATCTGGATTCCAGTGAGTTAAAACCAGAGTTTTGTCTCTATTGGTAACTGAATCTTTACCTGGATTCCAGTGGGTTAACACCAGTGAGTTGTCTATCAGTAACTGAAACTATACCTGGATTCCAGTGTTTTAACACTCGAGTTTTGTCTCTATCAGTAACTGAATCTTTACCTGAATTCCAGTGAGTTTACACCTGTGTGTTGTCTCAATCAGGCACTGATTCTTTACCCGGATTCCAGTGAGTTAACACTCGAAATTTTGTCTCTGTCAGTCACTGAATCTTTATCTGAATTCCAGTGAGTTAACACTCGAGTTTTGTCTCTATCAGTTACTGAATCTTTGCCTGGATTCCAGTGGGTTACTACCAGAGTTTTGTCTCTATCAGTCACTGCATCCTTACCTGGATTCCATTGGGTTAACACCAGAGTTTTGTCTCTATCAGTCACTGGATCCTTACCTGGATTCCACTGGGTTAACACCAGAATTTTGTCTTTAATGGTAACTGAATCATTACCTGGATTCCAGTGAGTTAACACTCGAGTTTTGTCTCTATCACAAACTGAATCTTAACCTGGATTCCAGTGGGTTACTACCAGAGTTTTGTCTCTATCAGTCACTGAATCCTTACCTGGATTCCACTGGGTTAACACCAGAGTTTTGTCTCTATCAGTAACTGAATCTTTACCTGGATTCCAGTGAGTTAACACCAGAGTTTTGTCTCTATCATTCGATGAATCCTTACCTGGATTGCAGTGGGTTAACACCAGTGTTTTGTCTCTATCAGTAACTGAATCTTTACCTGGATTCCAGTGGGTTAACACCAGTGTTTTGTCTCTATCAGTAACTGAATCTTTACCTGGATTCCAGTGAGTTAAATTTAGAGTTTTGTCTCTATCAGTAACTGAATCTTTACCTGGATTCCAGTGAGTTAACACCAGAGTTTTGTCTCTATCAGTCATTGAATCCTTACCTGGATTCCAGTGAGTTAACACCAGAGTTTTGTCTCTATCAGTCATTGAATCTTTACCTGGATTCCAGTGAGTTAACACCAGAGTTTTGTCTCTATCAGTAACTGAATCTTTACCTGGATTCCAGTGGGTTAACACCAGTGTTTTGTCTCTATCAGTAACTGAATCTTTACCTGGATTCCAGTGAGTTAACACCAGTGTTTTGTCTCTATCAGTAACAGTATCCTGGTATGTGATCTGTAATGGTCCAGGCATTGACAGATGGCCAACAGGAATCACAGCAAAGGAAAACTGACTTTCATGTAACCTATAACATTGATACATATATTAGCTTTTGTGTTGAATTTTTATCTTATAACAGATTTTATATATTGAAAAGTTTTAGTTTATGTGCTATGACAGAGGGCTAAGGACTTATTACTTTTCTTGGAAATGATATGGGCTATCTCTTATATAAATTCCTACCTAACATCATTGACCTGGTCAAATTTTGGTAGTTCCTTCTTAAACTATTCTATTAATATAACTTTAACAAGTATTGATGCAAAGTTACCTTGGAATGAATTTGAATATATATCTTCACTGTAAAAGATGAAGACACATGGAATGACAGTTATAGTGTATGACTCTTTCACTTTTGTGGTATGAGCATAAAAAATGCATAAATTCTAAAAATACATGAAACCAATTTCCTAGAATGATTATTTTACTTGAAAACTTATAAATACCTGCTGATGAGAATCAAGAAGAGGTTAAAACTTTTGTTTCATTTATACTAAAAAATAAAAACTGTCCGAGAATGACAATATTGAGTCAAACATTAATAAATATAAACCAACCTTTTATAGAGTATTCTATCCACCATATCTGATGTGTCATCAGGGTTAACTATGTAGGATCGGAACTGAGGAGACGAGTCTGAAGCATAACTAGTTGTCAGATCTGTGCCATCTAAAGGTTGTAGTACTATACTCTGTCCAGCTTCAAGTCCTTTGGTAAAGAATAAAGTGATGTATTTAGCTTAATTCAATATTAAACTGATAATTACCATAAATGAAGAGTTGCTATTATATTAAATCCTAAAGTTAAAACCATAATATCCCTGATCAGCCAAATACTCTACGTTTTACTGATATCTTGTATCTAAAATAGAGTTTTGATGGCCAAAGATTATATTCCTTTATGATTTACTAACAGGATGATTCCTAGATCTGTGGGGAGGTTATAACATTTTTCTCTTTTTTCATTAGAAATTATTTTTATATTTTCAGGCATGTATCATCAATAACAATTAACACTTGCTTCTTTTTCAAATGTTTTCAAATAAATAAATAACCATATTACCATCTGGTGATGTGATGAAAAGACTGTCCGCCACATTAACATTTCTCTTCTTTCTCTTAGATTTGATATCATGCTCCATCTCTATAGGTTCTCCACTGACTGAGGTCTTTAGTACTGCTTTATCATCCATCATGGTTACTGATCCCAATGATTTATTGTTACACAGGAAGGCATCGTTACACGCACGTAGTGTAACAAACAATGTCCTTCCTGGTTCCATATGGAAAGCATTAGTAGTAATGTTAACCTGGTCCCTCCTCAATTCAGACAGCTTGTATAGTTCGTACTGGTTCATATACAAGGAACCATTTTTAATGACCACAGTACCAGATATATTAATGCTGACCCAGGTGCAGGGGAATATGTCATCATTGTCCACTGATGATCCCATACATATATCTGATGAATATAAATTATAAAAGCATCGCTAATAATGTATAGTCTAACAGAAAAATCAAAAACATTTATCTGTTGAATAAAAATTATTTAAGCATTAATATACTGGTGTATGGTCAAGTAAAAAGTTCACAAACATACATCTGTTGAATGTAAAAACTTGATTTACTACATTCTAATGTATGTCTAAGTATGATATCCCAAAATATATACTTGTTGAATACACTATATTTGATGAAATATTAAATATTCTGGGGTGAGGTCAAATACCATTTCTTAAATTTTTACCAAATTCCCATTAAATATCAGTTCTTTCTTTATTGGTCAAAATTCTATTATGAGGTTAAGTTTTCTTACTTTAATTTCCTCTATTTTTTTTATTGTGACGTCACTAAAAAGGTGACCATACCTGATGACATCACATAGAAAGAACACATCTTTTTGCAGATCATTTGCAAATAAGGATTGAAATTGTTTATGTATCATGGTCTATAAATCATTAAAGAAACAAATTTCAATCACAAATATCATGGAATACAATATTTCTCAACTCTCGGTAGTTATATTTCAACTATGTAAAGAGCTTAGCAAGCTTGCGTTTTTAATATTTAAAAGTTTAACTGTCTGGTATGGAACAATTAAAGCAATTCCTCATTGATATGGTATACTATAATATAAACCTACCATATTTTGTAACAGACTCATCCTCACTCAGGGTAAATGTAAACCCGACACTAGTTGTATCAGTGCCACGTTTAGTGTACTGGATTCTATAATATAAACCTACCATATTTTGTAACAGACTCGTCCTCACTCAGGGTAAATGTAAACCCTACACTCGTTGGATCAGTGCCACGTTTAGCATCAGCTGGTGTCACAGGATGGTCGAAATCTTCTGCTCCAATAACGGTTGTGTTGATCAAATTAACATTGGGAGGTACTAACAAAGCAACCACACCTGTGTAAATAATCAATTTTACATAAAAAGGTACAAAGTTAGCAATTATGCCGGTATAAATAATCAAATTTACATAGACAGGTACTAAGTTAGAAACCACTAGAAGTTCTGCAACTTCAACATTGGCCACTCACTAACATTAGAGTCTAAAAGTAATTCATGACTTCAATGTTTTTTTTTCTTTATTCACCAAAAGCTTTTTACAAAAAATGCAAAAATAAAAATCTTGAAGTCCATTAAAGGTTGCATTTCGGTAAATATAGACAATGCAATTTCCCATAGGAACTCCCTTTGCGGTTAAAACTGTGACACGTTTACTATGAATGTTGTGGAAATTATATCCTAGAATAGAAAGTTGATTTGCACTACTATTTTATTCAAAGGTCAAAAGATAGGGCTGTGCAGCATATTTTCAACATTTATATGCCCTGAACTTGTTAGAGTTTAAACTAATGCTTAATTTGTGTACTACCCATACCTTTACTTTTTTGCATACTTCAGAATTCATTTTTCACCGCAATAGGATGTTTTTTAATACTGGTTACAGTTTCAAGTTATGTTTCTATGAGATGAAACATAGAGATCATATTTGAGAACCAGTATGTCAACAAATCAAATTATCTATTAATATTATATATCTCCCCAAAAGAGGTGTGGTTTGAGAAACAGCTGTATTTTCAAAGTGCAACCTGTAGGGCAATAACATCTATAAAGAGTTGATTGACAATTTTGGTAACATTGAAATATAGTAGATTTTGGCCTGTTGATCAATCATAGCTTTCAAGAGAAAACTAAAATGCAAACAATTTGTATATACAGCTGTAATGTCATATAAGGGCAATAACTCCAATAAGGAGTTGACTAACTATTTGGCCCACATTGACATATATGTATATCTTATCTTGCTGATCAATTTTTCTGTTTAATTGCTATCTATGTATTATGGAATTGGATTTCAAGATAAAACACAAACTATTAAGGTGGTACCCAACACTTTCACTAAAATTAATTTGGCTCGTTTAATTTTCATAAAATTTTGACAATGTATTTACTTTGACCCTTTAATAAAAATTTCAAAAATTTTGAACCAACCGTTTTGTCAGAAAAATTACACTGGTTATATAGCAGTTCGACAAACACCAATTTTGATCATTGAGAAGCTTAATATTCCCTTTACAAAACAACGTAATCAAAACATTTAGCTGACTTTACAGAGTTATCTCCCTGTAGCGTTAGGTACCACCTTAAGTATAGTTTTAAAAGTATTTGCAAGTTATCCAATTTTTTTTTATTTTTTTTTTTTAGAAAAATTGACACCAAAGGGCAATTTATTTTAAAAATCTTATAAGGAATCAACTAAAATTTTTAATGTACAAAATAATAGGTAGATATTATCATTTAAAAATTTCTCCTCCAGTCAGATTTTCTCTATCCAAAGTGATTTTTAAATTAAACTATTCTTGTTCTTGTCAAAACTACTTAATTTTGGTGATAAACAATATTAGCGTGACAAGACTTTGTTTTATATACCTATATGGTCATTCCATTCAGCCATTTGTCCCCCACCATTCACACACCTGATGGATGCATAGTATGTATGGTTAGTCTTCAGAACACCTTCCAATGAACTGTTTATACCTAACTGTTTAATACCAACAGATATATATGGCTGGATATCTTCACCTCCAATTGATGTTCCTATAGCCCACATATTCTCCTTCAAATAATATCGTATGATTATTTTAATCATTGAGTTTAATTTTTCTTTGTATCAAATTTGACTAGCTAACTTAATAGATTATTTTATTTATTTATCAATAAAACAATTTCAATATTTTACCAATGTAAGGTCCAACCATTTCCTTTTATCATATGTCCAGTCTTCACCAAAATCTATACCAATAACTAGTCCAAAGATCCATATTACAACATTTTTCTTATGTGTCTTAACAAAGTTTTGCAAATATTGTCCAGGATAATAATTCTTTATTTAAAGAGGGTTACACAGTTAGCTATGAAGCAAATCTTCCCCGAGGCCCTCATGAAATACATGAGGATAGCCTCAAATTATTTAAAGTTCCCTATAAGTTTACTACTGTACCTTAATCATACTCTGTTCATCATAACAATACCAAAAAGCTTTAATGGTGTCATTAGAGGCCTGATATTTGACAGGAGTGAACTCCCCTTGGGTGACATCAATGTAGATCTGGTTCATAATGTCTGAATCAAACTGTGGAGGGGTTAGATCTACATAGAAACCATCAGATGAAGCTCCAGCTGTTAGTCCTGATCCAAGGACAGCTCTCACTGTAAAATGATAAAAAGTCATTAAAATAAAACTGTGGAGGGGTGAGATCTACATAAAAACCATCAGATGAAGCTCCAGCTGTTAGTCCTGATCCAAGGACAGCTCTCACTGTAATTCAAATAAAAAAAAAATCCAAACCAAAACCATAATATACAATATAAAATACAATTTATCAATAGAATAGATCATAACAGAAATTAATTCCTGATTAAACCTTAAAAAACTATTTTTTTCATGGCTCATATATTTGGTAAGACCCATTGTGGACTTCTGCTGTTTTCTGCTCTTTGATTGGGTTATTGTCTGTCTGACACATTCCCCATTTCAGTTCTCAATTTGAGTATAATCGTTACCTTTGACAATATAGATGAATATGTTTGAAGAATTATAAAACTATCTTTGAGAATCAAATACTGGTTCAACACACTGTACAAGCCTTATATTGTATAAGTAATTAACAGTATCCTTAGTATAGTTTTTAATTACATTTGCACTTATAGTAACAATTACCTGTTAGATAATAAGCTGCAGTCTTATTATACTCATGACCTGTATCATTTTGATCCACTATATAGGGTTGTAGGTAAAGGTTGGTCAAGTTAAAGGTCACTTTTAAATGTTCCTCTGGATCACAATTAGAGTCACAGTTATATTTAGAACATTGATTATAACATGGTATACAAGGTCTATAGACCTCACTGAAGTCAGATATATCTGTGGTCAGTTGGTCTGTTCCTATTGCAGCCTCATATTTTATAACTGGGTTTGTACCTCCTCTAAATGGGTTTCCATAACGACACAATGATCCAACCTTAGGAGGCATGACCAAGTTTTTAAAGTATGCCTTAGTGGAGAAGACATTAAATAAGTCTGTTATTTCTGGAACATAGTTGTTACGGTTCCAAACGTGTAGTACAAGTTTAGTAGATAAACTTGGTGGTTCTATACCACATATCTCTGTTAATTCACCATCATCCACAAACACAGTTATACACCAATTAATCTAAAATTATATAATGCAGTTACTGTAATTTCTATGTGTACAAAAGTATATAAAAAGTATCAAGCATTTTTCAAAACTGTGAGAACCTTATTCTGTAACAGATCTTACTAGAACATGATCAATGTATGCTCTTAAGGGTACGATAATTGAATAATCTTTATGACTACCTTTTGTATTCTGAAACGTTTCAATGGATTTAAGTAAACTAGAGGCTCTAAAGAGCCTGTGTCACTCACCTTGGTCTATGTGAATATTAAACAATGGACACAGATGGATTCAAGACAAAATTGTGTTTTGGTGATGGTGATGTGTTTGTAGATCTTACTTTACTGAACATTTTTGCTGCTTACAATTATCTCTATCTATAATGAACTTGGCCCAGTAGTTACAGTGGAAAATGATAGTAAAAATTTACAAATTTTATAATAAAGGGCTGCGCTTTAGCGCATGATACGCCTGTTGCTCTTTTAACTTGTCTTTTATGCTTTAAATGAATTTATATGATCAACTAGAAATATATATACAAATCAAAAGGATGTTACATTAATATATTCACCAAAGTTTCATAAAATCCCCCTTTTTTAAGTATAAAAATTCATAACTTAAGAAAACGTAAAATCTAAATTTATAAAAATGGAAAGGGAGCTTATGTCAATAGATATAAACAATTTATCAAAGTTGCATAAAATTTTGTGAAAGTGTTAGTTATTGTCCCAAAATTGGAAAATCCCCCCTTTTTTTAAGCATAAAAATTCATAACACGGAAATGTAAAATCTGAAATTTATAAAAATTGAAAGGGAGCTTACATCAATAGATATAAACAATTCACCAAAGTTTCATGGACATTGGTGAAAGCCTTTTTGAGTTATTGTCCGAAGTGTTGAAAATCCCCCTTTTTTTATGAATAAAGCCCCATAAATCCAAAACTTAAAATCTGAAATTTATAAAAATTGAAAGGGAGCTTACATCAATAGATATAAACAATTCACCAAAGTTTCATGGACATTGGGGAAAGCCTTTTTGAGTTATTGTCCGAAGTGTTGAAAATCCCCCTTTTTTTTATGAATAAAGCCCCATAAATCCAAAACTTTAAATCTGAAATTTATAAAAATTGAAAGGGAGCTTACATCAATAGATATAAACAATTCACCAAAGTTTCATGGACATTGGTGAAAGCCTTTTTGAGTTATTGTCCGAAGTGTTGAAAATCCCCCCTTTTTTATGAATAAAGCCCCATAAATACAAAACTTAAAATCTGAAATTAAAAAAAAACAAAAGGGAGCTTACGTCATTAGATATAAACAATTCACTTAAGTTTCATGGAAATTGGTGAAAGCGTTTTTGAGTTATTGTCAGAAGTGTGGAAGACCAACGGACAGACGGACGGACGGAGGGACAATGGTATACCATAATACGTCCCGTCTAAAAGACAACGGGCGTATAAAAATTGTTAAAAATTGACTATAAAGGGCAATAACTCCTTAAGGGGTAAATTGACCATTTTGGTCATGTTGACTTATTTTTAGGTCTTACTTTGCTATACATTATTGCAGTTTACAGTTTATCTCTATCTATAATAATATTCGAGGTGATAACCAATTCAGGGGCAGCAACCTAATCAAAGAGCAGAATGCTCTGAGGAATACGATTGCCATTGTTTTTATTGACACATGTATACATGTAGGTAGATAATATTATTTTCAAAACTAATTCAACTGCACATGTAAAATGTAATTTACGTAATATGAATAGTTACAACATAGCCAATCCCGGATAAAAGTGTATGAACAATGTACTTAGGCCTATTGTGTTTTATTTTTGTACAATAAATTCCAAGTTTATTTTCCACAGCAGTCATTGAGATTCAGAGTGAGAGAAGGTATTTCACTTCGTATCTTAATTATTAGTCCAAATAATAATGACGTCTGGCAAGGCTATTTTAATTTTTTTCTGGGACGACTTCGTAGAGAACCTGAGATCACTTCCGGTTTCTGGCAGTGATGCGTGTTGCTTGGTCTTAAGTTTCTAGGTTGTGTCTTGTGAACTATTATTTGTCTGTTTGTCTTTTTATTTTTTAGCCATGGCGTTGTGAGTTTATTTTGGACTATGAGTTTGATTGTCCCTCAAGTATCCTTCACCCCTCTTTTCTCTTACTTACATGTACCATTAATAGTCAGAAAAGGACTACTTAATTATCACGTCGTAGGAAGGCGTCCCAGAAAAAAGACTACTTAATTATCACCTATTTTCCTACGTCAATTCTAGGAGGAACCCCATTCCTAACTCTTTAAATGTTTAATTTCCTTTGGGTCAGTTGTCATGACTCCTTTCCGTACATATTCCTCGGTTTAAATTGCGATCATTTTTAATATAATACGATGTTTATCGACAGAACAGGTTAATTATTCTCGAAGTCTATTTTCATTCAAAATTGACGAAAGTTTCTTCCGGAAGGGAGACAACTCGAAACGATAATATGGAAGACTCCATTTCGCTTGAAGGGGTGTTGTAGTTATAAAATTTATTTATATTAATTTAAATGATGCATATGATTTAAAATTATGCAACAACAATAACCCTCAATAGCAGACATACAAAGAAAGGATCCCATGAGTTTAAAATTATTCAATTGAGTGGGGAATCCAGAGCAACCATTCAATCTATATATAGCTAATACCCCTTGAAGTCCAGAAAACTATACGCATGCGCATAATTACCTAAACAAACCCTGGAGCAAGAACGTATATAGAATTTTAATTAAACGACCAAGATGGTTCTCCATTTCTTTATGGAAGTACAATATCAAATATCAGTTTCATAACGGTGACATATACAAGAAAAACTCCACTCCAGTTCTTATATGACAGAAATAGATTTATCGGAATTCAGAGAACCCTCGCATTTTTATCAAAACTGGGGACTTCCCTCTGACGTGTCTAAATTTATAAAAACACTAAATATAAATACCGCTTAATTCTGATTTTCCGTGTTGTTTAAAACATGCATATAAGTAAAGGGAAATATCAAACATGAAGATTATGAAAAGAACATTATAGGAAAGTTGTTTAAGTTCAATCCCTTTGTTTGTTTTTACCTTTTAAAGCAAGACAATCTTGAGAATCTGAGATGTTCCTTAATGTTTAGAATAAAACAGTTGACGTGAGGGCATTGTCCTGAGCCACTGGTATAAGTCTACAGATTGCTTGAAAGCAATCGTATCCCAAAAACTGTTGCCTGATTGGTCTGAAAATTTCAGGGTAGAAGGATCTTGACCTGATAAACAATTAATTCCCTGTCAGATTTGCTCTAAATGCTTTGGTTTTTGAGATATAAGCCAAAAACTGCATTTTATCCCATTGTTCTATTTTTAGCCTTGGCAGCCATCTTGGTTGGTAAGCCCGGTCACCGGACACAATTTTTAAACTAGATACCCCAATGATGTTTGAGGCCAAGTTTGGTGAAATTTGGCCCAGTAGTTTCAGAGGAGAAGATTTTTGTAAAAGATAACGACGACGGACGACGCCGATGCCGGACGCCAAATGATGAGAAAGGCCAAGTGAGCTAAAAACAAAATTGATACTTACAATTACTTGTAGATTTATTCCATTTCACTGTTAATCCGTAAGTATAAACTATGAATGTGTAATTTACATTTAAAAAAATTCACACTTATGACTTGTCATGTATACTAACATGTTTTATTTTACACAGTATTTATTTCTTCTGAAAATAGGCCCATTCGATTGGTTATATTAAGTGGTAAATATTCATTGATTCGATTCTTAAATTTATATGTAATTTATTTTTATATCTTCATGCTAAAATAATATTTGGTTAAAGTCAGATTTATGTAATGTTCATACATGTGTATATTTATGTATATATACTAAGTTGAAAAACTTGTGTCTAATCTATTTGTCATTTTTGAACAATAAAATATGTTTAAGGTAGATGGGGTGTCTTAATTAAAATCCATAGAATTTTTTAATAATTTGCCAAAATGTAGTTTATATCGTGCTTTTTAAAAAATAATAATAAAAAGAATGGGTCACCAGGCTTATTTTCACGCTACACAGTGTTCAAAATTGATAAACTTTGTATAGATTATGCATGGAAAACCCAATTTTCTGCAATAAAGCATAATCTACACCATAGAACTTTGAGATATCATATGAGAAGATAGCTTTAATAGTATGCTTTCATTTAAGAAAAAGAAACAAAGTTTGGAAATACCAGAAAACAGGGTCTAGATCTTTAATAGAATGTGCAAATATTTAGAGTAGTAGATAACTAATGTGTAAGAACTTTGACTTCGATATATATAGATTCTACCACTGCATCGAGTGTAATACGATATTTATACACTTGAGACATTTAAATTTTCAAATTTAAAATTTAACTGTCGAGAGTGGATAAATATCGTATTACACGAGATTTGGTGGTAGAATCTGTTTCTCTAATGATTTTCTAACATTATGCAGGCAAATTTATACCTTCTTTTCCAATGATCTGCAAAAGATGTGTTCTTTCTATGTGACGTCATCAGGCATGGTCGCCTTTTTTCATGCCGTCACAATAGGAATTTCAGAGGAAAGCAAGAAAATTCGACGTCATAATCGGATTTAAACCAATGAAGTACTGAGATCAAACGAACCACACGTTGATTAAATTTTTTTAATACAATGGGTGCAGAAAGAGATAAATTGACGAAGAATTAGAGAAAGAAAATTACATGTTTTATCCAAATCCAAGATGGAGGAAGACACCCTATCTACCTTAAACTAAATTCAGAAATTATTGCATGCATTCATTATTGCGATTTTGTCATTTTAGCCTTAAACCCTATTCTAATTTTACAATTTTGAGAAAAATCCTGTTTAATTTATATAAAATATTTCAAAATATGAATTTAAATTATTGCTTTTACAATTCTGTCGCATTTTTGGCAATAATAAAACCTTGCAATAATTTCTGAATTTACAGTATAGTGATTATATAATTTATACAATTTTGCATAATCATATAAAAATTTAAACATCGACATTTTCATTCAAACTCTATATATTTTGCCTTATTCTTTTTATTTGTATACTGTAAAAAAGAAAATTGACAAGAATCATTTCTATGGCTAAAAGTTATTTTCTATGTTTAAAAAGCAAGAATCTTGAATGGCGGTAAATGTCATATATGGAAATAGACCTCTAATTGTTTATAGATATAGGAAGATGTGGTGTGAGTGCCAAAGAGACAACTCTCCATCCAAATGTTATGTCTGCATGATGAGAGAATTATTATATTGATAAAATGATGATTAAAAACATACACTGATCTCATCATATTTCTGGGGAGTAACCATAAATTTGTAGTTGTGATATTCTGTAGTAGGGTCAAAGTTCAAGTCCATCTTTGTTTTCATCAATCTTTGGGTGTCATTATAAGATCTACACCATGTTACAATATGAGGGGTTGAACCTAAAAACAATAAATACAATTAATTCATCAACTCACAATTTAAAACACTGTTAGAACTGATTTGATTTGATCTAAGCACTAGTACTGTATACAAGGATGCTCTTTGGTTGATAGTTTTTTAAGCCTCAATTATACCAAATCCAAAACTGGTCAATCAAGTCATATCCTTTGGTGTGAGTGAGCTAGCTTTTCTGATTTCTAGTGGAAGGGGTGTGCTAGGATGTAAAATTTTGCCCTGCATTATTATTTTTTAGCTGTTATCTCTGGCCTGCCTTTTTATTTTTCACTCTATTCAGTTCTGCCTTTTTTTGTTAATCCTGACTTTTTGTTCATAAAATGTCATCCAGCCTTTTTTGCCAAATTGCTTATTGTCCTTTTTTTTTATTGAACACATTTCATCCTATCCCCCTCCCCCCACCTGTTGTAGATATTAAAGGACCTTCCAGTGTATATGATAAAGGTTTGTCATAATATTGAAACTAAAACATGACTCTGTTTACAAAGCAAAACTTTTAAAAGCATCATATCAATATACAGGGTGGTTCCCCTCTTATCTTATGTTCTAATTACTCCAAAGCAAAAATAATATTCAATTAAGGAACCTTAGTAGGCAGGCTCACATACCCCACGTCACTACATTGTCACTGGACAAATAAAATAACTGTAAGAAAGAAATAATTGAATCATAATTTGTCGATATGCACATCTACATAGTATGTCCTTTATTATCTACAAAGTTTCATGAAATTCTGTTGTGTGGTTTGAGAGGAGTTGTGATGACAAACTGTTTGAGTAGTATATTGAGGCTCATAAGTTTAAAGGGGCATAACTCCTAGAAAAAAATGAATTTCCTGTCGATATGCACATCTACATATTATGTCCTTATTATCTAAAAAGGTTTCATGAAATTCTGATGTGTGGTTTCAGAGGAGTTGTAATGACAAGAACAGGACTGACGGATGTACTGACGGACGGCCTAACAGACTGAAAGATGGGTCAAAAACATTATACCCTCCGCAACTTTGTTGTGTGGGGTATATATATAGGAAAGAATCTTGATATCAATAAATGAAAAATATTCTATTCTGTTAAAAACAAGAAAAAGGCATGCACACATCATATGCCTTTCCATATATATAGAATCGAAAAGAAGGAGCATGTTACCTCAAATAACTGTTTTATAATTTACTACACAAGGTAAAATTGTTGGTTTATCCTTATTTAGTTTCTAAGAAATAAGCTTACATATAACCCCTTATAACATCACAAAGAGAAACATGCATATTATGACCTACTAACTTGTGACAGATTCATAGATAAGACATAATTACCAGAATAGATCTGTATTCCACAGGATGTCTGCGCTGTAGGACGTGTGGTGTCTATAGGAGAGGTGACCTCAGACCCATCGGCATTGTTTACTATATCATATGGTGGTTGTGTTACAAGAGAGGTAATTGTTGTTGATTCTGTATTGTTGTACTCTGAACAGTTACACATCGAACAACCCTGTAATTATTTCAAACTTGCTATACAACCCATTGCAACATATTCTTGCAAATCTTGTGACAAAAATATATTTCTTTATGCATGACAAAATCATATTGATTAATTTCAACTCACATGAAAATTAAAAGAATGAAAATCTGGATGATGTCATTATTATTATTCAGTCAAAACTGTTCTAAAGGTCACCAACTTCTTTCATGAAAATCATAAATACTGCCATTATATTGCACACTTAACTTTAGGATAAAATTTCCACAAAGAAATCTGAAACACAGTTGAAATGTTTTTACTGTAAATATAAAAAAACCAACCTACAAGATTATCTTTGTACAGCCAAATTTTTAGAAAAATAAAGGTTATTCAAGAGGGCAACTGAATAAAAACAAATATTGGTTCTTCAAAAAATAATAATTTTTGTCCATAAACAAATTGATTTCCATGTACTTGAAGAAGCTTTTATATACTGAGCGACAAAAGAAAGGATACACTTTTATTTTGTTAATATTTTTAGAAAAAAGTAAAGATATAAAAATAAAACTTGATACATGCATTAATTAGGTAAATTTACATCCCATACATATTGATTTTTTACCTGTACAACAATTGAGTTCTTCACAGTTTTTAAATTCTAATTTTGGAAAATTTGCACGTGCAGGGAAATCTGTTAGTAAAATTCGACTTAATTTGATGTTGTTCAACACCTGTTTCTGTATCCAGTCGTAAGTTCACAAAATTTCAAGAAAACATTTCAAAATGACCCGCCTTACAGGAACGTGCAATTGGCATGATTCAAGCTGGCATGGGTATGACTGAAGTGTCAAGAGCAATTGGCTGTAAACGTTTGACATTTATAATATCGGCTACAGCAGAGATTCCAAGGGACTGGATCTACGGCGGATCAACCTCGGTCTGGGCGGCCATGGGTAACAACAGTTATTGACTACAGATTTATTTGTATACGGCATTTGTGGGATAGGTTTATGCCTCCTCGGGGATGGACTGGTGATGTACAGGGCAGACGTATCAGTGCACAAACAGTCTATAGAAGACTCTTGTCTTTAAATCTTCGTCCTAGACATGCTTTTAGGGGACACAACGACACAGACAAGAGCGTTAAGATGGTGTCAAGCTCGTTTACGATGGAGACTCAATAATGAATGGAGCAATATTTGTTTTCTGATGAGTTCAGATTCACTCTCCAGCATTCAGATGGTCGAGCAAGAGTTTATAGACGATCAGGTGAACGATTTGCAAATTGTTGTGTCCAACAGCATGACAGATTTGGTGGTGGTAGTGTCATGGTTTGGGGTGGCATATCTACACGCAACCGGACTAATCTCGTGATAGTCAATGGAACACTAAATGTCCAACACTATAGAGATGAACTTCTGTCAACGGAAGTGGTTAATTTCATTAACAGATATGGACCTGGAATAATATTGCAGCACGACAATGGCCGTACCAACACTGCTTGTGTTTCAAATGCCTACTTGCAGCAACAAAACATTAATGTGTTGCCATGGCCATCACATCTCCTGACATGAATCTCATCGAGCAAATATGGGATGAACTGAACCGCAGAGTTAGCTCAAGGCAACGCCAACCTGTTACACTACAAGAATTGTCTCAAGCATTACAACAGGAGTGGAACAACATGCCTCAGGCTACAATTTCCAAAATTGTCTCGTCTATGCAACAAAGGCTTCAAGGCTTCAAGCAGTAATAAATGCCAATGGTGGACACACGAGATATTGACTTTTCAAACTGTAAGCATCAGATGAAACATACTGTTATTTGAGATTTTTGATCTCATCTGTTGTTTTTGGAATTGTGCCAAAACTGTTACTCCACTGTACTTTATTTTTTAGTATGCATAATTCATTGTCAGTTATTCATACATTTGATATTGTTAATTTTATTGTAAAACCTATTTCTTGAAAAATTGATAATAAATAAGTGTATCTTTTCTTTTGTCACTCAGTATATAATAATCAAACCTGAGGTACAGGATTCTGTAAACAGCAGTCACATATACTTTGTGTCCAGTCCTCCTCCTCCAGGTAGTCATATGTAGCTATTTCTTCCTCTGGACCATCCCATAACATTATACCTGTTACTGCAATACCTTCCCCGTCAGCAGCCTTCACTGATATCTGTAATAAACAGTCAGAGCTATCATCTAAGTGATTTTTTTTTAATTTTACAGTTTGTTCTTATGTAATATGTGTTGTTACATCACTGTTCCAGGTTAGCCTAGGAGAAGGGGAGAGCTCAAACATGTTAAACCCTGAACCCTTCTTTACGTACATGTCCCAAGCCAGGATCCAGCAATCCATTGGTTGTTGTTGGTTGCTGTCTATTATTTGAAGTCTATTTTCTTTGTATAGAACTTCAATAACTTATGGTAGACCAACTGACACTAAGCGTTATTACAAGGGATGGCAACAAGTAATCCAGTACTTGGGTACTCACTTGGAAGGCTGAGTACTCGAGTTTAATTTAGGTACTCGGATACAAGTTCGTTTGTCATTTATAAATATTGAGATATATCTCCTTACATTTCCCCACACATTTGTTCTCTATGAAATATCCGTTGTAATACATTTTTACTAGTAAAAATAATATATTTATAGATACGTTTATCCTCAGACTTCTATGTATTATAACTTAGTCACTGACTCAGGTTTATCTATAATAGCAAAACATGTTTTAGCAGTACTAGCATAGTCTGTTCTTTCTGAGAATTTTTTTTTGTGTGAATGACTTGTATCAAAATTTAGAAACAGACTTTCATCGGCAGTCATGGCAGTTGTGCGTCAGATCATATTTCTGAATAAGTAAAAAATCAAAGTACCCTGTGGTGAACCCTACGCAACTAATTAGAGACATATGTAATTTGACCCAAAGTTGGTCATCAGGAGCAAAAAGGGTCAATTTTTCTGATTTTTCGTCCTTTCTCTTGACCCAGAAGACCCAGGGATGCTGGTAAAGGTATCCAGTTGTAGCCTGCGTGTAGAGTGGACCCTAGTTAATGAATTGACCCCAACAGTTGTTAGGTCAGAGTGAATCTGATCTTGGTTCTGCAGTCTACAGAAGGTCATTTGGACCCAAAATACTGAATTTCACGATTTTTGCTGATTTCTGACTGGACCCAAAACCGGAAGTAGTTGTTTCCTATGCGTATTTCAATAATAATAACGATCAGTAGTTATATGGCCGTGGGTTTGCACTATTTTTGCAAGTTGTGTGCCTCTGAACTTCCTGTGTAAGATACAGATGTGAAGCCCACCCCTCCAGAAAAACGAGTTTTAGCCAATTTTAATTTTCCAAGTCCGTATTTGTGCTCAAAATGCTACTTATACATGAGAAACGTGAATATGGATAGTCTCAGGTTGACTGAACATGCATAACTTTTAAAATAAGTATCATAAAGTGGACTTCTAAAAGTATGGAACGCCATTGGAGCCAAATAACGGCTTTAAAGATTTATCCGAGTACCCGAGTATCAAATTACCAATCTTTTGAAATCCCTACTTATTAAAAAACTTCAAAAGCTTGTCTTAAATAATAACATATTTGTTTGCCATTAGCCAAATCATTTGGATTAAGTAAATATATAATTGATTTGACATCATCAACTATAATTCATCTATAATCAAATATTGCGTGATTACCTGGTAAGTACCACCATTCTCAAAATCAGCTGTTCTATAATAAGATCCAGAAAACATCCGTTCTTTCTTTACATCTCGTGCTAACTTTATAGACACTGCATCATCATATACTAAACTTCTTACATTCTCCTCTCTGTGTAGGAGTGACCAGGGCTGACCATTAGGATCTTTTAAACCAATCTGCTTTAGTATTTTCCATCCTGGATCATTGACCATTGATATTGACTGAGTTGGACATGGTAGACCCTTTGGTGTAGCAAGATGAATAATTGATCCTAGAAAATGATAAATAGTACTGTAAAGGTAGTACTTACTACTTTTACATAGGTCCCTGGTTTTAATATATGTGATAACATTCCCTGAAATGAACTTAATGAACACTGTACAACCAGTGGCGTAGCTAGACTTATAATGATCTGCAAGCAGAAGTTGGTGAGGGTAGCAAGGCCAAAAAATGTTTTTTGGACCCTTTTTTTTCAATATAAGAAGTGAAGTATGACACAATTGAGTGTTTTGCTATATATAAAATCAAAGATCTAAAACTGACTAGAAAAAATCTAAAATATTTGCAATGCTGAGACGCCAATTTATTATGTTTCAGAGAAAGAAAGGGCTAGAGAACTGGATATCTCATGACATATATGTTAACATACGAAAACAAAGCAATTCCAGCAATCATTTTTTAATTTTGTAATTTATGAATATGACGTTCGTATGTAAGCCTGAAGTTAACAACCGAGGTCCTTTATTAGAGTAACATTTTCGTTTGTCTAGCATTCATTTTTAAACATGTCAATAACTACTTTACTCTATAATTATCACTCATGTATTTCAGTTGGATAATCAAGATATATAATATCAAATACTCCTAGAATGTAAATGCTTGCTCTAACATTTAGACTTATTTACAAATAAAATTTTCAGACTATTAAGGTGGCTCGGGCCTATTCATATAGTTTCTATCTGAATTGTCGTATTTTTTGTTATTTTATTCTTTACAAAAAGTGAATCAAATTGGTCGAATAAAAATAGGGGGTCACGGACCATTTAAGCTAAAAATTTTACTTTAAAACAGGTATAAAAAAGGGACTATCAGTTTTCAATGAAATGATAGGGAAAATAGAGGTGTTGACATATTTTTATCGGAATATCAAAGAAACGTTCTATGACACTTGGTCCAAAGCTGTAATATAAAAATAAAAAACCTAGGTCACCGATAAGGAAAAAAAATATTTTGCTTAAAACCCAAATTTTGGCGGGAAAATGGTGAAAATAGGAGAAATGTCATTTTGAGCCTTTGCACAGATACACATAATAACGATAATATTCTTTTAGTGACATAACTACAATGATTTAACATTTCTAATCAATCAAAATATTCAAAAAAATAATATCAAATTTACAACACATACTTTTCATGTGCATTGTAATTTGTGCGTGAAATTATGCGCAGTCTATTCCCTTTTTTTCACTTGTAATATGACTTCTGCCAGTTTCATAATAATTGTCTGCTAATTTACCTGTTATAGTTGTTGATGAACTAAACCATACTCTATCATTTAAAAAGTCAGATCCATCCACAACTTTTCCTGCTGTGGGGGTTGACAAATCATATAAAATTGGTGAAGATTCTTCATTAATAGACAGTCCAGCAAGGTTACTCACTCTGAATTTTACAATGTATGGGATATTTTGCTGCAATAAGAAAAAAAGTTAAATGATTTACAAAAGAATGAATGGAGGTGTGGAATATGCCTCAATGGCACAACAACTGAAAGTGGTCCACATACAAATAAGCCAACTTACTAGGTAATTTATTTGACTAACAGAAAAAGTGAAAATAAGCCAAGTCAGGATGATATATATTGATTGTGACATAAAATTGTAAGGTATTGTCATTTGGGAGATATATTCTAGATTTTTAACAAAAATTCCCAAATATTTAAGGATCAATGCACAAGTGGAACTTAATCAATTTTTCTTTGCCAGTGAACAAATTAAATAAAATACATTTCCTCTGTGAATATCTTTTGGGTGATAGTTGTGTTCTACATATTTTATAATCATGCACAAGTCAAAAAGTAAAGATTGTTAAGTTTTGTCATTTTACTGAATTCACTATAGTACTAAGGCTGCAGTAATCAGTATAAACAAGAACTGTAATGTTTTATTGCGAACCCTATGATGGTTTTCCATAGATTCACCTGCAAGTTACATGTCGATTTAAACTTTTGGCAGTTCTATTGTCCCATCTAACAAATACAACAGGTATTGTTCTCTGTGTAGTTTATTTGATGGGACCTTTAAATTTCTTCTAGGAGAAATATATCACTCATTGATTAATTTACCTGACCAAAAAATTATCTTCTTTTTTATTGAAATACTTCTATAAACTCACATAAACTGTATGCAATATTGTATTTGTTCAATATATCATTAATATATTTTCAATCTGTTCAATATATAAAATCTGGTTTAATAATAAAAAGTTTATTTCAGACACATTTTTTAGTATTTTCCAAAGAATTTGCATGTTTTTGTGTTTTTCATTTAAAGACTTATGTTTATGAAGACCTTAATTTAAAAATAATAATATTGAAATTTTAATTTTTCAAACACACAAAAAAAGTGAATATTTGATCAGAAATCAACTTTTAATTTTTGAATCAGTATTAATATTGAACACATTAAAAACGAGTTATTGGTATTGAATAAATACAACACCACATGCAGTTTTGTGAGTCCGTACTTAGTATTGGTTAAAGTATTTTTTCAGCATTGACAGTTCAATTTTTTGTTCAGGTAAATTAATCAATGAGTGATATATTTCTCTTGGAAGAAATTTAAAGGTCCCAGTGAATAAACTACACAGAGAACAATACCTGTTGTATTTGTTAGATGGGACAATAGAACTGCCAAAAGTTTAAATGGACAGGTAACTTGCAGGTGAATCTATGTAAAACTATCATAGGGTTCGCAATAAATAAAAGTACATATTTTCAACAATTGATCTGGAAATCAGTGACAATTTAAAACACCTTAGATTTTACATTGTATTTCTTACTTGGTTATACCTTCCCTTTTGAGAAACCAACCTTTAATTCCAGCTCTGTAAAAGTAAACTGTGAATAATTAGATGACAGTTCTATCCAGTCTACGAGTAAGGACTGTGTACTATCATCAGAACAGGAAGAGTTAAACCACAGCGATATGTCATAAGATTTAATGTCAGATTCTGGATCCCTGTAATTCTCCCAAGATACAGTTAGACTGGTACTCTCTGGTGTGTAAGTAACTGCCTACAAATATAATATGTTCTTATACAAAATAAGGAATTTTCAAGCCTTACATGTAATGTAGCCACAGAGTGTGTGTTATATCCATTAAGACCGTCTTTAATAATCTTCTTACCCCTATTCAAAATTACTATAAATTGTTAGATCTCATGCCTTGTCTTTTGCTCACCATAATTAATAACTGTTAAAAAGCTAGCTGTAGCTCCAAATAATTTTTCTAGACAACTCCTTATTCTAACATTGAAAGATGCTAGACTATTTTAAATGACATACCATGTTATAGTCAGGACCACAAGCTAGTTCTCCAGATTCAGGATAAGTGGTATCCACGATGATTTCACGACTGGTCATACTACATTCCCCTGACTTGTCTGTACCTAAAAAACAAAAGAAGGTATGTAGTTTTAATTGCAGAATTTAATCAGCTGTCTTTTTATTAACAAGCTAAGTGATATAAATCATTTATATTTCAAAATATTTTAGACTTTCTTAACTATGATAGGTTTCTCCTTAAAAGGAAAGAACTATCTAGGTAAAGACTGACTGTATTACTAACAAGAAAAAATTCCCTCAATTTGTTTTTTTTTTTTCCAATGCAGTAGTAATGACATTTTATTTACTTGTTTTAAAATCAATATAGATCTTTAACTTAAATGCAAATAGTAATTGAAGGTACAAATCAAAATTGCAAGCTTATATGGGAGTTCCTTGATAGTAGATGTTTCAAGGTTAAAGTTTAAAAGATATTTTTCTAGACTAAAATCACCTAACTGGTATGTGTAAAAAAGAATATCCTATCTCAGAAGTTCTGCATAATGAAATTGTGACCTCAACTGTTTGAGAGAAACCTGTTAATGTTTGTAAAGGTCTGACTTAATGGTTCCAATTTTTTTTTAGAAAATGAAAGATGATACCTAACTTCACAAACAATATTTACCATGTTGTTATAAGGTGAACTAAACAAAAATCAAACCTGGAAGAAATAGTTTGACATAAGGCAGATGTAGAATAGATTTACTTACCCATTACCCATATGAAATAGTTGTTAGCCAGTTGTAGGTTGAGAGGTTGTATTCTGTAGAATGTATTCTGGTTTATATTTGTTACAGGGTAGACATTAAACATGGCTGCCTTCTCTTCATCTGTTGATTTACCACCATCAATCTACAATTATAAAATATATAATAGACTTCAAATAAGTAAGATGTGCATTTATGTTCTTTCTTTTAATGGAGGGTTCTCTCTACTTTACAGGCATAAATACAGACTAGTGTTAGGATCTGTCTTCTCCACATTTAGTTAATTAATACTGCACCATCTAATGACAAATAAAAGTCACGCCCAATCTGACCACATCATTCCTAACTAGTGAGAGTATTTGTACTATTTTTATTTCAGATGTGCAAATTATGGCTGTTTCCATTGTTTACAAGTTTTGGAACACAAAAACCGCATATATACATCCCATCATTGGCATCAAACTTTAAAAGTGTATAATGGACTGACAAAGGTAAACCAGTTTAATCCTTCCTTTAGTGGGAAGGACGGTTAATGTTCAGCGGCAAATTATTTTGCATAGATGTCCACTGTTACTGTCAATTAAAAAGAATTTTACCATTAATTAGTCTCTTACTCCTTAATAAATAAAACATGAGTATGAAAAGAAAACTTACATATTGTTTACAGTCAGAACCAGTAAAGTTTCTATAATCAGATACAGCTACATAGTACATTAGTATGTCTAGTTTAGAGTAGAACCCTTCAAACTGTACATCAACATATTTATCTGTACTGATATAGTCCTCCACGTTGATCATCCCCACTGAAATATAATCACACTATAATTACTACATAGCCCTCTACACTCATAGTTATAATAACCATCGGAAATAAACTAGCCAACTAATTACTAGGCTTATATGGGTTCCTGTTGACCTAGATGACATTTTAAATAGTGGAGACAAATTTGGTGCATTGATAGGACATTTTAGCAAAACAAATTAGACAGGTTAGAGCCAAAATATAAAACATTAAAGCATAAGATTGTTCACCCATTTTAGCGAAAGTTCAATATTCAATGCCCATTTTAGCACAAGATTTTGTACCCATTTCAACAAAAAGTGAAGTTATGATTGACAATTTAGTAATATTGATCAATATAATTATAATAATAAAGATATCATGTTCATTAAAATATCCAAAACTTTCTTAATCTGGATTTATGTATTAAGATGTATAATTCTATCTTCCAACAAGATTGAAGCCCACAATGTGCAAAACAATTTATCGTAGTGTACAAAGTTAAACTAACTGTAATAAACAGCTGCGCCATGAGTGCATGATACGCCCGACGTCATGTGTGGAAGTTTTATGCAATAATCATAAATAGTTTCCGAGAAAGTTTTAAGCAATAACCATTTATTGATTTTGAGACACGGGGGGACATGTGAAACCCCCCACCCTGTATTTTTTTTACAAATATCACTAAAATAAAATTTTGAATCAAACAAAAAAGTATAAAGATCTAAAGATTAATATAACAAAGAAGTGTGTACAGTTTCAAGCAATAATCATAAATTGTTTTTGAGATACGGCGCGACATGTAAAAAAAAACCTCCCCCTTTTTACAAAATACTCAATAACTCAAAAATAAAATCTTCAGTCATCACCAAAAAGTATACAGATCTTTAGATTAATATAACAAAGAAGTGTGTAAAGTTTTAAGCAATAATCATAAATTGTTTTTGAGATACGGCACGACATGTAAAAACCCCCCTCCCTCTTTTTTACAAATTACTGAATAACTCAAAAATGAAATTTTGAGTCATCACCAAAAAGTATACAGATCTTAAGATTAATATAACAAAGAAGTGTGTACAGTTTCAAGCAATAATCATAAATTGTTTTTGAGATACGGCGCGACATGTAAAAAAAACCTCCCCTTTTTTACAAAATACTCAATAACTCAAAAATAAAATCTTCAGTCATCACCAAAAAGTATACAGATCTTTAGATTAATATAACAAAGAAGTGTGTAAAGTTTTAAGCAATAATCATAAATCGTTTTTGAGATACGGCACGACATGTAAAAAAAACCTCCCCCTTTTTTACAAAATACTCAATAACTCAAAAATGAAATTTTGAATCATCACCAAAAAGTATACAGATATTAAGATTAATATAACTAAGAAGTGTGTAAAGTTTTAAGCAAAAATCAAGAATCTTTTTGAGATACGGTGCGACATGTGAAAAAAAACACACCCCTGTTTTAGTTACAAAGTACCGTAACTCAAAAAGTTTAAATCTTATTTTCACCAAAAAGTATACAGATCATTTGAACATCATATAAAACAACTTTATTAAGTTTCTTGAAATTTAGATAAGTCGTTCTCAAGTAACGGTGCGACATGTTTACGCCGGACAGACAGACGGACAGACAGACAGACGGATGGACACCAGACATTTGTATACCATAATATGTCCCGTCAAAATTTTGACGGGCGTATTAAAATGAAAGCATGTATCGATAGAGAAAACTAAATTGACAAATAAAACAATGTAAAATTTCTGATTCTGTTTATATAAAGTATGAACTGTGTTGGTAAATATAGTAATCTTTACTCACCTCTGACTCCACCATCATATCCAACACGGAATCCATTTGATGTGACCATGGCAACAGAATAAGAGGCACTGTATGCTTTAACGGTAAAGTAATACATTCCCCTACTGGGAACCAGTTCTAGGTCGTAGAAGGTGACAGATGTATTTTTATCCACATTAGTAAATGGTACAATATTGTCTCTGGTTTTAGGGAACCTTCTGTCAGTACCTAATGCTACTTCATAATAGACAACATCTTGATTCTTATCTTGGTAATCAATGTTCTCTTGATTCACATGGACTCCTGGGTTACCTGTCATAAACGAAAATATGCTGAACTGAATAAATAATGTAATGTTAAAATGTCCACCCTTATAGCAGCTGTCTGAGGGGATAAATTTGTGTTTTAGTTCCAGACCATCGTGAACAACTATTTTGTATTATGTCTAAAACAAAATGTCCTTAAATGAAATACAAGTGGAGCATATGTCTCAAACACCTAAGGGTTAGGGGACCATAATAATCTTGCATGATTATATATTTACTCAAAGGTTCATTGAAATTTGGTGGTAATAACATTTTTGCTGACAGGATACTCTAGTTTCTACTTATTCTTTAACTTCACTGTGGTGAACTCAGAATGACTATGATGACTTCAATACTATAAAAGAAAATACACAATACATTAAAAAATATGAATATCTATAGACTTTATCATGATAAAATAATAAAATTAAGAATGGAAATGGGGAATGTGTCAAAGAGACAAGAACCCCGACTATGGAACAGACAACAGCAGAAGGTCACCAACAGGTCTTCAATGTAGCGAGAAATTCCCGCACCCTGACACGTCCTTCAGCTGGCCCCTAAACAAATATATACTAGTTCAGTGATAATGAACGCCATACTAAACTCCAAATTGTACACAAGAAACAAAAAAAGGCCAAAGGCTCCTGACTTGGGACAGGCGCATGATATATCATGAGCATATTAAAGACACCACAAATATGACAGACTTACCAGATATGACGTCTACTTGTACTTGTGTGTTGACAGGTAAACCAAATCCATCCCAATTAGCCGTCACCATAGCTTCAGATCTGAGGAAGTTCAGATCGTACCCATCGACATCACCATCAAATACTTTACCAGGCATTAGTGGATCTTGTTTGATGGTCACACCGTTAGATCTCAGTATATAGGTATAGTCTAAAGCATTTGTCACTCGTAACAAGGAGTAATACAATTCTCCATTCAACATTTGCAATTCATCATTCATCCCAGAGGTTTTTACTGAAAGTGTAGAAGCACAGTATGACAAGGATTGAAGACTGATCAAAAATAAAATTCCCAAAAATACAATTTATTTTAATTCTACCCAATTTTTATCCAAATTTCATTATTTAAAAGACCTTAAAATTTGTCTAAATATAAGAAACTTCTATTTTTACATAAATGTATACAAGCAAAACGTACTTCCCATATCTAACCATGGCATGACAACTTTCCCATCCAGCCTCTGTATCTGCCATTCATATTTAACAACAGGACATGGATCACCTGACATATCCCATGATGCTCTGTACGTGTCATAGCTTTCCTGGAAGTCCCTGTCAAATATAATAAATCATAAACGTTTCCTCTTTTACTTGTTCTATTATATTCTTTCATACTGCAGATTGTATATAAAATGATAATATAAATAAATACTATACTTACACGTCTCCATGTGAGTTCTGTAGAACATCATATACTCCAACATGTGACAATGGTGGCAGTCCTTGACTAAGATATGACATGTAAACACCATTAGATGTACCCACACTGGATAAACCTGCTCCATTAGTCCCTCTCACTGACACATAGATCTACAAAAGGGTCAAATGTTTTTTAATATAAATCTAAGAAACCAAATTCATTAATCACCTTCACAATAGATTTATTAAGACACATTTAATAATAAGAACTTACCCATATATTTTTTAACTAAACATGTTTTAACTGATCTAAATTAATAATCATGGAAATATATTTTTTTTTTAAAAGACAGTATACTGGTAGCAAGTAAGCAACCTCTGTAAGATTAAGCTTTGATAAAGGGCATTGGTGGCAATCTCTAAAAACACTTAGTTCTAAAAATAAACGAGTTTTGCAAAAAAATAATATATATGAACTGAAACTTTTTTTTTTTTTATATATATCTTTTTGTATATTTGAAACCAAATATTTCCCACCTTTTTGTGTCCATGTAAGTTGAGACCATTAACTGTGTACTGTAATGTATCTACTGGTACCCTATCAAATGGCTTGATCTGTCCTCCACCAGGGGTTATACCAATGGCTACTTCATATCTATCAAGTAAGTAAAACATTTAAAACAACTGTTAACAATATAGTAATTAACGTTATTTGGGAGGAACTAATTTTTAATTTTTAAAAAGTGTTCAGTAGTCCACTCTCTCACCAACTGAATAATGATACAACAGTCCTTAAAGAATGCAACTGAATACCAAATATCAGGAATGTCCAGTTAGTACTTATACACCTAAACAATAAATTTAAGGAGTTGGTAATACAGTCTGTGCCATATCTCTAGTGTAACATATCACCCTAACATGTCTTGGTTTGTTTCAGGTAGGTTACTTAACACTAAAAATATTCTACAACTATAGGCAGCTTCAAAGAACCATTTGAATTTCTTTAGTGTAACAGTAAGTGAGAAGTAAACTGCCAACTTACTGTTTAATTCCTGACTGTTCATCAGTAAAAGGTTGCCATGCCAATGACACAGAGGTCAAAGATTCTGAACAAGTGGCATCTAAAGCATCACATTCTGTAATGAAAAAAATGATACATGGATATGAATCTGAAAAAAACATATTCTTCCATTCCTCCCGT
Source organism: Mytilus edulis (assembly GCF_963676685.1). Taxonomy (NCBI): domain Eukaryota; kingdom Metazoa; phylum Mollusca; class Bivalvia; order Mytilida; family Mytilidae; genus Mytilus; species Mytilus edulis. The sequence goes on along the minus strand of NC_092345.1, from coordinate 102,923,887 downwards.
TCCCCATTCCTAACTTTTTTTACTTGTAAAAGAAAAGAAGTTTTAATATACATCATTAATATTGTGCTGCATTCATTGTCCTTTCCTCCTTTAAAATAATCAAAGTGATAAATGTTATAACTTTTTAAAACTGCCTTACATACCTTGGTCAGTTGAACAAGTTCTGGAGTTCATTAAAACTGTTGCAGTATTATTACTGACATCCATTCTGTAGGTCGTATGAAGGTCAATAACTTTACCATTCTGTGGAGGGGTAGTGTCTATGGCTATAGGACCAGAGAAAGCATATGACATTAGATGGACTGAGTTGACAGCAGTTACTGTTAAATAATAGGTTTGTCCATGGGTCATCAGGGAACCAGCATCTGCAATATATCATATGAGACTTAACCATGCATTTTAAACTTAGAACCTTGATTACATATTTCCCAAGGTCATAACCACTTTTAAAGGAGCTACAAAGAGGCTTTGTTTCCCGATTAACCAGGAAATAAAAAAAACAGAAACTATACTGGATACTCTATAAGGGCTATTCCATTTAAACATAGCTCAACCCCAAGGAAGGCACCTGAAATTTCAAGGTACCCCCCATAGAAGTGATATTTTTCAAGTTCGGCAATGGTAGAGAAGTTTTTTTTTCTGTTCCACCACCACCAATAGAAGTGGTTTTTTTTTACATGCAGACACCTCCTACAGAAGCATTTTTTTTCTTTATAATTTACTACCACCAACAGAAGCAAATTTATAATTCTTAATTTTTTTTTGTAACGGCAAAATTGGAGGGTATCAAAATTAATTTAATTTTGAAATGAGAAAGGTTTTTTTTTACAACAATCACTGTCAGAAACCTTTTGCTGGGTATATCATGTTGTTTTGTTATATATACTGTATGTACCTATGTTTCTGGGATGTGGAATGGCATAATACATTGTCTGAATTGTATGAGGGTACAAGGGTACAAGTTCACTATATTATTATTTTTTTCAGAGGAAAGGAAAAAGTTTCAAGATCCAATTTATGGAAAGAAGCAAAACATAAATTATTTTCAATTCTAACGACAGAATATTGCTGACATCTTAAACTACATTTTGTAAAATTATTTTGTCATTTTTTTTGTAAGGCAATTCAAAGTATTCTGTTCAAATACTCCATGTATACCTGTATATTTTTGTTATCACTTGTTCAATGAATTTATGCAACTGTTTGCACATCATGATTGGATTTAATCGAGTTGTTTGTTAAAATCACATACCCCTGGTTGCAATCAGGGATGGATCAATGATTTGATGTTGGGGGCAATGGAAAGCTGATGGCTTCTAGGCCTAAAAATTTGTAAGGGTTCCGCGGAACCCAGTGTCTCGCCTACTCTTTCTGTTAATCGCAAACTCAACAAAAATGAGGAAACAAATCAATAAAATATTCCTGTTGATACTATCTTTTGATTGTAAGAAGCTTCTGTCCAAGTTTAGTAAAAATCCAGGATAGTTTATGTAATAAATGTTTAAAAAATTTCAACTGCACACTGAATGTAATGTTAACTAGAAGAAAACAAAATTTCCTTCTAGATACTAGCTTTTGATCATAAACAAGCTTCTTTCCAAGCTGGGTACAAATCCAAAAAAGTATAAGAAAGTTATTAAAATTTTAAAAAGTTAAACCACAGTATGAATGTGTTGTTTCGAAGCAAATCTAAGTCATTTTAAAAGTAAAATACAAAAAAATAGATTTATTTTTTTACAAAATTTCCTTCTAGATACTAGTTTTTGATCATAAACAAGCTTCTGCCCAAGTTTGGTACAAATCCAAAATAGTATAAGAAAGTTATTAAAATTTAAAAAAGTTTAACCACAGAGTGAATGTATTGTTTCCTGGCAGAAATCTAAGTCCATTTAAAAGTAAAATACAGAAAAATAGATTTTTTTTTACAAAATTTACTTCTGGATACTATCTTATGATCATAAACAATCTTCTGTCCAAGTTTGGTACCAACCCAGGATAGTTTAAGAAAGTTATTAAAATTTTAAAAACTTTAACCAGAGTGAATGTAATATTTTCCGGCAGAAAAACTAAGTCCATTTATAAGTAAAATACGGAAAAAATGGAATTTTATTTTTACAAAATTTACTTCGGGATACTATCTTTTGATCATAAACAAGCTTCTGTCCAAGTTTGGTAGAAATCTAGGATCGTTTGAGAAATTTATTCAAATTTCAAAAACTTTAACCACAGAGTGAATATTTGTGGACGCCAACGACGACATAATGTAGGATCGCTTAGTCTCACTTTTTCGACTAAAGTCGAAGGCTCGACAAAAACAGTGAAAATGGGCTAAAAAAGAAAAAAAATAGTGGAGGGGTGGGAGCACACATTTGTAAAAAGAGATCCTGGTCCACCCCTGGCAAGCACACTGAGGTTTGATAATAAATATTCATAACTTGAACTTTTAATCAGTATTAAGGCAGTCTTTCAATATTAAAGAGATCTTAAAGTTATGCATCTTAAAATTTCTACTTGCACAGTTCACAATCATATAAAACTGAAGCAGGTGTGAATGTGTAAATTGAACTTTGACCTTGAAAATCAAGAGATTGCTACGTATATTTGTGTTAAATAAAAAATCTTGGAATGTTGCAGGAAATTTATCAAAATTTGCATTTATTTTTTTGAAACCAAATTGCCTGTAGATTGCTACTAACATACTTAGTCTGAAAATATATGGTTGCTAGGTACTTTTGTGTTAATAACAGGTCTGAGAGCGTTGCAGGAAATTTACCAAAATTGTCATTACACTTTTTAGCTCAACTTTCCTAAAGGCAACACAAGGAACTCTATAATATGACAATTATTTTCACTTCAGTATAATAATGGGTGTCCAACAAATATGAAGTAAATATTTTATTATTTATCATTTTGTTGCAACAAATGATACATGTAAAGCCAAAATTTAAAAAAAAATGTTTGTTTGCAGTAGCCTGACCGAGCCGATTGAGAGCCTCCCGACTGTAAAATTTTTATTGAAAAAATTGTAAATTTTTACGATTTCCGGATTTTTTTCGTTTCTTTTCCGTATCCGGTTGCCTTTTTCTCTTCTACTTCGATCTCGGTCGCAAATGCGCTTTGAACATTAACCTGGATTCCTGCGTATACACGTGGTTCAAAGCAGTAAACTGATTCGGATGTCAGATGTTTTAGTTTGGCTGAAATTGTCAAACAAACGCAAAAAAAACACAAATGATTCTCTCACCACTCATAAAACAGCCCCCCCAGAGAAGCATTTTTATTCAAGCTAACGATATCCATGTAGAGATGCATTTTTTTTTTAATACACACACCTGGATAGAAGCAATTTATTTCAGACAACAGCCAGGGATAGATTTTTTTTTCTTTGCCGTCCGTGGGTATGAGCTATGTTTAAATGGAATAGCCCTAACTCATTCAGTCCAAGTTTGGCTGAAATTGATTCAGCAGTTTCAAAGAAGATTTTTTACAGTAAACAAACTAGATAAACAAATTGTGAAAAATTGTCTTTAAAGGGCAATAACTCCTTAAGGGATAAAAAATTACCTCGGCCAAAAACTTTAAAATGAAGTGGGACAGACGAACGAACAGACGAATGGACGCACAGACCAGAAAACATGATGCCCATAAATGGTGCATAAAAAACTGAAAAATGCCCTTATAATTACCAATTTATAGGCAGCAACCACACAATAGGTTGTAAGATTCATCTGAAAACTTTATTTATTTGTCACATGTCTGTACAAAAGTTCCTGGGTGTCTCCCACTAGCAAAATACATGTAAAACTAAAGTTGTATGCAAATAATTTTACTCTTATATTTGTTTGCTTTAGGGATTATAATAGTTTATACTCACCATCAATAGAGAAGCTGGATGTGAACCCACTAACTTTTTTGTCTACAAATATATCAGTAAGCCCTTCTTCTGATCCAAGAGAGATAAGAAACCTTTGTATTGGACTTTCTCTGTCCTGAAATCCTGACCAGGAACATTTTACTGGTACCTTGGCCTGTAAGATAAATACATGTATTAATTAAAAAGAGAAACTTCAAATTGATTCATAGTAAAGACCATATTTTACATAAAATCATAAACACATTCTCAATATTTTTAATGAACCTTAATTTGTCTTAACAGCCATCCAAATGGTATTAACATTATCTATACACATTCTAAAATAGTTGTAAAGGTGTCAAAACTTGTTTCAATAGTCTCCACATTTCTCTTTTTTGTCTCAACACTTTAACAAGTTTACTTACTTAATTTTACAAAGGTCTTACAGTACAGTTTAAAACCAAATAATCCCACACATCTTAATACTGCTCCATAAAGAGTACAAAAACTTGACATCAATGTGGCCTTGTCTATACTTACACCAACAAATTTAGGACATGTAACAACACCTTGACTTGGAGGAGTTGTGTCAATGATTACAGAACCAGATGTCAATTTATTGATGGTACCAGCGTTGTTCTCTGCCCAGATAGATATTATGTTTGGTTTGCCTAAAAATATATTTTGATAAAAATTAGATGATTAGAAAAAGTTTTCCAATTTCTTGATGATTTATACTTCTCTTGAAAAAGTTGTTACATTTTTTAATTTAATGTTTGGTTCAAATGAAGCCTTTATATCATTAGCATGAATTTAATAACAAAGAACACTTTATTCATCTACAAATCAAATCGGATGGTATTTTTTTACAAATAGAATAATAAATAAAGTTTAGAACAAATAAGGGACACAAAGAGGTGCTCATAGCTTATTGTTGTGGATTTTTGGGCAGATGAGATAACAATAAAGAATTATACCTGTAGTATCCGGTATTACAGATGCTAATGGTAATACACTGTGAAGGCCAGATGACACCTCTACCTCAGTAATAGGTGAAACATCCTCAGCAAAGGGGTAGGTTCCAACAGAATACCAGGCTCTCCTGATACTACTCTCTGTATCATTGTAATGCCAGGAGGCAAACAAAGTGTCTGCAGATTTCTCATATAAAGTGGATCCTGCTCCAATATTAGTATCAGTGGAACTTTTGTCTGTTAATCTAAACAGTAAATATTTCAATTATAAAAAAATCATCTCAAATCTTTGTTGTAATTAATTAAATTCAGAAAATAACATATGTACCTAAACTAGTATAAATGCCTTAAAATTAAACATACTGTGTGTCCTGCAATCTTTTATGATAAGTCTTTTTTTTTTACACTACAGAGAAATATTTTAACAAGAGAAGTTTTTGAATATCAATTAGTTGCATCAACTCCAATGCAAATAAGATACCTTTCTCATACATAAAACTATTTTAAAATATGCCTTGTCAGATCTGAGTCTACAGTAAAACTATCTGACATATAACATGTTCTACATAAAGAATTTACCTGTCTAGTGATATGATAGGTGGTGATGTATCTACAGTAAAACCATCTGACACTGATTCCAGGACACTGCCAACATTAGTAATAGCTCTCACAGTGGAATAGTATGTAACACCAGACTTAAGATCTAGATTAGCTTGGGCATACCCTGAACTTGTTATACCTATCAAAATATATTAGTTCCAATTTTATCTTATTCAATCTCTTACAGTAGTGTCATCATTTAATTTATATGAGCTGAAATAAATGATGAACAAACCAATCCCTACATAATATATTCTATAAAAGTAAATCACAATGCTTTGTTCAAATCACAAGAATAATGTATGTACTATAGTATTACAAGAAAAGGTTTTAAGCAATGACATCAAAGTTATTATAAAATTGGTAAGGGTTCTGCAGAACCTGGTATCTCGCCTACTTTTGCTGTTAATCAAAGGCTCACCAAAAATAAGGTTAAAAAATTATAAAAATATTCCTCTCTGTACTAAATTTTGATTGTAAGAAGCTTCTGTCAAAGTTTGGTAAAAATCCTGGATATTTTATGAATCTAATAAATGTTTAGAAAACTTTCAACTTCAGACTGTAAGTAATGTAACTGGAAGAAAAGCTAAGTCCATTTGTAAATTAAATATGGAAAACAAGAACAAAACTTTAACTAGATTTCTTTCTATATACTAGCTTTTGGTCATAAACAAGCTTCTGTCCAAGTTTGGTACAAATCCAGGATAGTTTAAGAAAGTTGTTAAAATTTCAAAACTTTAACCCCAGAGTGAATGTAATGTTTCCTAGCATAAAAACTAAATTCATCTTTAAGTAAAATAGGGAATAAATGGATTTTTTGTTTACAAAATTTTCTTCTGGATACTATCTTATGATCATAAACAAGTGTCTGTCCAAGTTTGGTACAAATCTAGGATATTTTAAGAAAGTGATTAAAATTTAAAAAAAACTTTAACCACAGAGTGAATGTCATGCTTCCTGGCAGAAAAACTAAGTCCAACTAGATATCATTGAGATGGGAGCCATCTCTGTGGGCCCCGCTGTGAACAATGTGCATTAACAAATTGTATCTTTACCATAGGACATGGGTTTGTCAACTGAAATCAAAGTTTTTGACCTTGACCCTTGACCTAGGAAGTTGTAAATAAATTATGACACACCCTTTGGTGTTGGTTTATAAACATGTCAAGTATGAACTTTGAAATAATAACGGTTCTCAAGATATAGAGCGGACACGATCTTTACCATAGGACATGGGGTTGTCAACTGAAACCAAAGTTTTTGACCTTGACCTTTGACCTAGGAAGTTGCACATAAATTATGACACACCCTTTGGTGTTGGTTTATATACATGTCAAGCATAAACTTTGAAATGATAACGGTTCTCAAGATATAGAGCGGACACGATCTTTACCATAGGACATGGGGTTGTCAACTAAAACCAAAGTTTTTGACCTTGACCTTTGACCTAGGAAGTTGTACATAAATTATGACATACCCTCTGATATTGGTTTATATACATTTCAGGTATAAACTTTAAAATGATAACGGTTCTCAAGATATAGAGCGGACACATTCTTTACCATAGGACATGGGGTTGTCAACTGAAACCAAAGTTTTTGACCTTGAACTTTGCCCTAGGCAGTCGTTCATAAATTATGACACACCCTCTGGTGTTGGTTCATATACATGTCAAGTATAAACTTTGAAATCATAACGGTTCTCAAGATATAGAGCAGACACGATCTTCACCACAGGACACAGGGTTGTCAACTGAAACCAAAGTTTTTTTACCTTGACCTTTCAAGGCTTTGACCTAGGAAGTTGTACATACATCATGACACGCCCTCTGGTGGTGGTTAATAAACATGTAAAGTATAAAGTATGAAATCATAATGGTTCTCTAGATATGTAGCGGACACAAAGTGTTACGGATGGACAGACTGATCACTATAGGGCGACCCGCCTTTGGCGGGGCCCTAGTTATAAGTAAAATACTGAAAAAGCAGATTTTTTTTTTTACAAAATTTACTTTTGGATACAATTTTTTGATCATAAACAAGCATCTGTCCAAGTTTGGTAGAAATTCAGGATAGTTTAAGAAAGATATTCAAATTTCAAAAACTTTAACCAGAGTGAATATTCGTGGACGCCACCGATACCAGAATGTAGGATCGCTATGTCTCACTTTTTCGACAAAAGTCAAAGGCTCGACAAAAATATATATGATAATAAGACAGGATTTCAGAACTGTGTGGTTCATTGTTATCATATGAACAAAATTCTTTGGTTTGTGAGTTCAAACTCCGCTCTTACAGGTGCTCTCGACTCCAATCTTACTCGACTGGGATTGTCTGTTTTTCTAATGTAGGTCAGTGGTTATCTCCAGGCACTTCGGCTTCCTCCCCCCATCAATACAAGCCGCCACAAAATAGCCCAAAAGCTGTGCTTAATAGTGGCGTTAACACACGATAAATAAAATAAAATCTTCCATTTCTGGTGCAATCCTACAGCCTATTTCTACAAAGATAGACTTACCGTTTCCCTTGACACTGACTTCCTCACTATGAATAAGACCATATGGTATGAAGGACATGACATCCTCCCCTCCTGGTGTGGTACCTACAGCCCATTTATACTCCATAACGCCATGTAAATGGCTCTCAAACCCATCAAACTGTACAGTGACTACAGTTGGATGTAACTGATAATCTGTATCATCATCAAGGATCAGTAGGTCAAGGTTATCTGTTCCTTCAGCTCCATCAATCACAATTCCTGTTTATAGAAATCGAACAAGTCATTAGCATACTCCTTCATGCTTGCATGGACACAAACTTTTAAAGAAGAAATTATAATCAGATTCATTATTTGTTCCCTCAACTAAAATCTTTTTCTAATATCAAAATAGCAAAATATATATCCATCCTTCCCTTTTTCTACTTTTTCTGATAATCAAAAGAATCAAAGAATTAGTATTTTGATCACTGAAAACCTCATCCATATTTTAACAGAATTCCTGGAATATGAGGGAGCAATAAAAACTTTATCTTTTCTATGAAGTTTACCTGGTTTGTCTTCATTTACTACAACTATAGGAGTGGATGTTATGATAGCACTCTCTTGTCCTGCACCATTATCTCCAATCAGACTGACATAATATACGGGAGACTTTGTCACAATATCAGTCAGAGGCAGGGACAGATCAGATATGTAAACATCAGTCTCAGATTTATACTGGGTCCAGTCCATGACATCACTGCCACCTACAAGTTGTTAATAGGAGGTAATAAAAGTATTGTTTGATCTTAAACACAAATGAGGTTTTGAAAATAAATGAGAATTGTTTATCTAGATTGTAATTTAATTCAAAATTTTGAACTCATATAATAAACTGTGGATTCATTATTTTTCCTGGATTTTCTGGATATAAGTCAATGTGTAACGAAGTGAAAATTTCCAAAGGGTTGTTAGCAAAATTAAGCAAAACTATTGAGTTACTGTCTTGTTGATGTTGCTCCCACATTATATTTTTTGTTAATACCTTTTGTCGTCCCTACTGCTAATCTATAGCCCACAATTCCTGATTGGTGATCATCAGCATCCCAAGCTACTTTGATCCCTGATGTATCAGCTTGCCACACAAATCCATCTACTTTCTTCTCCATTCCAGATGCTAGGGTCCCAACATGTAACCAATGGATCTACAGCATAACAAGAATGTGTCCATAGTACACGGATGCCCCACTCGCACTATCATTATCTATGTTCAGTGAACCGTTAAATTCGGGTCAATATTCTACTTTGGCATTAAAATTAAAAAGATCGTATCATAGGGAACATGTATACTAAGTTTCAAGTTGATTGGACTTCAACTTCATCAAAATCTACCTTGACCAAAAACTTTAACCTGAAATTTGTACTATCATTTTCTATGTTCAGTGAACCATGAAATTGGGGTCAAAACTCTAATTTGGCATTAAAATTAGAAATATCATACCATAGGGCACATGTGTACTAAGTTTCAAGTTGATTGGACTCCAACTTCATCAAAAACTACCTTGACCAAAAACTTTAACCTGAAGCGGGACAGACGGACGAACGAACGGACGAACAGACAGACGAACGGACACACAGACCAGAAAACATAATGCCCCTCTACTATCGTAGGTGGGGCATAAAAATAAATCAATCATTCAAATGGCTGAGTTGTGCAAAATTTTCCTTACAATGCAAGAGTGCTCAATACTGAACATTTAAATGTACAGAGTAATAAAATGGTAAATTGTTATTATTTTTTCAGAATTGTACTAAAGAAATGTCAAAGTTCCAAAGTTTGGAAAAATGGAAAAATTTCCAAATCAATTCCATAAAAGCAGTGCATTAATGTAGCACCTGTCGACCCAATGTCAATAAATGTAGATGATGTCATTTATCAATCAGCTGTTACTATGATGAAACAAGAATGTGTCCAAAGTACACGGATGCCCCATTCACAGTATCATTTTCTATGATCAATGGACCTTGAATGGGGTAAAAAGTCTAATTTGGATTTAAAATTAGAAAGATCATATCATAGGAAACATGTGTACTTAGTTTCAAGTTGATTGGACTTCAACTTCATCAAAATCTACATTGACCAAAAACTTTAACCGAAATCGGGACAGATGGATGAATGAATGGACAAACTAACGGTACAATGAACGAACGGAAACACAGACCAGAAAACATAATGCCCCTCTACTATCGTAGGTGGGGCATAATAAAATAAGTATTATGACATATCTGAATGTAGTATATTACTTAATTTTCAAGTTCCAAAAATTTGGAATTTTTTTTGTAAGGTCTAATAAAACTCGGATGTCTTCTTTTGTAACTTTGGTTACTTTCCATACTTAATCTAATCCAACAAACAAGATATTTCTCAATCTTTACATTTAGATTAAGCACCATAAGATTCCTGCTGAAGGAATAATAGATCTGCCATGTAACATAAATATATTTACAATTGGTGGTGTGGTGTCTACGATCACACCATCCGTCTCAAATGCTGCAACAAATCCTGCTTTATTAACAGCTCCTACTCTGGTACTGTAGAGCGCCCCCTGGTGTAATGTTAGTCCTTCTAGTGTGTAACTTGTCATAGTTATATTATCACCAATATCCATCCAGTCACCATGTATATCTAAGATTAGAAAATTATGTATGGTTAAAATGACTGATGCTGGTCAACATTGCCTGTTTACACATTAGAAAGTGCACAACATATCTGACATTGGGAATTTTCAAACTTTAAGAAATTGTGAATATTGCCATGCCTTGACAAGATGATGTCTTTAAATCATAAAAGAGATTTTTCAGTTACTTCAACAAGTTCTGTATTTATCTTTCAAGCCTATTTAAGACAATACACTATTCACTTTAATAGAAATAAAATGTCCTCTCACCTGGTATAATTTGTGACCTGATTCCATCTCGAAGTTGATAAATTTGTATCTTAAAATGATCTAATCCAGATTCTTCATCAATGAACTGGAAAGCACTGGACAGGGAGGAAACACTAGACTACAAAAACAAACACATGGCTTGAGTATAAAAGTCAGTCTATGTTTATATCTAAAAACACATATGTTAAAATATATGTTCAATAACAAGCCAAATGACACACCTAAGATTTTTTATATGAGAGTCTGAGTACTGTTTTTAGCATTGGCACTCATACCACATCTTCTTATTTATATATTCTTACTTACAATATGAGAAAGTTTGAAGGAGTTTATTACTTTGATTAATTGACGATGTATAGTTCCAGCCAAATTCAAAGTATAGGTTACAATATACAAGTACTGTAAAGCAAACCAAAGAAAAGTGATTAATTAATACCACATTTGACAACTTACTGGTTGTTTTGACATCACTCTTACATTACCAGCAGTTAATAAAGAGCTATGCCAAGAGCTCATAATTAGCAAATTGCTTTTCCAATGAATGAAGTTTTATGAGGCCTCAATGTCATATCAGAAAGGAGTAGGGGCATTTTCCTTGTTTTTCATCAAATTTTTAAGTATATTTTAGATTGAAAAAGTATGTGCGCACCCAAGAAACAACTTCATATTTGGTGAAATTTTGTCAATAGTTATAATAAAGCTTCTGTTATATTATTTAGTTGTTTCTTGGCTGTGCTCGATGTTTCCACAACAGAAATAAAGTTATATCTAACTGCATAAATTCTGTATTTTTCATTGTTTTAGTGAAAACAGTACATATTATGATGTAATTGTGACGTCATCAAATCAAAATCTTAATGTTTTTAATTTATATTTCTTGACCCTATGCATTCCTAAACATTATGTGCTAACTTGAAAAATTTATTAAATATTTTATTATCTTGGGCCAAAACCAAGCCTTATTAAATTATGCCCCTATTCCTTTGAAAAAAAAAATAAAGGGAGGTAATTTTAATAGAAATAAATAATTCAGCATAGTTTCATGAAAACTGCTGAAAGCATTTTTAATTATTGTCTGATTCCCCCTTTTTTTAATGAATAAAACTTCATATAACTTGGAAACAAAAAATCTATAATTCAAAAAATAGAATGGGAGATTAGGTCAATAGATTTAAATCAAAGTGCTTGTAAGCACTGAATGGTAAAGATGGCTTTAATTGATATTTGGGAAGTAAAGTTAAATATTTTATACTGCAACTAGTTGTGTATATTTCCAAAATATAGTAAAATTGCTATATTTTGTATAATGTTAATTTCATCATGGAACACTTTCTCCACAATCAGAGGTCCATTAAGGGATGAAAATAAATTTAACATTTGTGTTACGATTTAAAAAGCTTTCAGTGTATTAATTTAAGTTGCAGTATAAAAATAATATTAGGTCAATGTCATAAAAATATAAACATTTTTGTACTCGGCGCAAAACTGGGGAAGGGCTAGGTAGATTCTCGCCCTTACCCAGTTTCTCAGCCTCATACATAAAAGCTTATATTTTCCTGACATTGACCTAATATTGAATATGTATTGTATAAAGCATTGCAACTACATTTCTGGGCAAAGGGAGATAACTCGAATGTTTAAAGATGACTTTATCAATGACATCATTTATATTTTCATACCAACAGATATTAGATTCTTGCAACTTGCAAAAGTTCTGTAATTTTCTTGACAGGTGTAACATCATTTTGTGACTTGAATATCTGAGCATACAATACATTGTCAAATTTCTGGAAATGTTCATGGATGGGATGTATAGAATTCTATGATCAATGCACTTTATTTTGTGTACGAAAAAGGTACTGATAATATAAAAAAGAAGATGTGGTATGATTTCCAATGAGACAACTGTCCACAAGAGACCAAAATGACACAGACATTAACAACTATAGGTCACCGTACGGCCTTCAACAATGAGCAAAGCCCATACCGCATAGTCAGCTATAAAAGGCCCCAATAAGACAATGTAAAACAATTCAAACAAGAAAACTAACGTCCTTATTTATATAAAACTAGAGGCTCTAAAGAGCCTGTGTCGCTCACCTTGGTCTTTGTGAATATTAAACAATGGACACAGATGGATTCATGACAAAATTGTGTTTTGGTGATGGTGATGTGTTTGTAGATCTTACTTTACTAAACATTCTTGCTGCTTACAATTATCTCTATCTATAACAGTACTTTCTGTGGAAAATGTTATTGAAAATCTTCAAATTTTAACAAAATTGTTAAAAATTGACTATGAAGGGCAATAACTCCTTAGGGGGTCAATTGACTATTTTGGTCATAGTGACTCATTTTTAGTTCTTACTTTGCTGTACATTATTGCTGTTAACAGTTTATCTCTATCTATAATAATATTCAAGATAACAAAAAAAACAGCAAAATTTCCTCAAAATTACCAATTCAGGGGCAGCAACCTAACAACCGATTATCCGATTCATCTGAAAATTCCAGGGCAGATAGATCGTGACCTGATCAACAATTTTACTTCCTGTCAGATTTGCTCTTAATGCTTTGGTTTTTGAGTTATAAGCCAAAAACTGCATTTTACCCCCATGTTCTATTTTTAGCCATGGTGGCCATCTTGGTTTGTTGGCCGAGTTACTGGACACATTTTTTTAACTAGATACCCCAATTATGGCTAAGTTTGGTTAAATTTGGCCCAGTAGTTTCAGAGGAGAAGATTTTTCTAAAAGATTTCTAAGATTTACGAAAAATGGTTAAAAATTGACTATAAAGGGCAATAACTCCTAAAGTGGTCAACTGACCATTTTGGTCATGTTGACTTATTTGTAGATCTTACTTTGCTGAACATTATTGCTGTTTACAGTTTATCTCTATTGTTAATAATATTCAAGATAATAACCAAAAACAGCCAAATTTCCTTAAAATTACCATTTCAGGGGCAGTAACCCAACAACAGAATGTCCGATTCATCTGAAAATTTCAGGGCAGATAGATCTTGACCTGGTAAACAATTTTACCCTGTCAGATTTGCTCTAAATGCTTTGATTTTTGAGTTATAAGCCAAAAACTGCATTTTACCCCTATGTTCTATTTTTAGCCATGGCGGCCATCTTGGTTGGTTGGCCGGGTCACGCCACACATTTTTTAAACTACATACCCCAATGATGATTGTGGCCAAGTTTGGATTAATTTGTCCCAGTAGTTTCAGAGGAGAAGATTTTTGTAAAAGATACCTAAGATTTACGAAAAATGGTTAAAAATGGACTAAAAAAGGCAATAACTCCTAAAGGGGTCAACTGACCATTTCGGTCATGTTGACTTATTTGTAAATCTTACTTTGCTGAACATTATTGCTGTTTACAGTTTATCTCTATCTATAATAATATTCAAGATAATAACCAAAAACAGCAAAATTTCCTTAAAATTATCAATTCAGGGGCAGCAACCCAACAACGGGTTGTCCGATTCATCTGAAAATTTCAGGGCAGATAGATCTTGACCTGCTAAACAATTTTACCCCATGTCAGATTTGCTCTAAATGCTTTGGTTTTTGAGTTACAAGCCAAAAAATGCATTTTACCCCTATGTTCTATTTTTAGCCATGGCGGCCATCTTGGTTGGTTGGCCGGGTCACGCCACACATTTTTTAAACTACATACCCCAATGATGATTGTGGCCAAGTTTGGTTTAATTTGGCCCAGTAGTTTCAGAGGAGAAGATTTTTGTAAAAGTTAACGACGACGGACGACGACGGACGCCGGACGCCGGACGCAAAGTGATGGGAAAAGCTCACTTGGCCCTTCGGGCCAGGTGAGCTAAAAAAATGAATGAAAAAACAAATATGTAGCACTAACACATAAACAAACAACAACCACTGAATTACAGGCTCCTGACTTGGGACAGGCACATACATAAATAATGTGGCAGGGTTAAACATGTTAGTGGGATCCCAACCCTCCCCCTAACCTGGGACAGTGGTATAACAGTACAACATAAGAACGAACTATAACAAGAGGCTGTAACAACGACAGCAAACCGGATTTATTAACATTTATTTGTGTCCTGGCAATATCGCAAGAACCATTACTGATGAATGGTGAAAGTGAAAATCGTCAATATCAAATTTGACCTCCATTTTGTCATCAGTATCAACATATTAAAATTTGAAAAGCTTAGATTGAATGGTTCATGAGTAAATGCAATAAAGTGAATGGAAACGCCATTTTACGATCTTTCAAGAACCATAACTCCTGAACAGTAAAAGTCAAAATCTTCATTATTAAACTTGACCTCCATTTTGTCATCAGTAACAACATATTAAAATTTGGGAAGCTTTGGTAGAACAGTTCATGTGTAAATACACGGACACGACTGGAAACTCCCTTTTTCAATCTTTCAAGAACCATAACTTCTGAACGGTAAAAGTCAAAATCGTCATTATTGAACTTGACCTCCATTTTGTCATCAGTAACAACATATTAAAATTTGGGAAGCTTTGGTAGAACAGTTCATGCGTAAATGCACGGACACGACTGGAAAAAACATTTTTCAATCTTTTAAGAACCATAACTCCTGAACGGTAAAACTTGACCTACAGTTAGTTGTCAGTAACAACATATTAAAATTGTAAAAGCTTTGGTTGAACGGTTCATGAGTTAATGCACGGACAACATTTGATTGCCGCTCGGTCGCCCGCCGTACATCCCCAAATCAATAACCGACATTTTTGTCACAAAAATCCGGTTAAAAATCAGTTGAAAAAGGCTTAACTCATCAGATTGACAAACATACAAGTGGACGTGCCCGGGTATTTCATCACGACACAAAAAGACACAATGAACAGATCTGAGAGTACTCGCAGTTATCTGACAGCTAGTTCAAAGCCACTAACAACTTATAAAACAAGAATGTGTCCTCAGTACACGAATGCCCCACTCGCACTATCATTTTCCATGTTCGGTGGACCGTGAAATCGGGGTAAAAACTCTAATTTGGCATTAAAATTAGAAAGATCATATCATAGGGAACATGTGTATAAAGTTTGAAGTCGATTGGACTTCAACTTCATCAAAAACTACCTTGACCAAAAACTTTAACCTGGAGCGGGACAGACGGACGGACGGACGGACGGACGAACGAACGGACGCACAGACCAGAAAACATAATGCCCCTCTACTATCGTAGGTTGGGCATAAAAATCATGCATCATGTTAAGCCTTAAAGAATTAGACATTAATTCAGTAACATAAGGTTTTGATTGCATTTCATGCAAGCATTACCCAAAAATTCCCTGTTGTTTCATACAAATTTGATTTTTTTTCTGACATGTTGATGAATGACAATGGTATACCATAATACGTCCTGTAAACCACCTAGTTTGAGCACATCTAATTTACCTGGTAAGTTTGGTCCTGGTGTAGCATAGTGCCATCTCCCAGACTGAGTAAAACAGGTGGTGTTAGATCAACAACAAATCCATCAGTATCAGATGTAATAGAGTTTAGAGCACCATTGGTTGTTTTCAGCTGTATCTTGACGTGATCTTTGTGGTGTAGATGAAAATTCACCCATTCTACCTCCTGTGTGTCATTAGAGAATGCTACCCAGTCCCTTATAACCTCAAAATCATTTGTATTATTACTGAAAAGGGAAACAATAACATTGTTTTTTAAGATGTGAATACCTATTGAAAAAGGCCTGCTGCTTTGTTGTTTACACAGTTTGAACTATATTGGTGCAAAACATTACGGTAGAAAGTTTTACTTATCATTTGATAGGACCTTTTTACCAGAAATTAGCTGTTATTTATCAAATTGTGCTTTTATGGTACATGCTCCTCTGACATACTCCCACATCTCTGTTTCCTCTTATAAAAAAAAGAAATGCAATTATTTGGATGATTTCTTGTTTAAACGATTAACATAATCGTATCTTAGTAAGGGCGGCCAATTTTTTTTCACAAAAATAAAATTCACTGATTCCAAAATTTTATTGATGATGGGAGATAACTCATATCTAATATGGTGTACAGTCAAACCTGTATTACACATTTACTTGTGGGAAGTATAAAAAAAAATCTGATTAAGAGAGGTGCAATTTAAAAGAGGTCCAGAAAACATCTGATTTGTATAAAAATTACATGATGACCCTAACATAATGTAACATGAATGTTAAGCTAGGTTCACACTGCTGATCAGATCAACTCAATGATCCTGATTGTCCAAATTTCCACGACCAAGCATACAAAATTTTTGATTGGGCCTGTTTACGTTTTCTACCCAACTGCTATGCGACTGTACACGAACTTAACTCGACCATTCACAACTCCTTTATGACTCCATCACGACTCCAATCCAACCACTAATTGAATACATATTCTATAATTCCGACCAATTCACGATCTCTTTGCGATCTTAACTCGACTAGCTAGACCAAACCAACTATACTTGATCTCAGCCTGATCTCTGCCAGACCTGATCGACTTGATCGTATAGGGGTCATAGGGATAGTCGGGCATTGGTAGGGTATGTGCAATTTCAGTATAAAAACGTCTGAATTTTTTTATATTACCTGCTGCAGCAGAGGGGGCATTAAGTGTTACCCTTGTCTGTCCGTTATATGTATACCTACGTCCGAACAGTCAGTTTCCGTTCTCTCATTTTATTTTGCCTCAACCAAATTTTAGGAAACGTGTACACAATGCTTAAAACACCGCTACTCAACTAATTCTCAGTCTCTTCTGGAGGAACTGGCTTCTTGATCCTTACTTGAATGTTTTTGACTTGTCAAAAGCTCTCAGGTAGAATGTCAGATCGATGACAACCACAGTAGACCACCTCGAACATTCTTGTCGATTGAGTCAGACCAGTCTCCCAATGGCTTAATTAGTCTTGATTGAGATTGATCCAGTTGTCTAATCAGCAGTGTGAACCTAGCTTTAACAACATTAAAATCTCTGAAAAAAATATTTTAGTTCATCTTTTTTATTTAAATGTATACTAAGAAAGTCAAGGAAATGCTTTCAAAAACTTAAATAATTACTGACCTTGCAACCTGAACCTGGATTTCATACTGATTTATATCAGATTCTGGGTCTGAGTAATCTTTCCACTGAGCTCCTAATTTAGCAGGGTTAGGAGAAAACTGTAGGTCACTAAAGTTCTCTTCTACTCCATCAATTACCTCCCCTGATACTGGTTCTGTCAAATCTACTGTAACTGTATCAAAGATAAAACAAAGTAGTCATTTTAGTTATCTTTAGCTACTTTAAAAGTTATTTTAAAGGTGTAATACCACCAAATCATGGTACGTCACATCCGGTTGCATACGAAAGTAGGCCTAAAAAATATTCCCTTGAATTTGACAGTTGTAGAAAATTAACCCTGCATTTGAATGCACTTAAATGTTTCTGAGTCATAAATATGTATGTTGGGTGTCTGAAAGCATCATTCTTTTTTTATTTGATGGTCTTATAAAATATTTTGGAACGTTAAGGTTACATAGTTACCAAAGCAGGTAACCAGTAAATAACAGTGTAAAAATTGGGTTGTTTACTTCCGGCGGTGGTTACTTTCTTATATGCAATGAAATGTGGTGTGAAATTTTCACTGTATCACTGGAAAGGATTGAACTTTACACATGCAAAGAATTTCTTTGGTTGAAATAAAGGTAAATACTGTACAATTTTTTTAAAAGTGCCAATTTAACAAAGACTGTTAGGGAAAAATCAATGGTGGTATTACACCTTAAAGACTGGTTAAGGAATATGTTTGTCAAGTTTGGTTTATTTTGTTCAGTAAAAAACAAAGATAATAATCTAGAACATTTACTAATTAATTGAAATATCACATCTTTTTCAAGATAGGGGACAGAAAAGTGTATCTGTTCATTGATTAAGAGATTGATTTTAATTGTTTTAAACCATACCTCCATTAGATATACTGACAACTTTCTGTTGTTTAATAGCTCAATTATAAGCCCAGACGATAGTGTAATATGTTTTCTGATGTTCCAATGCATGCTGAGGATCTATATCTACACATGTTTTGTGCTGTTTACTACTTATCTCTGTCAGGTTAGCTATGTCAGTGATGTTGACATTATATTCTGATGTCACTCCTAACATGTATGTAGATATCCCAGACTCAGGATCATAAAAGTGTTGCCAATTAGAACACAGCTGAAACAAAAGACAACCAGAAATATGACAATAGAGGTACAAAAATGTATATGTCTCACATGCTAATACACAATAAAATATAAAATCTTAAAAGGAAGATTAAACCATTGTAAAGAGCAAGATAAGATATTTCTCCACTGGAAAATGGTAAATCTCAACCAATTTTTAAATAATGTAAATTCAGAAATTATACCATGCATTTAAAAATTATTGTGATGTTAATAATTCCCTTTTGGTCATATGGAACCTGAAGTATTTGAAAATACTCAGCTTTCAAATTATTGGTTTTCAACTTTACTGATTGAGGTTAATTAAATCCAAAAAAGGGTTTATACAAAAATTAGTTTGAATCTATTTCTTCTTATTTTTTTGGTTTGTGTATGTATGTAAATGCCTCTGATTAAATTTGATAAGTATTTTGTACTCTTGGTATGGAACAGATTAATGTGTTAGTATGGAAGATTTGTTTATACCTCCTATATTCTAACTTGTAATTAACTTACAGAATCAAAGTGTTTAGTGTACATGAGATCAACACCTCCCAATGGTCCATCTAATACCTCTCCAGCTATTGGAGGAGATTTGTCTACAATAATAGGCTGGTCAGCTACACCAATACTTCTCAAATCAACTACAAATTAACAAAGCTTAATATTATTACTTTATTCCAAATCTTCTGTGCTATTTCTCATAATAAACATGTATACTAACTGTGGAGAGTTGTCTCATTGGCAATCATACCACATCTCGTTATTTACATTGTAACCGGAGAGCACGATTCTTCTTGCAAAATTGCATGTCTCTACTGGGACCTCTATGTTACCCGGCTGACTAAGTATCCACTAAATATTCAAAGGGAAGTGATCCCGTCACAACATATTAACTTTTAAAATTTTTGTGACAACAACTTCATAGAAAGCTACCTTCATCAAAAACTTTAAACTGATAATGTACTTATTCTACACTATCACAACTCTATGTTTGGATCAAAACCATAATTTGAACACAACAATTATAAAAAATCCCTCTTATCTCTTTTTCATTATGAAAATGTTACTTCTGTTAACAACTTTGATTTTGTCTGAATTTACCTCTCTAAATAATTCTAATTTTGTCTGACTTTACCTCTGTTAACAACTTTAATTTTAATCCATACAGGAATACCATCAGTTAACTCTATGACATATTCTATACTGAGATTATGATCCAGCCTTGTCCAATCCATCTCATCACAATCTCTCCTTGAATGTCCTAGACAAAGGTCATTATACTCTATTCCAGAGTCAGGATCACTGTAAAGAAAGTAGAACAAAACTTTAATCACTAATAATAACATATACTTTTAATCTGTGTGGTTTTGACTTATAATTAGTGGTTCACTTTAAACTGACTGAATCACAACCTTTAACATGTTAACTTAGCAAAAGTTTCAAAGTCAATTAACTACGATGAGGCCAAATAATCATGAATTGCTGGTTTTGGAAACAAGCAAAATCTTATGTCATGATCTGCAACTTGGTAGAGAGGTGATTAAACTGTACTGTTAATTGCCAAAAAAAACCCAAAACAATCCAACTTTGTCAATTCATGCGTAAAAAAAGAAAATTAACAAGAAATTAACAAGTTGCCCAAGAAACTATTCAATATTTGAACATAAAATTTTGTATTCTTCCAAACTTTTTATCTCAAACTTCGACACATTTATTATTCATTTATTTATGTTCATTTCCTTTGAAGGAACAAAATAATATATAACAGTTAACTGAGATTTCATATCATCCATGTTTGACTCATGACAGTTATAAATGCATTGAAACAACAAGAGGCTCTCAAGAGCCTGAATCACTCACCTGTATTTGAGAAGAAGATTTTTAAATGTTAGCAAACTTGATGAACAAATTATGTAAAATTGTCTTTAAAGGGCAATAACTCATTAAGGGGTCAATTGACAATTTTAGTCATATTAACTTTTTTGTAGATCTTATTTTGCTGAACATTATTGCTGCTTACAGTTTATTTCTATCTATAATAGTATTCAAGATAATAACAAACCAGATGCTCCGCAGGGCGCAGCTTTATACGACCTCAGAGGTTGAACCCTGAACAGTTGGGGCAAGTATGGACACAACATTCAAGCTTGATACAGCTCTGAATTTGGATTGTTATTAAAAAGTTGACACAACATAGGTTTCTGGCACAGAATGAATGTGGTCTAAGAACTTAAACTTAAAAACTTAAAAATTTTAAATTGAACATTTACCTATTATGGTCCAATATCCAAAATCTAAATACATGGTTAGATTCAGCATATCATAGAACTTCAAGAATTCAATTTTTAAAGAAATCAAATAATGTTCAATTTTAGACCCTTTAGACCTCAATGTGGACCAATTTGATAACCAGGCCCAAATATTAAAGATCTAAATACATGGTTAGATTCAGAATATTGAAGAATCCCATATATTCAATTTTTGACCCCGATTTGGACCAACTTGAAAACTGGGCCCATAATCAAAAATCTAAGTACATGTTTAGATTCAGCATATCAAAGAACCCCAAGAATTCAATTTTTGTTAAAATCAAACTAAGTTTAATTTTTGACCCTTTGGACCTTAATGTAAAACAATTTGAAAACAGGACCAAAAATTAAGAATCTAAATACACGGTAAGATTTGGCATATCAAAGAACCCCAATAATTCATTTTATGATGAAATCAAACAAAGTTTAATTTTGGACCCTTTTGGACAAAAAAAATCAATCCCAACCTTCCTTATGTGGTCATAAACCTTGTGTTAAAATTTCACAGATTTCTGTTGACTTATACTAAAGTTATTGTGTGCGATGCTTATTTGGGCCCTTTTTAGTCCCTTATTCCTAAACTGTTAGGACCAAAACTCCCAAAATCAGTCCCAACCTTCCTTTTATGGTCATGAACCTTTATGTTTAAATTTTATAGATTTATATTTACTTATACTAAAGTTATAGTGCGAAAAAGCAAATGTGTTTGGACGACAACGACGCTGACGCAGCCAACGTCATACCAATATACGACCAAAAAATGTTCAATTTTCGCAGTCGTATAAAAACTGCAAAATTTCCTTAAAACTACCAGTTAATTGGCAGCAACCCAGCAATGGGTTGTTCGATTCGTCTGAAAATTTAAGGGCTGATAGATCTTGACCAATTGAACAATTTAAGCCCATGTCAGATTTGCTCTAAAAGCTTTTGTTTTTGAGGTTTAAGCTAAAAACTGCATTTGACCCCTATGTTCTATTTTTAGCCATGGCGGCCATGTTTGTCGATGATTCAAAACTTCGGATACAATTTATAAACTAGATACCCTAAGGAACATTTAGTTAAACTTTTAATGTATTTTGCCCAGTAGTTTCAGAGGAGAAAATTTTTAAATAGTTTACCAAGACAGATGACGACGATGGACGTCAAGAGATGGCATAAGCTCACATGGGGCCCTTTATCATAGATTTTGACAGAAACCAGCTTGACACATATAGGTTTAACTGCATATAGTACTATATAGTACATGTATAGAGTTGTGTATTGCCTTTAGTAGATATAAGTCTTCATCATATGATACACCATAAATATCTGTCATTATTGGTCTAGAATTGTCTACAGTATAAGGCACTGTATGACACATAGAGGTTTAACTGTATATAGTGGTACATACCTAGAGTTGTGTATTGCCTTTAGTAGATATAAGTCTTCATCATATGATACACCATAGATATCTGTCATTATTGGTCTAGAATTGTCTACAGTATAAGGGACTGTATGACAGACTGTTGCTGCTAATGGTCCTCCATACTTTACATCATTCAATGCTCTTACAGTAATAAAGTACTCGTCATCTACAAAAATATATATATTTTTCTGTCTTCCATAGTTCACATAATTTAATGAACTGTTTTATTTACTGATTATCTTCAAATACTACTAAAAAAAATATGTTAATGCTAATAATTCAAAACCTTTATATTAATCAGTGATTGATTGATTTTTGGTTGCTAAACCTCCAGTGGCAAATATTTCATGCATGTTAATAGGACAATATAAATCAGTGAAGTACTGATAATCTGTCAAAAGAAGAACAAATAATAACACTTGATTCTTAGAAATTGCTATTTGCCTGCCATACTTTATATCAATCATTCAGCACTCTAACATTGATGAACTGAGATCTGTCACAAAGTCAAAACTCATATGTACTACAATAAAGGTATACATTTGAAATCTTTGATTTTATTGTCACAAATTCAAGGATGTAAATTCTAAGATCAACAACAGCAATGCGATTGGAAAAAAATCCTTGTTAAATGAATTATGACAAATGGAAATGGTATATGTGATTTTGTCAGACATCCAGCACCTAAATTGAATTTAACCCAATAAAATATATAATGTAAAAGTGTTTTTGTTGTTTGACTTTTCAACATTTTATGTGTGTTATCATAACGACCCTGCATACCCGAGGTACTGTACTACAGATTTACCAGGTGTTGATTCACTTTTGTTTATAATCAATAAAATGTCAAAAAATTTGATGTCAAAAAGGCAAATTGCACCAGAATACTAATTAAGAATATGCTTCTCTACATTTGATTATGATTGATATTTCTACACGTTCAAGCCAAGGTTGTCTCATTATGTTGTAACACAGCTGGTTACTCAGTTCTTTCTACCAAACTATCTGTTTGATCACTTATGTGTTGATATCATGTTGTAATTTGTTGCTGTGTTACATATTTGTTTTTCGTTCATTATTTTGTACTTTAGGCTGTTAGTTATCTCGTTAGAATTGTTTTACATTTGTCATTTTAGGCACTTTTATAGCTGACTATGCAGAATGGGCTTTGCTCATTGTTGAAGGCTATAGAGTGACCTATATAAATTTTGGTGTCATTTGGTCTCTTATGAGGAGTTATCTAAATGGCAAATGGCCGTATCTTCATATTAATATTGTATTACGGAAGATATATATAATCTTTAATGAATTTGATTAGATAAATAATTCATTCTAAAAACTTTTCAAACATTCAGCTGGAACTAAGAATACTTCGTACCTGGAAGAATTTTATATGGTGCCGGTATTGGGCTGATCATAGCACTGTGTGTCCACTGAGATTTATCAAACAAATGTTTGTGTGGATCGTGATGTATATGTATCAAATCTTCACACTCCTGATGACCAACCCAGATTGTGTATCCCAACATACCAGCCTCTCTGTCCACAAAACCATCCCAGTTACCTGAAAGTATTTCAATATAATAGTAGAGGAATTGTGGTGATTAACAGTAACGTAGTAACTTTGGTTGATACTATTTGATATAAGTATAAGTTTGTATGGTAAATGTTGTTTCTGAAAATAAGGTGATGAAATATTCTTGAAATTGGGACAATTACATTGGGGAAATAAAACAACTCCATGGTTTCTTCAGAGTCCAAAGCCCATGTATCTTGAGCAAGGGTTTTTAAGAGGGAGCAGGGAGCTCTTAAAATGGAGCCGAATGCTTACTTGATTTAAGTATTATTCAGTAATTTGATGCAATGACCAAATGTTAATCAATTAGAAACAAGGTAATCAACAAAAAAATCTTTTTTTATGAAACAAAGTTCAGTCAAGTGTATCATCACCACATGTGCAATGCACATAGTGCACTGTAACAAGACCTGAAGTTAGGCGTAAACTAGGAAAAGGACAATCATACTTTTTACCTGTTAGCTCTTGTGTACTGTGAATTGTAAATTGAAACTGTGCCATACATATATATTTATAACCTTTTATGCACCACAAATTATACTTTTGAACAGGAATATATCTAAACATTTATTAGCTCTAGTGCACTGCATATTGTAAATTAGAACAGGACTGTACCTGATATATATCTATTAGCTCTGGTGTACCGCACATTAGACATTGGAACAGGACCATTAAACACTGCGTCTGACCCGTCACCATCTACTATAAGTCTGCAAGTAACAAATTTATCATATTAATAGTTATCTTTCTCTTATCGTTGTGGCCTGTTATCATTGTTATCTATTTCTTGCATGAATAGATATTGCTTGTATCATGCTGCAAGGAGTGCGATAAGAAAAATGTGATATGAAAATCTGCGTTTATTTGATTTGCTTATCCAGCATCACAAGACAAAGTTACATCAATTCCAAAGGGCTAGGTCAACATTTCTCAGAATTTTTAATAAGAGAAATATGTTTAACAACTTGTGAGAATTGAATATCTCGTTATTTAATTTTTAAAATAATAACTCGCCAAAGGTTTGTTTGTTATTATATTGAAATTAAATAACTCAAGTTGATATCAAGCAATATCCCATTCTCACAAATTATGAAACCTTATAATTTCCTTTAATTGTGGATGTAACATGTCTTCTGAGTGGCTGACATTGTTCTGTTTATTAGCTCATAGACATAATTTTGTCACGTGACCCTGATGTCATCAACATTTTTTCATGGTTTACTATGGTTTAAAATGGATTTTAGAACTAAATTATAAGAAATGACTAATATTTTTTCTGACTATTCAAAATCACATACAAAATATGGTGCACACATTAAAAAAACCGCTTCACAGTTTATTCAGTGAGCACTTCATTTTTGATGTTATTTCTTCATACACAGAAAAAATATTATGGTCATTCCTTAAATAACTTACATAATTATTTAAAAAACAACATGATAATTTAAAATATTATTATAAAAAGACATAGATATATTAATCATTCACTTTAAACAAACTTTTACATGGATAATTTATATGGGAGAGGACAAGGTCTGTTAACATTGATGACTTATTTCATTGGAACAAACCTGTGATTCTGTATTTTAGGATTTACACCTCTACACCATATCTGCCAGTCTGGTCTGTCATGTTCAGGAATCAAATCCATACAAGGAATTATTTCATGATAATCTGTAGTTTTATTTCTAATAATTCCTACAAAAACATAATATTGTATAGAAATGAAAATTTAAAAAAAAATATACTAAACGAGCAAAAAGAAAAAAACTGTATGTTTGAAATGTCAACTTAAACATATAAAATTTGAGGAATTATTTTTTATAACTGCATTGCACTTATGTAATATTTCCACAAGGCATATTAAGCCAGGTGAGCTAAAAAGTCCATCAACCCCTATTTTAGAACTTGGCCATGATATTGCTGATATCAACCTATAGTATCCTCGTCTCATGGGTTTTCGTACGATTAAGAATGTACTGTGACATCACATTTCCATTAAAAAAGCACGAATTGTACAAATTCCATGATGTACTTAAACATTTGATCTGACCATATAAGTTTTATAAAAATCTGGCAAGAATTGAACTCTTAAGAGAGTTAACACGACCACACAAAAGGGCAGACAGAATTTACATGTCCCCACCAATGTGTTGTGCGGAGGACAACAATACAAACTTCTTTAAACTTTTTATCTCTGATTTATAGAGTGAATATTATTGCTATAAACATATGCATGTTCATGGCTCTACAACCTGTCGATACCTGTATCTTTGCATTGGACAAGGTCATGTTTTTCTCTGTTTATGACTTCTTAGTAAGAAATCCATTGGATGTTGGATGTGTACTGATTGATAATTTAGTCTTAGATGAATGATTTTTATTTTATTAGTTGTTATTGGCTTTGAACTAGTTGTATTTCTATTTGTATCCATCTGATGAGTTTAGCCTTCTTCAACTGATTTTTAAAGTTTGTTCTTATGTTGTACATGTACTGTTAAGCCACTGTCCCAGGTTAAGGGAGGGTAGGGCGCCCAATTACATGTTTAACCATGCCACATTCTGTATGCCCTGTCAAAAGTCAGGAGACTAATTCAGTGGTTGTCGTTTGTTGCTGGGTTACATATTTGTTTTTAGTTCAATCTTTTGTAGATTGTATGTTTAAATTGTTTTACATTTGTCATTTTAGGTCCTCTCATAGTTAACTATGTGGTATTGGCTTTGGTCATTGTTGAAGGCTGCGTTACCTATATTCATTAGTTTTTGTGTCATTAGGTCTCTTGATAAGAGTTGTCTCATTTACAATCATACCACATCTTTGTATATCCTCATTTTTAACCTTTATACATTTGAATAACATATCTTATAGAAATAGGACACTTCATTTTGATAAATACCATTTCACTAAGTCAATTAAAATTTACATAATAATAATTAAAATATAACATTTGACATAACTTGTCTTAACTAACCATATTAACTTTGGTTTTCTTTGTCTATTAATATATAGTCCCTAGTGTGAACAGTGTATAACTTCCAATTTTCATTCACTTTCTCAATTTACTTTGTGATTTTTCATGCTTAAAATATTAAGAAAGGGGATGAAATTACATGCTTTAATACAACATTTGGATGCTGAATCTTTATGTTTTAAAAGTAGTGATTTGGTCCAGTTTAAAAAGGTCAAGAAATAGTATGTCTGTAGCTGTCAACAAAGAATTGTCAATATTTCTATATTATTTTTCAATAGTATTACACTATACTTTAAAATTTTTATTGAGACAGAGCAGGTGCAATTTTTTTAATATGAATTTATTGTCTAAAAGAAATGCACTATGAAATAACTGTGTTCCCAGACCATAAGCACTGTGGTAGTTTATTTTTAATTTTCTTAATCACCAACAAACCTGTTTCTGGTGTAGTAATATCAACAAGAACTCCTTCACTAGTTAATATACTTTCATATCCTAAAACATTTACAATCCTGAAGTTGAAATAATGCACTTTGTTATGGAGGAGATTCATATTTTCATATATGAATCGTTTGGACTTTCCGATTCCAAGTCTTTCATAGTGTTCAAACAATCCGGACCTAGATTTTGTATAGTGATGTCCCTCTATGGCTTCCATAAGTTCACATTCAGCCGTGCCAAAGTCATAATTAAAGCTCATACATTTACTGAGTGGGAGGTCTGCACAAGCTCTGGCACAATCTCCAGGAGAATATTTAATGGTGTTCTTTGCAGCTTTAGGTCCAATCAGTCTGCCAGTAACTGGTCCAGTAAACATTTCTGTCAACACCTTTAGATTGAAGGGATCATCACCTGTAATCAATTACAACCTACAATTTAACTATCGGAAAAAAATCAGTGCTGAAAATGTGCAGGATTTGGTACATTTAAAACTTAAAAAGTGACACAATTAAATATCCTTGCCTGAAATTGGAAAGAAGTTGGCTTTTTAGCATGAACCTTTTGTTTTTTGTGCTCTAGCATTTGTTATTTTTTAGGTTTTCAAATTGAAGAATTTATTACTGTTAGACCACTTTTTGAGCAGACAAAAAACCATATCAATATGAAACAATACTTAAAGACTTATTTCAACCTGATGATATTAACACCTTAATATATTGTTAAAGGTGAGAAACCTGCCATGAATTGAGATAATTTAGTAGCTGATACATACCTAAGTTGTCATTAATATCATGATCATCTAAATCAACATCATTCCACGCTACAGTCTGGTCTCCATAAATATCTTTTCCATAGCCAACTCCAACTAGAGCTTGTGTGACCTCTGAGTCTTCATAAACAGTAACATAAGCTCGTAGTTCATCAGGGTTACTGGTTGACATAAATTCCTCCAGGAATCTTCCTCCGGGAACAGTTACATCGTATGTAGACAGGGAACAGTAGGCTTCCGATTTCTGACCAGAGTTATTCTCAGCAATCATTGTAAAATATATAGGAACTCCAGTACCTTCATTCTTTAATTTCTAAATAGAATTTCAATTCATTGACTTTAAAATGTTAGAACCACATAATAATTAAAAAGAAGATTTAGGGTTTTTCTAAATCTAAATTTAGATAAGATAGCATCCTTAAAATAGATGTCCGAAAAACCAGTTGAAGCTTTTAACTCAATAAGAATTCAGCAGAAACCAAAATAACACAAAAAGTACTGCATCAGTAAATTTAATCAAAGCGCTGTAAGCACTGAAGGCAGTTAACCAAAAACAAAGGCAAACGTAATTATGAAAACTGTGGCAATGTTGCTTCAATTCCTTTTTTTCAAATTTAAAAGAACAAACATTAAACATTCATATATCGTACATTTATGTTTATCTAATCAATTAATTATTAAGGCAAATAATTTATATGTTATCAATGTTTTCAAAAGTAATGCATAAGAGGGGTTTTCTGGGTATTTTGGGAAAAAGGACCCTGGCCAGTTTTGGGAGTTTTTTAACGCGGTTTTCAATGAGATTGGGAAAAACAACCAATATACCAGATGTTAGTTTTAGTGCGTTTAATTCATTAAACATTTTTTTGTTGGTGAAAATAAAGTAAGGACTACAACTTCTTTGTTTTTAAATATAACAACATGACATTTGAGTATCAAAACAATGAGTTCTAACTTCTTAAGGATTGTTACATTTTTTTGATTTTGACATGAAAATTTGTAAACTGAATAGTTACAGATAAAACATATATATCCTGTTTCTATTTTCTTTTTTTATATATCTTTTAGTTTTCAATTTTAGTGTTGCTAAGTCAGCTGTCACATGTTTGGTTATTCTAATTTTTTTATTTACTGTATTTGATTGACAAACCCGGAATTATATACTTGTCCGTTTCTGGATTTGATCTGGTTTAAGTATTTTCCCACACTTCCTGTTTATTTATGGCAGCCAATGTTTGTCAAAAAATGTTCAATATGTTTCAACTTGGATTTACACATTACTTGTTGGCGATTTTTGACATAAAGCTAGCAGTTGAATAAAATAAACATCTCTGTCCTTAATAATAAAGATGGAAATGAATTTTGTGATCATTTGGGAATTTTGCTCCCAAAATTGGGAAAAATGTAGGGTTATTGCCGTTGGGAATGGGTCCGAAAACCGGACCCTGTGGAATGCTAGAAAAATCCATGCATAATCAATGTATATTTTTTATGGTGAGTCTGCAGTGGTACAAGATGGCAATGATTGCAGTTGTTCTAGTTGGTAGTTAACGTTGGATTTAGTTGACTGTTAGTAGTACAAGTTGACTTCGTAAGAGCTTGTAATAGTATGAATGGACTTGCTTCCCTAGAAAGAAAACTGAGTTTAGAGTACAAAAGTTATGAGACACAAATCAGACAAATGTTTACTACTACAGGGATCAAAGGTGAGTTCTGACTGACCTGCCCACAGTAAATGCTCTTTGTAAGAACCAGGCAGAGTGTGATACATGAGGGTTTTAGATTTTCTCTATAATTTGCCCGGTAGAAGCAATAAATAAATGCTCAAAAATTGAATTTGGGTGAACAAATATGAGTGGTTGCCATGGTAACAGGTACTCTATTTTTTGGTGTTTAAGACTGGTAAAATCTTTCAAAAAATAGCAAAATCACTACAATTCAGAGCCTGATTCTAAATAGAATCAAACTTTTTAAACAAATTTTCATATATAATATTGAAATAACTTTGTTTAAACTTCATTTTAGTTAAGATTGCCTGTCAACTAAATTTGTTGATTTTTTGGAAAAAAATTGCCAAAAAAAGTATATTTTCAATATTTCTGAAAATTGGATTTTTGCCAAATTACCCAATTTTTTCATGTGTTTTTCAGAAAAGTGCAATTGTGTACAGCATAGTTAGCACTGTAGTTATGAAGTTTGGATACTACTTTACCAAATACAATAGAAAAATGCGAGGGATTTTCTTTAGTTTGATCCCAATAGCAACTGATTATTCCTTGGAAACAGAGCTATTATTTGCTAAATTCTGTCGTATGAGAACTTTTTTTGTCTTCAATTGTTTCCAAACCTTTGAGAAAACATTTAAAACATTCTCTTACACTAAGTTACTAAATTTGTTTTGTTGTAAATAAAATTTAAAATGATGTATACTTTTTTTATGAGAATATAACTGCATGCTATGCTTTGTTTCACTCACACAGTCTAGTAGAAGGTTCAACAAAATAAAAAATACAATGTGGCATTGGCATTCTGGTGTTTAGATGAAGGAGAAAGGGGGGGTACAGAAATATGGAAGGTCCAATAAATCAGTATAAATCTTTCAAAGATCCTCATAAGGAAAATTGCTACAATGTATGGTCATACTTTGTTTATGGTTCTCAATCTGATAATCAGTTACAATGTATGCTTCAAGAGATTGCAATAGCCCATACTGGCTTTTAAGCAAGGTCCAAATAACTATCTTAAGTATTGTTCTTGCAATACAATGTCCTTTGAATACATGTATTGTAAAGAAAATAAACAATTTTGGAAAAACAATTGTTTCCTTTGGAAATATCTATTAGAAGTTTAATCCCATCAAGAAGAGTCTCAGACTTGATCTGTAACCTAATATATATTCTTAATACCAAAATTAGACAGACCTGACAGACTTAATGAAAACCACATAAGCCGATAAAGTTTATGGACACTTAACAAAAAACAAGGAATTATTCTATTTAACAAGAAAGTTTTGTACTATTGTATTCAAAGTAATTATATTCCTTTTAAGGAATGAGATGCTAACACCAAAACCAGCTTCATGTCTTTCTTATGTTTTTGTGAGACTTTGCTTGGCCTCTGCTCTGCTTGTTTTTTATTGATATAGTATTACTGGTTTCCTTGT
Source organism: Mytilus edulis (assembly GCF_963676685.1). Taxonomy (NCBI): domain Eukaryota; kingdom Metazoa; phylum Mollusca; class Bivalvia; order Mytilida; family Mytilidae; genus Mytilus; species Mytilus edulis. Next base: position 102,892,203 of record NC_092345.1, on the reverse strand, counting down.
GAACATTTTGTTTGCTTCTATTCAATAATGTACCTTTTATCTTTCAGGTAGTAAATGTGAATATTATTAGTTGTAGTATTTGTTGAAATCACTCTTTGGACAGTCAAATATTTCAAAACTATTTGTAGGATTTATTAGCTACTATTATGATAGACAACTATAAATTAGGCATACAAAGTTCAGAGCACTAGTTATGATAAAAATACAATTAATGAGTAGAAATATTTCAAAATGCTTTACAGATTGTCAAATACATTGGTTTTATATTGATTTGAATCACACAATTTTCTTAAAAATTCCTTGAAATCAGCACACAAAATAAGTAATGCAATAAAATTTAGATTTTCAAGATACTTTTACTTTTTGACTGTATTCGCCTAAAACTATTAACTACTAGATGATATTTTGTAATAAATGTGATTTTGAAAACAAACAAAAATAACAGAAATTTTGTTCCAATATGATCATAATATACTGTATTTTGTTCTAATAAGCAAAGTACACAAATATCATTTTTCATTGCAATATGAAAATCAAATAAAGTTATTTCAAATAAATATGATTCATAACTTTCTTGTGCAGTATACATCTAATTCAACCTTCCCTCAAACTTGAAGTGAGTTGTCCTACATTAAAGTAGAGGTTACCATAATCTGTAACCTACAGTAAATGTAAATAAATGACCCCCACCTTCACCTCAAGTCCATAATGTCTAAGTTTGGAATAAAATGACAGGTGATTATAAAACAGTTGGTCTAATATTCTTTGGCTTGAAAGATTTATATGTTTTCTTTAAAATGAGACATAAATGAAATTTTTTTTAGGACCACAAATACATTTTGTAATTAAAATATAATTAAGGTAAATTCTTTAAACCTACTCATTTTTTGAATCAATAAAATTTTATAATAAACAAGAAATAACTGTAACAGGATGCTGTTACAAAGTCACCCATAATTTTTCATTCCCGTTGTCACCTGACATTGGGCAAAGTATAGTACACATTAGACGGTTAGGTCTAGCAATGTGTTATAAATATGTGATGCCTAGGAGATTGACCTTATATTTCATTCAAATCTTTTTGAAATGACAAACAGGAATAAATATGGTTTAGGAGTTGGTATCTCAACCGTTTACAAGTTCTCAAACACAAACAGGAGGGGTGGGGTGACCCTAGGGACTACTCCTACATCTCATTTGATTTTTTATATTGTCCCATACTTGAATATATATATGGTTTAGGGGTGGAGATTTCATCCGTTTCCAAGTTATCAAACAGGAGGGGGTAGGGTGACCACAGGGACTCCCCCATATTTCATTTGATGTGTTATAAAGTCTAATACATGAGTATGTATAGTTTAAGGATGGGGATCTTGGTTGTTCCCAGGTTCTCAAACGGGAGGGGGTGGGGCAACTCAAGGGACTCCCTTATATTTCATTTGACTTATTATATTGTCCCATTCATGAGTATATATGGTTTAGGGGTGGGGATCTCGACCGTTTCAAAGTTCCCAAACAGAAGGATGTACAGTGACCCTAGGGACTTCCCCCTATATTTCATTTGATTTATTATAACGTCCCATTAATGAAGACCACTTGTGTTTATCACTTTCTGTTTTCAAATAACAGTCATTTGAAAATTAAATAAAAAAAAAAAAACAAAAAAAAAAAACATGGGGTTCTACAGTAAACCCCTCCCTTCTTTAGACCCCTTAAAATACCTCCAAATAGACCCAAATGCACTAATGAAAGATTGATGGCTTCACTAGACATGTTAGTCTAACATATTATGTAACCCTAAGTAAATTTGAAAGACGGTCCGTGTTGTCTTCCAAGACAGTCCGACTTGTCTCGGTGACAAGTTGTCCCCATTTCTGAAAACATCCCATCAACGTCGATTACAGGATCTTTTTCATTCTTTAATAATAGCAAGTGTAAACATCGTATGTTGGTGCATTACTCATTTGAAAAGGTCATTTTATATGTGAAAACGGAGTAATTTAAAAGAATGAAATTTAATTCTGAATATACAATTTATTAACACGCATCTCAAATAAAAGGAATATCATGCATGATTAACAATAATAACCTTTCTATCATCAGAATCCTCAAAATTTCACTTCAAAGGTACGTAAATTTTTCTCTTCTAATTTGAAATTGCTGCAGGCCAACTTACATTTATTAATTATTTAACTAATGACTTATTAATAGGCTACTGACGTATTTAATATGTATCGGCAAAAACAATATTTCTACAACTTTTGCCATTTGGGAAATCTAAACTACTTGTTTTTAGAGATTTTCGGCGATTAAATATTTCATACAATTGTTCTTTGACATCTTGGCCAAAAGCACAGGCGATAATAAACTACATAAGGATTCCTAATGAGCACTATTTCCTATGTGCAACTTCAAAACTTTAGGGTGATTCAACGATCATTTAAGGTTTTTCTGGTTATATTTTTTGTAATCAAGAATTAAAAGTATGAAAAAAGTGTTCAATTAGTTATATATAACATAGCAGTCAGCTAAATAATAACAATGGCACCTATTTCAGCATTTATTGGGTAGAACACAATCTAGGGTGCTCGCATAATGCATCTTAACTGCATAAAAACAAGTTTTTACTAGTTCATTTTTCGTAAATAGTATTTATTATCTAATAATTGCAAATAACAATATAATAGTTTTTGAAGGCTTCAGCATTTTGCTGTCTCATAATTCTTTTTATTTTTAGGTCTAGTAATATGAGTAGTTAAAATGTTGATAGGAAAAGAGGACTACAATTATTAACAATTTGGCAATTCTGTATGTGTTTCTTATTATTATGAACTGACCTCTTTTATAATAGTAGATGGACCTCCCAGCTCAAACCTGTGTAATACATCTGATGTCCAGGGAACTGTCCCTATATTGAGATAGAGATGAACTTGACATCTATCATCCTCAGCCCGTATAGAGATCTGGAACTCTGATTCTGTGTAGTCTAAGAATGGTGTTTGTGACACTGTACAGGATGGCGTTGATCTCTTGGCCTGTAAATACAAGATGACAGCAAGAACTCTTCATTAATTCCTAATGTACATAGCAGAGAGAGAGAGCAATTTAGCACACATACATACTTATAAGAAAAGATTTTTTTCTGTAACAGTTTCCACCATTTCATATAGCTATAAGTATACACACACACATGTAAGATTTTTTCCAAATGGGACTTATTATAAAACATTACTGGAACCTGCTTCAATCAATGATACACTGACTTTATATAAACTTAAATCATGAGTGGCTCCACTTTAATGTGATGTTCTTGTTTGTGTCTGAAAATTTTTTGATAAAAGAAAACAACAAAACATCTTTGCTTCTTACTTACTATAATGTTATCAGGATATAATCTAATTTTGGATGTCACGCTTCTTCTGATTGGCTGACGTTATTTTGTTATCAGCCCATATACATAATTTAGTCATGTGACCGTGACGTCATCAATGTTTTTTCATGGTTTTCTGCGGTTTAAAATGGAATTTAGAATTAAATTTTAAGAAATGACTGTAATTTTTTTTCTGTCTATTCAAAATAACATAAACAAGAATGTGTCCTCAGTACACTAATGCCCCACTCGCACTTTCATTTTCTATGTTCAGGGGACCGTGACATTGGGATAAAAACTCTAATTTAGCATTAAAATTAGAAAGATCATATCATAGGGAACATGTGTACTAAGTTTGAAGTTGATTGGACTTCAACTTCATAAAAAACTACCTTGACCAAAAACTTTAACCTGAAGCGGGACAGACGGACTAACGGACGGACGAACGGACGGACGGACAAACGGACGCACAGACCAGAAAACATAATGCCCCTCTACTATCGTAGGTGGGGCATAAAAATGTGGTGCACACTGTCAAATAACCCGCTACGCACGTTATTCAGTGTGCACCAAATTTTTTATGTTATTTCTTCATAATAGAAACAAGAATGTGTCCATAGTACACGGATGTCCCACTCCCACTATCAGTTTCTATGTTCAGTGGACCGTGAAATTGGGGTCAAAACTTTAATTTGGAATTAAAATTAGAAAGATCATATCATAGGGAACATGTGTACTAAGTTTCAAGTTGATGTAACTTTAACTTCATCAAAAACTAACTTGACCAAAAACTTTAACCTGAACTTTGCACTACCATTTTCTATGTTCAGTGGACCATGAAATTGGGGTCAAAACTATAATTTGGCATTAAAATTAGAAAGATCATATCATGGGGAACATGTGTATTAAGTTTCAAGTTGATTAGACTTCAGCTTCATCAAAAACTACCTCGACCAAAAACTTTAACCTGAAGCGAACGGACGCACAGACGGACGATGGGACGAACGGACGGACGAACAAACAAACGGACGAACGGAGGCACAGACCAGAAAATATAATGCCCCTCATAAAAATATTACAGTCATTCTTTAAATAAATATAAACTTACCATGTTATCAGGATCATCTGTGAAAGATGATACTTCTGGTGCTGTGGCATCTTGTTGACCCGAACGATTATCAAATATCTTTTTACGTATTGTAGCAGTTCTATATCTCCAAAGTACTTTACTTAACAGTGTCTTGGTAAAACTAGTAAACTTTAAATCAATCTCCAAGGTGACCTTTCCAGACAGCTGAAGCTGTAGTGGTATAAGTTCCAAATACATGGATAATCTACAGAATAAAAATATTATTAATATGCTGATTTGGGAGTTTTAGAAGAATTTTATGAGAATTCAATATGTTTTTTTTTAATTGTTGAAGGACATATGATGGCCTATAATTGCTTACTACCAGTTCATTTTAACTTAGATGGAGAGTTGTGTCATTGGCAATCATGGTTTCCTCATTCTTATGTTTGAACTGTGAGGGAAAAAAATCATATACACAAAATCAAATATTAATATTTAATAAAAATTTTGTGACATCATTTATTTACTGTTCCTGGACCTAAATTGAATTCCAAAGGGAAAAGCCAGATCATTGTATACAAAAAACAAGTAGACAGGAATTTTTAGTTAAAAGAAGACCAAATAACATGAATTTTCATCTCAAAACATAATAAAAGAAAAGAAAAATGTGTCAGATTTGCAATTTTTTAAGTTATAATGGTATATGACTCACTGCCCAAATTCAAACTCTGTCTGCAAGATAATTCTTAGCATTGTGTATGAGTTTCATAAAACTTGCATTGGGCAAACTAACATGTTTAACCCGCCATATTATGTATGTATGTGCCTCTCCCAAGTCAGGAGCCTGTAAGTTGGTGGTAGTCGTTTGTTTATGTGTTACATATTTGTTTTTCGTTCATTTTTTGTACATAAATAAGGCTATTAGTTTTCTCGTTAGAATTGTTTAACATTGTCATTTCAGGGCCTTTTATATCTGACTATGTGGTATGGGCTTTGCTCATTCTTGAAGGCTGTGAGGTGACCTAAAGTCAGGGTTTCCGCTGGCGGTCGCCATTTTCGCAATTTGCGAAAAAATAATAATTGTGGCGATAAAAATTCATCATTTGCGAAAGAATTTGGCGAAAGAAATATATAGAACGATTTATTTTCCTCCATCTTGTTTATTTTCTTTTTTCAAGTTTCTCGGACTCTACCTGATTAGACAATACTCAGAATTCACCTTGACCTGATTTGGACAGAAAATCAATAATCAGCTGATTGCATTTTATAGCTATCGACAACAATGGACTAATTAATAAAGGTGTTGATTGAATTGTTCGATAAAATGATATGGTTAAATGGCTTCCGCTAAATGTCGCATACAGAATTTATTTACCACTTTGCGACGCACGTGTTTGAAGCAAACTTTTGACTTTTGACGTCTCCTCTCCTTTTAAAGATAGTTTAGAAAAGAAAGCTGTTGTGACAAAAAAATTTTCAAAAGCAAGAAAAATCGCCGATTTAAAACTTTAATTATCCTTTGACTTTAATCTGAGACTACTATAACTTATAGTAGTCTCAGCTTTAATATAAGTAATTGATTAGGGCGACTACTTTAAAGTCATTTGAATGACACGTGTGTTTCAAGCATAGTTTTACGTCTCAACATTTTCATTTACGATGGTCAAGAAAGGAAAACTGTCGTTATGAAGAAATCTATCCAAAAGGTTGGGAACAACACCTTGAATGAGAGTAGCCCTTCAATGTTATGACTAAACATGAAATGAGGGATCAATTGCATGTGATAAAAGCTTTTGTTTTGTTGAAAATACCACTTCTTAGTACAAAAGGGCACATCAGTATTTTTCTTTTAAAGAAACTTTCCCTACGAACTATACTGGTATTATATAATCAAAACATGTCCATTAATTTTGTTATAAGTAAATGATAAGGATTTATTCATTAAATGTAGACTCTAAAATAAGTTTGAGAGAATAATCATAGACACAATGGGGCAAAATCACACCTTATTTAAGGGGAAAAAGGGGGGGAGGTAAATTTTAAACGAAAAATATAGTTATGTCACTTGGCGAAAAAAATAATAAAGTGGCGAAAAATATAATGTTTTGGCGAAAGAGGTGGCGAAACAAATAATTGACCTAGGGGAAACCCTGCCTAAAGTTGTTAACTTCTGTGTCATTTTGGTCTCATGTGGAGAGTTGTCTCATTGGCAATCATACCACATCTTCTTTTTTATATTAAGTCAGAATGCAGAAACAAAAATTGGCCCGACAGAAGGACGGACAGACTTGGGGAAGGACAGACAAGGGTAATACTTAAGGAGGCTCGCGGGTATAAGATTTTCAGAAAAAAAATAAACTTTTATTTTTCATTACAAATTTTATTAATTGCCTTTAGTAGTTGTTACTTTATCATGTGGTACAAAAATTATTCCAAAAAAATCAATTTGTGTTGGCCCCAGGTGACATTGAAAATGTTTATATCATGAAAAAAGCTCCAAATTATCTCCCTTTGGTGCAAAAATGCTATTTTTTGTCATTAAAATTGAAATATCTTTTTTTACTCATCGGTGACCTATATTTTTTATTATTGTTTTCAAATAAGCTATAAATTAACTAAATAATTGTAAAATTTAAGCGATTTCTGTAATTAAATTCGTTTTTTATTTCGATATTACCTCTTTTTCTCCTATTAGTTCAACAGAAAAAAAGTACCTTTACAAAAATGTATGCTTCTTTCGAAGTCAGATTGTGAGCGTAAATGATCGGTGACCCCCCTTTTTTATTTTGTTTTTCTATTAGGTATAAGATAAAGTTCATTTATAGAAAAAAATGGTGAAATCTTATATTAAATAAAAAATTTGATTTAGACCCGCGAGCCCCCTTAATACTCTTATTCCCTACAGAAGGGGCATAATCATAAGATAAAGAAGATGTGGTATGATTGCAAATAGGACAACTCTCCACAAGAGACCAATAGCCATGGCTGTAAGCAACTAAAGGTTACTGTATGGCTTTCTGCAATAAGGTAAAAATAAAGCTGTAAACTGGACAGATGTATTTTGTTTGCTGTCTTACAGATTAATGCAGTTCTAATGAGTCAAGCTTGTTGCTTTCTGTATGCTGCATTGGCAATCATACAAGAAGTCATTATATTTATATCTTTAGAGTAAGTGCAATACAGTTAACTTTTATAATTCAGATATACTAACCCAACATCTAATGGAAATTTGCTGAATCCTATTTCGGCAGTTGTAGGGAATCTTAGTTCCATCACATAGCCATCTAGTATGAGCACTCCACATAAAGGTCCAAAACAGAGACTAATTGACCCCCAAGCATGAGCACCACCATAAGGTGTTATACCAGCAAATGCTTTCATTGCCATAATCTTTGCACCAACTTCAAATTTCATCCCATAGTATGCACCACATCCAAATTCTGTAAATTAATTACCAGATAACTTATTGAAATACATTGTAAACATCAAAATAAAGGGAATGTAGTAAAGAGATATTTCCAGTTTGTTTTAAATGCTATGTTGACTTTGTAGTCTCCAGTATGTCAAATCAGCATGGAATTCACAGATTTAAGGAAATAGCTTATAATCTTTCATAAAATATATGATTTTTAAGTTTACAGCATATGAACATTGACCCAAAAAACCTCTGACTAATATTTATCTAATTTCAAGGTGATCAATTTTAAAGAAGTGATTCAAACTGCAACTTGAAATAAAAATTTTGACAATGTGCAGTGGAAAATGACAAAGTCTTTTATATAAGCACAGTAACAATGATCAGGTTAAGTTTCTGTAATGTAGCCTCATACCAAATCATGTATTAGATAAAACCATAGGCGGATCCAGGGGGGAAAATTTGGTTGATTATATAGGGAATCCCCCACTTAGGTCAGTCAGCAGGTCCCCCCCTCTTATGAAAAGTTCTGGATCCGCCACTGAAAAAACAAGGTCTATATTTTGGTATGGGTATGTGGCATAGCTACAAAATTTGTAAACAAAATTGATGGATGGGTAAATAGTAAATTAATTATTAAAAAAAACATACTTTCAATTCTTTATTTTAACTGTTCAGGATTTCCAATTGTGAAATTTGTCAACTTTTCCTTAGTTAAATATTTAGGACTAAGTATAAAATTTATACACTTTTACTTAGTTACATTTTAAGGCTAAATATATATCCAACTTACTAAGCCAAAGGATCAGTGGTCCAAGAGGAATTGGCTTAACATATCGGAAGAAATTAACATTCTCTCTTGGAAATGATACTTCTCCTTTTACTACAAAGTCTTCAGATTTAAACATATTACTTGGATCAGATAAAACCTTGCTGACAAATTCAGACAACTGAAAAATAAAAACAGTATAAGGTATAGTACACTTAACAATAGTGACATGTAACAAATTAAAAATAAGTAGTTGGATTTAATTTCCAAAAAAATCCAGATTAAGAATTTAGAATATGAAAGCACACACTATTTGGGATAATACAACAACCTGACAAAAGAGCAGAAAATAGCCAAAGGCTACCTATGGGTCTTCAACATAGCGAGAAATGCACAGTTAAGTTAGGTTATGAAAGATAAACCTTAGTTGTCTAATTAATAAGCTTTCTAATTGAGATTGCTAAGTAGCTTATGACAGTATATGATCCATTTCCATGCCTGATGTATTTCATAGTTCTTTGATATCTTCTGCCTGCCGATAACTTCAATGAACAGATGTTGGTTGATGCAAATCTATCAAAATATTCCACTTAGATGATGAAAGAAGCTGTCTTAAACTTACATTAAGACTAGATTTTTTACTCCATGTTGAAAACCTCAGTTACTTTGAGATGAAGAACACAAATGAAAGCATTGTTCTTTCACTTGTTTATGTTTATTTAATATGTGTGTAGAGGTTTTGTGTCATTAATTGATACACCATGCCATTCTTGGATTATATATATGCAATGACATAAATCGACAGGTTATATGCTCACCAAAGCTATTGCCAAATCTTTTATCTGTCCAATAAGTTTAGCTACAACCAGAGGGTCCATATTTTTCAAATCTAGCATGGCTTTGATGTCTCCTATTGTCATGTTTGCCAGCTTCTGTCCCAGTAATTCTACGCCAGCATTAGAAAGTCCTTTACCAACAACAAATGCCTGGTCAGCACGTCCTACAATATCTGTTGCTGTTGACAGCATACTAACAACACCTTTACCTACAAAGTTTTCAATACATGTAGTTGATGTTACAGCATTCTTCAGGGAATTCAGTATAACAGGTAAAATTTCCACAATGAAGGGTAGCAACAAAAACCTCACATCAAGGTAAAATAATCTGGTCTTTTCTGACCATTGATAACGATATGTCTAAATAAAATTTCTGACATTAAATTATGCTCTGAACTCACATGAAATAAATGTTTTCATCCTAACCTCTGTAACTAATATTTCAGTAATTCTCCCTTCTGTCCATCAATTTCAGAGAATTGGGGTAAAATCAACAACAATTTAAGTCCATCATTCCAATTTTTTAATGAAAAAAATATATGTCCACATATGGGAGAAAAGATATCCCAGTGAAATATTCAATTGATTAGGTTTCCCCATCATGATTTACAATGGCTCTTTTAAATTGTGAAGTTGAAATCAACATTACCACTTATCATAATGATTATTGTTAGACTATAGCATAGCCAATGTGGTAGGATTACCTTGATCTTTATATATAGCAATAGTTACCTCCCTTCACCTCTACCCCCTTTTCATTAGACCAAAGTACAGATAATGTAGAAGGATTATCTTGTCCTAAGGCTTTCATAGTAGACTGTATTCCAGTAGTGGTATCTTTAACATCTAGGTCCTTTACTTGGAGGTTTTTCATTATTTCTTCAGTCTACAAGGAATTAAATCAAATTAATCATTCATCCAGGTTTCATAATGCCATAACATGACTTCATCTTGTCTAGGGGCTAGCAAGAATATAATGAAAAGAACACAAAAAACAAGAATGTGTCCATAGTACACGGATGCCCAACTTGCACTATCATTTTCAATGTTCAGAGGACCGTGAAGTTGGGGTAAAAACCTAAATTTGGCATTAAAATAAGAAAGATCATATCACAGGGAACATGTGTACTCAGTTTCAAGTTGATTGGACTTCAACTTCATCAAAAACTACCTAGAGCAAAAACTATAACCAAAAACTTTGACCTGAACTTTGCATTATCATTTTCTATATTCAGTTGACCGTGAAATTGGGGTCAAAACTTTAATTTGGTAATAAAATTAAAAAGATCATATCATGGAGAGCATGTGTACAAAGTTTCAAGTTGATTGGACTTCAACCTCATCAAAAACTACCTTGACCAACAACTTTAACCTGAAGCAGGACAAACGGACGGACGGAGGAACGAATGGCATACAAACGGACGCACAGACCAGAAAACATAATGCCCCTCTACTATCATAGATGGGGCATAATAAGATCAAATTCATACAAGTTACCACAATATTTGAATGAAGCAAATTTTAAAATTTTCATTTGTTTTCAGCATAATAAAACACATTGAAATGCTCTACATAAGGTATGTTTGATAGATCCAAAAAGTGTTCAGGTGTTACAACTAATCATTGTTAGACTGAACACCAAAAATGAAGTCAATCTTTTTAGAAGTACCTAATAAAAGTGTGATAAGAATATTTGTTGTAAAACACTGACAGAGAACAAGGTGATTGCAATATACCCCCCATCAGAGTGAGGTTTAAATAGTTTTTCTTAAATACTCTATTCTTAACCAACAACATTTAAAAATTTTGACAAACTTGACATCATTTTATATATTGGACCATTTTTAAAATCAGGAAACTTTCAAATGCATGTACACAGAAAGTACAATTTTATAATCATCATAAAAATGTTAATTCACAACTAATTTCATAGTTTCACACTTTTCCTAATAAAACATCATCTATAATTTATTTTAAGAACTTACTTCCAAATTTTTAACATCTGACATGTAGTCTTTGATTTCAGTTGATGATGCTCCTCTTTCCATTAGATTTCTTAGTCCAGTCTTTAGATCAGCAATATTTACTCTAATGCAAAAGACATGATGATTATTACATGTTCTCTTTACCAAACTCTGTTAATTTGAATTGTATGATGCCTACCACTTGGATCTCAATGTAGCACTTGAATTGAACTGGCCAACTTATAATGTAAATCAAGATGGTCACATGTTTAAAAGAAATATTTTCATCTGGTACTGTTTATTTTCTTTGATACAACTACAGTGATATAAACTGATCTTACCCATCAGCACTCCTCCTCTTCCTCCTCTTACCACTAGTACATGTAGGTCTGACTAAGGTTACTTCCTCTGCCAGAGTTAAGGTCTGACAGCCAATGTCCTTTATATAACAAGTCTTCAAGGACACAGTGACCTTGTACAGAGATGATGATGATTCTATGACATCAACCATTAAATCAAATATATCATTTACTTTCTCTGATACAGAAGATCCTGAAGAAGAGAATATTTGTAGTTACAAACTGGGATTTATACACTGACTACTTAAAAAATTACTTTCAAATATTCAATGTCATTTTTATGTCCAGAAATTTGAAAGAGATTTTTCCTTTAAAGCTTATTTTTTACTTACCGGTATATAGTCATGTCTTTACTATTAAAACATGTTTTTGGTATATAAATACCTGTTAAAGAATCAAGTCCACTTTTTGTCCATGACTTTCGTTCTATGTTCCCATCTATTACATCACACTGGGATATTTTCAGCATGGTTTCTACATTCCTGGACCCTGAGATGAAGTTTGAGCCTACACAACATTCAATCCCTTGACAATCACTGCTCATATGACATCCTGACAATGAAGTGATTGGTGACGGTACACTGCTACAACCTGATGTAAGATAAAAATAATGATCATAAAATCATATTGTAATATAAAACTAGAAGTCCTGCCTGCTCACACAAAGTCATTGCAAAGTCCATGGTTTTTACTGAAAGAAAACCACAAAAATTATTCTGAGCACTTTGGCAATCATACAAAACATCTTAATTTTATATATGCAGGTTTTAGACTTCCAATCCAGCTCAAAACCTGCAAGCTTACCTAAATATAGAATTTTCCTTACACATGTTTATTTAAATAATTAAGGTACTTACCATTCAGAAAGTCTCCAGTGTAAGGGGTACAATAAGATGGTTTCCAGAAATCAAATGCAAGACCTGAAAGCAAACATTTAGTCATGTGGTAAGACTAAATATATTAATTTACATGTTGAAACTCATAAGTTCAAATGGGCAATTGGGAACAATATTTAGCTCTTCAGATATGTGAGACCCAAACTTATAAAACGTAATATATGAAAATGAGACATTATTACAGCCAATTAAATATTTTAAAATGGTTATGCACAGAATGACCAAAGTTATCTCCCTTTTATATCAAAGTTTTACAAATCTATTCAACACTTTGATGAAAACTTATACATTTCAACTGATCTCTCTGATTCAGTGTAATCACATATATACAGTAAAGTTGTTCAGTACAGTTGTTTATGATTGTTGTGAACATAAGACAGGAGGTCTACCGTATACGGCCGTGTATTGTCCGCATTTGTGTGTAGTCCGCACCCCCTCTTCATCCCCAAATATCGAGGAAAAAGTCTAGTTCGCTTGTATAGTCCGCGGCAACTTTTGACAAGATCGGGTCCGCGAACAATGACGGAAAATGCCGAAATTGCGTATTTTTTTTTTTTTTTTTTTTGCCGAGATCGGCAATATAGTAAGTATTGTTGTTGAAAAGATTGATAGTCACTTAAAACTTATGATAAGTTTTTGAATGGGATCTTTAAAGATGTGTTTTTAATCTGTGTTAAAGACTGGCAAAACAGTAATCATTGTTGTTAAAAGATCGATGATTAATATAAAGTTATGATCAGTTTGTAAAAGAGGACTTAAAAAGATATGTATTTAATCTATTTTAAAAGTTTTCAAAAGATTCTGTTTAATTGCTCAATTAAATCGTCTTTCAGACTATCATTCTTTACTAATTAATTTAAAGTCCCAAACAATGAAAGTAAGAACTGTATTCATGTAATAAATGTTAATTAATTCAATCATGTACATTTAACTATCAGCGTTATCACCTTTGATAACATTGAAAGTGGTAGCTTGCCCAAGCCAATAAACTGTTTAAAATTTAAAAAAATAAATATTTGGTATGCTATCAAACAAAAGAAAATTAAAGATCAAACATTTAAGATCGAAAGTTTGATGTTTGATGTTTAAAAATTGATTAGAACTCATTAAAATGTTATAACTCTTTAATCTTATCATTTCTTTTATTGATTTGAAGAACTGCCTTAGGTTATTGAATTACATTCATCACTTGTCAAAAGTTGACATGGTTAATTAATTGCTTTACACCCAAACCCGTAAACTCATTCATGTAAGACGATACACCTGCACAATGTGACCTTTCACCTGGAAATATAGTTTCGTATACAAAATTCCACTTCTTTCAGGTTTACACTTTCAGTATTAATGGTTACGATTTACAATTAAAAAATGTTAGGTCTTGATTTATTTACGTCGATAAGTTAACAGTTAAACACAAAAAGTCGGAATACGAAAATTTTTGATACTTTAATCACACATTTTCAAAATGGCGCATCGTGGTTTACTTGTACTGTAAACACGCGAATAACATTAAACAAAATCTATCTTGGGAAGATTTCACTAGGTTTCAACTTGACTATTATGGTTTTACCATTGAAGGGTTCATCTTTCATTGATATTCAGGATTCAGGTACACTGTTTAGATGCAATGACACAAATTTGACCAAATCCGAAACAAAGCGGACATTCGATCAAAGGCTGATTTTTATGCAAATTACAAAGTCAACACTGTTAGACTGTTTATTTTATTAAAAAAAATAACAAAGAGTAGTCAAGAATACAGTTAGATTGTTTATTTTATTTCTAAATAATACAAAGAGTTGTCAAGAATACATTATAACATTGACAACACATGATGTTTCTGTTTACTTGGCCAAACCTCGTTCAACATCGTATCCCTACATGGAAAAAAATGTCACGAAATCCTATAGTACTGCATAGTCCGCACCCCTTCCATCAATTTCATTCCCAAGGTAAAAAACCGCGGACTATACACCCCTTTCTACGGTATACAAATAAGTGAAGGATTAGACAATTTTTGAGAATGCCAGTGAATTTTTCACTGAATCAAATAGCCATAGCCTTCTCATTCACATACTGAAGCATTATGGGATAACCGATAAAACAAATTAGTGGATAGACAACTTCCTCAATGATAGAATACAGTCAGTAGTTGTGGAGGGTGAAACATCGACCTACATACCTGTAGAGTCTGGCGTACCACAAGGATCAGTCCTGGGAACTAGCCTATTTTTGTTTTATATAAACAACATGCCCCAGGGGATTCAATCAACCGTATGACTGTTTGCTTATCTCACAATCTCATCCAGATGCCACAAACGTACAAAAGGACCTTGACCGACTGGCTGTATGGGAAACAACATGGTTTATGAAGTTCCATCCAGACAAATGTAATGTACTCATCATCTCCAGGAAGTGAACTCCATCAAAGTACAATTACACACTTCATGGCCATAACCTTGAACATGTAACAACTGCTAAATACCTGGGATGCACTATTTCATCAGATCTTAAATGGGAAAAACCTATAAGCTCCATCTGCTCCAAAGCCAACAACACCATTAGCTTCTTAAAAAGGAATGTTAACATCTCAAACAAGTCAATTAAAGAAAAAGAATATATGTCCCTTGTCAGGCCTACTTTAGAATATGCTAGTGCAGTATGGGACCCATACCAACAAAATGACATCCACAGATTGGACATGGTGCAAAGAATGGCAGCAAGGTATGTTACTAACAGGTATAACAACACCTCATCTGTTAGTAGCATGCTTGAACATCTTAAATGGTCTACCCTACAAGAACGAAGGAAACATAGCCGCTTAATAATGATGTATAAGCTACAGAACAACTTTGTCAAAGTCGATACATCCAGTAAGCTAATATCGAATGAACGCCCTTCCAGAAATAACAACGAACAGGCATTAAGAATACCATCATGTAAAACAAGGAGTCGTTCTATCCAAGAACAATTAGAGAGTGGAACACCTTGTCCAACTCTACTGTCTGTGCCCTGAGTCTTTAATCTTTCAAGGCTCAGCTTCGTCATTAGATTTAAATGACATGTTTTTAAATTGCACCTGTATATAATTAAATTGCACCCATTCTTTTTGTTTATTAAATTTCAAAATTATTGTATGGGCTCACTCCTAAATGTGGCAGAATAGTCAACCAGTTGACTGTGGCCGCTTACCGGAAGAAGAAGAAGAATAAGAACACCATATGAAAGTAGACATCATTTTAAGTACTTACCACCCAGAGGTTGAGTCTGATTGCAGACCTCATACTTCAGCTGAACATTATTTAATATAGAGTATTCTGTAAGACATGTATTGTTGTTTGTCTCAAAACATAGTTTTATCTCAGCATCAACAGAGAATTTACTCTCAGATGGGATGTTGTAGATAGTAAAACTGAAATAAAAGCACAGAACATTTATTAAAATCTCCTCCCAAAATGCTGATCATCATGAATATTGAAATTGTTGATTATATTTTTTTACTCAAACATTTTCAGCTTCATACACAATGAGGCAATTACCTACTGATTTATTCTCAAAGGGTCTTCTGGTAAGACTTTTGGGAACCACTATGTCAACTATAATGTCAGTAGCTATCATCATATGTATTACTTTGTATACATTATTATACAGCAAGGTTTAATTTTGTTTGTCATAAAGAAGGCTTGAAAAAATATCAAAGATAAAACAAGAACTATAAGTGAAACAATGGCATGGCAAATTTGACTATCTTTTTAAAATGTTAGATCATGATTATAATTCTGTATGCTCATTCAATGGTAGTAATTCATAATAATTCATTTCAGATCAACTCATGACTACCTGTACTCCTTTTAAATATACCTGAAAAGGGAAAAAAACTCCCTAATCTTCACTGCACAAAGTTACTTTGTAAAAAAAGAAAAAGTGTGAGATGCATAAAACTTCCCAGAAACTGACAGTGTAAAGAACAAGAATAAAAGCAATGATTTTTGATATATGATTGATTTCCAATATTTCGTGGAATACTTGTGACAAGTACATCAGCTTAAATTTCTCTTGGTTCAAAGGCATTATTGTCATATGATAGTTTTAAAGTTCCAATGTATTTTTTTACAATTTACCTTAATGAGAACACACCATGAAGTCTTACATTCTGTATTTTTCCTGTAAAGAAAATAATTACTTCAATTTGAATGTAATCAAATACCAACATATAAATTAAGTCATTTGGTTAAGAGGTTTATAGTAAATGTGTAGGATTAAATAGTGTCCCCCATGAAATGATGTCCCATGGACAAAATTTCACAGATATAACCTATGAAATTTGGTCCAGGACATAATTTTATTATAAAATATTGTCCCCTTCTATGTAAAAGTGTCCCTTGACAAGAGATTCTATTGTGACCTTCGTTGGACATTTTTTCATAATGAAATCATGTCCATATTGCATAAAAGTCTTGCCTGACCTATAGTTGTTTTAAATGTTTGTGTCATTTTGGTCTTTTATGGATAGTTGTTTCATTGGCAATCATACCACATCTTTTTTATATTGTCTAATACCAAAAAAAATATTTAACAAAAAATAATAAGACTAAATTGACTTTTGTTTTTAAATAAACAACAGGAATCTATGAACTGTTTTAACATCTTTGAATAACAAGTTTTAATGTTTTCTCTTGTGTTTTTTTTGTCAACATGTATATAATACATTTCATTGCTTTTAATTTGAAACTGTTTTACCTTCCTTCTAAATGATCTTCTATCATTATTTTCAAACTCTGGAGGGTATTGATCATCACACAGAAAGTCATATAGCTGTTTATATTCACCACTTTCCATTTTTGTTTACATCTGTGTTGTCTTTATTCAAATTTCAATTATGATTTAACTAATTGATTAAAACATTTCAATGATTGCTAAATTATTTCCCTTCTTTAGGGACAGAAAAAAATAGCTACACTATGAAATATTGTCTTTTGTGACATATTTTTATAAAACATCCATGAAATTATGTGCAAGTACTAGGGACAATTTTTCACTTAGGGGACACGATTTTATAGTTAAAAAATGTGATATTCTGTCCCATGAACAAAATTTCACAGATGAACTGTGAAATAATGTTCTAGAGGACACAATTTCATGGGACACTTTTTTGGCTTACATATGCACTCCTACATGTATATATAGCTTAGAGTATCTTGTTTGCTAGCACCATTTAAATTTCTGAGTCAACGTGTTATTCTAGAGTTAAGCAGATCTAGAGAACATTCATATCTCATTAACATTTTATTGTCTTAGCTATACATGAAATATCACCCATAACACATTTTATTGTCTTAGCTATACATGAAATATCACCCATAACACATTTTATTGTCTTAGCTATACATGAAATATCACCCATAACACATTTTATTGTCTTAGCTATACATGAAATATCACCCATAACACATTTTATTGTCTTAGCTATACATGAAATATCACCCATAACACATTTTATTGTCTTAGCTATACATGAAATATCACCCATAACACATTTTGAACAATTAAGAAGAGATTAAAATTTGAATCTAACATTTAAATACTGCATTCTTAAATCTATCATGATTCAGGTGAGATTTAATTCTGATCGGTTTCTAATGATACTTTTTAAATTCTTTGCGGATGGTGGTTAAAATTCCTTCAATACTATATATATTTTACCCCACTGATAGTTAAGCATTTGGAATTCGTAATGC